>NC_046172.1:94211304-94548486 GCF_011064425.1 Rattus rattus
TGACCCTGGACTCTGACCTCATAGGTAGCAATGAATATCCTAGTAAGAGCACCAGTGGAAGGGGAAGCCCTGGGTCCTGCTAAGACTGAACCCCCAGTGAACTAGACTGTTGGGGGGAGGGCGGCAATGGGGGAGGGGGGGAGGGTAACACCCATAGAGAAGGGGAGGGGAGGGTTAGGGATGTTGGTCCGAAACCGGAGGGGGATTAACAATTGAAATGTAAATAAGAAATACTCAAGTTAATAAAATGGAAAAAAATGAAAAAAAATAAGAGTTTCTTTGGTCATCATGCATCAGTGAATTAGTACATTCATGAATGCAGAAACCCTAACCTGGCCATTTCCCCAGTGTCTGAGCCCTGTTTGCATTTGAACCAAGCTTTCAACACATGGGCTTGGGGGCAGAGGAGACGGAGCTACCGTGTATTCAAATCAATACGGAGACTCAGAATAAGGAACTCTACTGCTACCAAAGTAAGAATCAAGGCTGGGACGCGGGCATTTGAACTCTAAAGAAAAGGTTCAGTTCATTCTATCAGCCTTTAATGGAGAGCAGTTTTAGGAAAGGAGAGGATGTGCATGAACATTATTTGTAGAGACAAGATTACAGAAAGGCTTCTAGTACTATATTGTTCTATCCACAAGTTACGCCAACCTTGTTGAAAAATAAAACACCGGCCTAGTAACAGGATCCTACAGATTTTAACATATTGTCTACGCCTTCAGTCTTCTCACCCTTTTAATGCAGCACCTTCCTATACCGTATCATGAAATTGGGCTGTTCTTGTAGAAAACTGGCTAGCGTTATGTTACACCAGGCCATCAGTGTTTCCATAATAATGGCAACTCTCATGCAACCCAGAGTATTCCAAAAAGTCAATATCTGTATGTATCAGTTGCTGTCTGCAACCAGGTTTACACTGATCTTGTTGAAAGTATATTAATTAGGACAATGAAATAACCTTTAATAAATTAAATTCAGTCTGAATACGTTCTTTCCACATGGCGAGACTAAAATAATAACTTTTAAATAAAATTATGGATATTTTTATTTGTAGAGATTTTTATTGTTTCCTAAAATAGAACTGACCATCCTAGATCATTCACAGACTCAATGACTTTTCTTTTCTCTGAAGCCTTAAACACTAAAGAGTATTGCAGTCATCTGTCCACCCAGTTTCCAAGAATTTATCTTTCACACTTTGGGCTTTATCTCTGCTTGCTGCTTGCTTTTTTTTAAAGCTCTGTTTCCTGCCTTGGAAGGTAAATCTTCAGAAGCAGTGTCAGATAATAGTGATGGTAAATGCTAATCACTGCTCTATCAAGTGCTTAATGAGGTGCCTAGGGGAAGGCACACACATTGTGCTTGCTTGTTAATGAAACTGTGGGTAGCTCTAGTATCATTAATAAATGAATTGCCTCCTGTTATGAACCTCACAGAGTCCTCAAACTCACCTGCTTCTCTATTGACAAAATTAAAAGAAATAATTTGTTCCATTAGGAACACTCCAAGGGAATTTGACAATGGTAAAAGGCCGCATTGTAAAGTTGTTCACGTATATCAGAATACCACACTGTGTGCCTTAAATATCTATAATTTCAATTTTTTAACAAAAGCAATGTTTCTTTGGGGGGGGTTATTGGGCATTATGATCTTCCTATTGCAATGTTATGATCTGTATAAATGAAATCTCTTTTCATGCTAGTCCTCAGACAAAATATATGAAGTCCCTACTGAAGTAGAAACAAGGAAGTAGCAAGATGCAAAAGACTAGTCCTGTGTTCCAGAGTCATCTGATCTCTGCGGTATTCATCAATAAGATGTCAATGATCTGATGACATAGAAATGGTAGCATATGTAATGAGCTGGAATAAAATTTGGGAGTTGAACATGTGACATTTATAGTTCTTCCAGTTCTGCTACTCTATGGTTGGGTATGTTTTATATAGCCGTTGCCTAAACTACTTAAGTTTTCTGGTTAACCTAAGGCTTCCTGGACCAAGGCAGCCTATTTTGTTCTTATTCGAATGTATTGATTAAACAAAGAAATGGGTTTCATTGTGGCATATCATGTACTTTGTTTTGTTGATTCCACATATGAGAGAAGATATATGGTATTCTCCCAATGTGACTTTGTTCACTTAACACAATGATTCCCAGTTTCATCTATACCTACACAAATTATATAAAACCCAACTCAAGCTCCAGTGTGTATACCACAGTTTCTTTATCCCTCCTTGAGTTGACAGTTAGCTAGTTTGCATATATGTCTTAGCAAGCTGGTTTCTATGCTTTTGTCTGTATGTCCAAAAGTGGTATGGCAGGTTATAATTTTGATATTTTGAGGAACCTCCATGTTAATTTCCATAGAGGCTGTGGAGATCTGAATAGGGCATTGGATTCCTAGAGCTGGAATTAAAAGTGCTTGTGAGAGAGACCCACATGCCTTCCAGTTCCCACCTGTGCCAGGAGTAGAGTCTTGGCTCTGCACCTGAACCCACACAGCCCACACCCCAGTTGCAGCTCAACTCCCCAGGTGTTCTGACACATCCAGATTCACAGGTGAGAACCCAAACCCTGTCCCAATACCCAGCGTGCTGGGATCTGTGCAACCGGGACACAGATTCTTTGCCTAGCCAGAGATGCGCATGCCTTCCATTTCCTACCTGTGCCAAGAGCAGAGCCTCTGCTCTGGAGCCCAACCCACACAACCCACACCCCAAGTATTCTGACACATCTAGGATCACAAGATCACGGGATCACAGGATTGCAGGATCACAGGCACACAGGAAGGACAGGCTCCAGTCAGAGACAGGGAGACCAGATAACACCAGAGACAACCAGATGGCAAGAGGCAAGCATAAGAACATAAGCAACAGACACCAATTTGACTTGGCAACATCAGAACCCAGTTCTCCTACCACAGCAAGTCATGGATACCCGAACACACCTATAAATCCAGAATCAGATCTAAGAATCAGAGAACACAAGTAAACAAGTAGAAGCACTTGAAGAGGGAGCACAAAAATCCCTTAAAGAAATACATGAGAACACAATCAAACAAGTGAAGGAACTGAACAAACCCATCCAGTGGAAAAAAGATAGCTTTTTCAACAAATTGTGCTGGTTTGAACTGATGGTCTGCAGGTAGAAGAATGCAAATCGATCCATTCTTTTCTCCTTGTATTTCAAGTCCAAGTGGATCAAAGACCTCCACATAAAACTGGATACACTGAATCTAATCAAAGAGAAAGTGGGGAAGAACCTCAAATACTTGGTCACAGGGGAAATCTTCCTGAACAGAACACCAATGGCTTATGCTTAAAGAGCAACAATCAACAAATGGACCTCATAAAATTGCAAAGCTTCTGTAAGGCAAAGGACAATGTCAATAGGACAAAACGGCAACCAACAGATTGGGAAAAGATATTTACCAACTCTACATCCAATAGAGGAATAATATCCAAAATATTCAATAAACTCAAGAAGTTAGACTCGAGAGAGCCAAATAACACTATTAAAAAGTAGAGTACAGAGCTAAACAAAGAATTCTCAACTAAGGAATCTTGAATATCTGAGAAAAAGAAATGTTCAACATCCTTAGTATGCCACGAAATGCAAATCAAAAACAACCTGATTCTACCTCACAACAGTCAGAATGGCTAAGGTCTAAAATGCAGGTGACAGCAGATGCTGGAAAGGATGTGGAGAAAGAGGAACACTCCTCAATTGCTGGTGAGACTGCAAGCTGGTACAACCAGTTTGGAAATCAGTCTGGCATTTCCTGAGAAAATTGGAAATAGTTCTACTTGAAGACCCAGCTATCCTGTTCCTCGGCATATACCCAAAAGATGCTCCAACATATCACAAGGACACATGCTCCACTATATTCCCAGCAGCCTCATTTATAATAGCCAGAAGCTGGAAAGAACCCAAATGTCCCTCAACAGAAGAATGGATACAGAAATGTGGTACATCTACACAATGGAGTATTACTCAGCTATCAAAAACAGTGACTTCATGAAATTCCTTAGGTAAATGAATGGAACTAGATAATATCATCCTGAGTGACGTAAACAAGTCACAAAAGGATGAATGGCATGTACTCACTAATAAGTCAATATTAACCCAAAAGCTCACAATGTCCATGATACGACCCACAGACCTATAGATCATAGAAGGAATGAAGACCAGGGTGTGTGTTCTTCAGTCCTGCATTGAGGGGAAAGAGGATGATCCTCGTGGGAGGGAGAGAGAGAGGGGGTCCTGGGAGGAAATAGAGGAGGAGGGGGAAATCAGGGCAGCAGTATCAGGAACTGGAGGGGATGTGAGAGAGGTACAGAGGGTCAGGAAATTAAACAAAAATATGCAACAGTGGGGGAATGAGGAACTAGGGATAGTCATGGGAGGGTCTCAGACACCAGGGAAATGTGGAGGCTTCCAGAACCCAACGGGGATGACTTTAGCTGAAATGTGTGCAGAGAAGGGGGCAAATGTAGAGACCATCTCAGTAGATAGGCATGGCCCCTACTCAAGGGATGGGGCCACCCCGGAATATCAAAGTTTTTAACCCAGAAATGTTCCTGTCCAAAAGAATAACAGGGACAAAAACTGAAACAGAGGCTGAAGGAAGGGCCAAGAGTGTAATACCCATCCTGGGGATCCATCATGTCAGCAGACACCAAATTCAACACTTCTGCCTTGGTCAAGAGACTCTTGCTGACAAGAACCTAATGTGGCAGGTCTTTGGGAAGTCAGACCAGCAACTGACCAATGCAGATGCGGACGCTTGGAGCCCACCATCAGACTGAGCTCAGGGACCCTGGTGGGGGAGCTGGTGGAAGGACTAGAAGAAAATTGCAAGCCCATAGAAATTGCTCCCACAGACTAGACCATCAGCCAAGGAGTGTACCTGAAGGGTCCCATGGCCATATATATATATATATGGGTGTGGGTAGGTGGGGAAACCCTCATACCTCATACATGCAAAGGAGCAGGGGGAGGGCAGATGTGGGATGGGGGTTGGTGGAGGGGTAACTGGGAAGTGGGATATCATTTGAGATGTAAACAAATGGAATGATTAATAAAAAATAAGTTGTTGTGAGCCTCCAAACCAGGGTGCTAGGAAATAAACTCGTGTCTAGTGCAAGAGAAAAATATATTCTTAGCCACTAGGCCATTTCTCCAACCCCTGAAAACATTTTGCAATTAGTCAAATAATTATTTCATTATGTTTTATTTGTTTATATTAATGGTATTTAGTGACTCCCTTTCCTTTATATAGAAAGCACACATTGGTCATATCTAACCATCTTTCTTTCTAAGGGCCCCTCTAGTGCCCTACCCAGCCCATAATCTATTTTACTTTCAAATGTATTTGTTTCAAGTTTCCACAAATGAGAGGAGACGTGCAGTACTTGTCTCTAAGTGTCTGGCTAATTTTGCTGAATATGATACCTTGATACAATCAATCAATTGATAAATTCCATCAGTTTTGCTGCAAAGGTTATTTCATTCTTCTTTCTCTCTGAATAATAGTACATTTTCTTTAATAGATCGTTTATTAATGGATACATACATTGGTTCCATATCTTTACTATTTTAAGTAGTGCCAGAATAAGCATGAATACACATGTATATGTGCTGTGGACTCTTCATTTTCTTTGGATATATGCTTAAGGTTAGAATAATGAAATACATGGTAGTTCTGTTTATTTACTTATCAATTTATAGCAACTTTCACAGTGTTATCCATAATGACTAAACAGGTATTCATTCACAGTAACAGCATTTAAGAGTGTTTTTTTTCGTATGCTTACAGCATTTGATATTTTTTGATAATATCACTCTAAATGGGATGATAGGATATACCATTATAATTTTGGTTTGCATTTCCTTCATGGCTAACAATGTCAAGTTTTTTTCAAGGGTTTACTGGCCATTTGCATTTCTTTTGAAATGTCTATTAAAATCCTTTGCCATTTTTAGTTTGATTGGTTTTATTGCTATATTTTTGAGTTTTAACATATTTATGGTATTAATCTTCTGTTGGACAAATGCTAGCAAATACTTTTCCATTCTGTGAGCTATCTTTTCATTCTATTGATTGTTTTCTTTGTTATGCAAAAGGTTTAAGCTTGATATAATCCCAGTTGTCACTTTTTGCTTTTATTCCTTGTGCTTTGGAGATTCTATCTAGAAATCATTGCCTGTGCCAATACCTTGAAGTGTTTCCCTTATGTTTTTCTCTAATAGCTTTTGGCTTATTTGGCTTTTTGTTTTATTTTGTTTTGTTTTTCTGTACAGGATAAGAAAGAGGAGAGACCATACCTAAGGAGCTATTGGCAACTGATGGCTACTAAGAGAAGGGAAATAAGTTCTCTTCAGGGATATAACTCCTCTAAGGGTACCCCATGCTTTGTCGGTGATTCTATTCCCTTAAACATACATTCAGTAGCAAGCATATTCTGTGGGTCCAGGTGGGGGCAAACCAAGCAGTTTAGAGGGAAAAGGAAGAGGGTAAGATAGAAATTAGATGGGGGAGGAAACTGGGGGTGAATTTCATCAAAACACATTATATGCATGTACGAATTCTTGATTTAAAAAAGAAGACAAAAAGAAAGGAAATATTTATACAGCAGAGGAATCTCCGGTCTGTGTTCAGGGGGAAGATGCATCTAACATTCAAGAGACTGGAGGCCCCAGGGAGTTTAGAGGTCTGGCAGGGTGGGCAGAGTGGGGACATCCTCATGGAGATGGGGAGAGGGGCAAGGAAGAGGTATGGTATGTGGAACAGTAGGAGGGTAGACCTGGAGGGGAATAAAATCTTGAGTGTAAAAATAAAAAAATTAATTTATTTAAAAAATTAAAAAGCAGAAGAAAAATAAAAGAAAAAAGAAAAAGAACGAAAAAGAATTCCAGTGATCATCTGCACGTGGATGTGGAATTTCCCCAGCCCCATTCATTATTAAAGAAGTTCTCCTTATGCCAAGGTATGGTTTTTGCACGGTTGTCTGGAGTCAATTGCCTGTTGGTATGCAGACTTGTTCCTATGTTCTTTACTCTGTGCTTTGAAATAGATATCTGAAAGTGAGATTTCTGGCTTCCGCTGGCTTTGCAATTCCGTCTCTGACTTCTAGGGTTTCCCTTTTCCTTCTCATAGGGAAGCCTTACCTCCATCTTTGTGTTCCTCCTTCACTGGTGACGAAGGGAGCGTTACAGTTTGTAAGCACCTATGAGGAAATTGCCACATTAGCGCTCAAGGATATGAAGCTAGAGGTTGTGCCCGATGAAGGAGTAAGTGCAAATTAGTATGCATTGCGTTTATCCTTGATTTACATCTTCATTTACACAGTCTTCATCCATCCTTAGGAAGCCATTGTGTTTGTATAATCTTTCTTAGCTGTATCTGCAGATCTTTTCCTAAGGAGCTGTTATCGACTAAGCTGACATATTGGATTGAGGCTCTCCTTTCAGTGAGAGGGTCCAGAGTAAAACAAGCAGCCACATAGAAAGGTGTCTAGAAAATGTCAATACTTAATTAGAGGCACTTGGTCGTTTTACTTAAACCAGAACACCTTTTTAAATTTTTTCATTTATTCATTTTTGTGTAAAGGGTGCTTTGACCGAATGAATTTCTGTGCATCACACGCATGCCTGGTGTCCGCAGAGGCAAAAAGAGGGCATCAGATCCCCTGGAACTGGAATTACAGACCATGCTGAGTAAGTGGCCACATAGATGCTGGGAATTGAACCCAGTGAACATCATCGAGTGCTCTTAACCAATAAACCATCTCTCCAGCCCCTCACCAGGACAACTTTTAAAAAATTTACTTACACTCCAGGTTTTATTCCCTCCGATCCACCAACCCCACCCCCCCCACAGTTCCACATCCCATACCCTTTCCTGCCCCCCCCACCCAATGTCTCTACAAGGATGTCCCCACCCCACCAGACCTCTAAACTTCCCAGGACCTCCAGTCTCTTAAGGGTTAGG
Organism: Rattus rattus; assembly: GCF_011064425.1. NCBI lineage: Eukaryota > Metazoa > Chordata > Mammalia > Rodentia > Muridae > Rattus > Rattus rattus. The sequence goes on from NC_046172.1 coordinate 94,219,301, forward strand.
TGAATCTTCTCTGACTGAATGTAGACCAGCAGTCCTCAGCTGTTGGAGGTCTCATCTCAGCTGGTGTATGCTGCCTGGTTGGTGATCCAGTGTCTGAGAGATCTCAGGGGTCCAGGTTAATTGAGACTGCTGGTCCTCCTACAGGGTTGCCCTCCTCCTCAGCTTCCTCCAGCTTTCCCCCAATTAAACCAGAGGGGTCAGCAGCTTCTGTCCATTGGTTGGGTGCACATATCTGCATCTGACTCTTATAGCTTCTTCTTGGGTCTTTTGGAGAGCAGTCATAATAGGTCCCTTTTTTCCCTCTTTTTTTAAATTGGGTATTTCTTACTTACATTTCTGTTATTTCCTTTCCCAGTTTCCTGTCCATAAGCCCCCTAAGCCCTCCCCCTCCCCTTCTATAAGTCACGAGGACATCTTCCCAACCATCTGACCCTTACTCACAATCCAGTGGAGCCAAATATGTTCATCCTAAGATAAAGGAAAGCAGCCTGAAGTACAGATGTGCCCTGTGCTTTACCCAACACTCTAGTCATTAACATCCAACTATTTGATTAACCAATCCATTGCAACCCATCAGCATGAACCAAAAGGGTGCCGTGTTGTCTGAGTTTTTCACACTTCGTAAATGTCCTATTGTCCGAAACCTCTGCTATCATCAGGATTCTAAATTAACCTTATTGGACTTGTTCTTTGAGACAAGGCCTTCTGTATATCATGCTGGCCTTCAACTTACAAGGTAGTTAAGGATGGTTTTTGAACTCTTAATCTTCCTGCCTTTAACTCCCAAGTGCAATTTATGCAATGATAAAATTGGACCCAGGGCTTCATACATGCTTGGCAAGGACTATACCAACTCTGCTGCATTCCTAACTTTGAATTTCTTGGAATTTTTAACAATAGAGTTGAATCCCCTGAATGTAAAATACATAGAAAATTGTAACTGTTACCATCAAAACTATAGAAAACATTGTAACTCCTTGTATCTTAATTTCTATTGTTATAAATGTAACTCCACAATTAGGGAAATCCACATAAAATAATATAAATAGACTTGTAGTTTCAGAGAGTTAGAATCCATGATGAAAGAACAAAGGCATGGTGGCAGGAGCAATCTAGAATTCATATCATGATCCAAAGTCAGGAGGTAGAAAAAGGAACCACACCAGCCTTTTGAAACCTCAAAGTCCACCCACAATGACACACCTCCTCCAAGGCCACACCTCTTAATCCTTCCCAACAGTTCCATCAAGGGTGAACCAAGTAGTAAAATATATGAGCCTAGGTGGTCATCCTCATTCAAATCCACACCTGGGGTCAATATTAGATCATAAACTTTCTTTTTTTAAAATTCATACAATAAACATGTATTTTCATTAAAATTTAAGATAAATTACCTTCTGAACTTAATGCCTGTTTTGATTGCAGAGAGAGAAAAGAACTACACTTATCTGAAATAAGCTGCTAAGGCTGATTAAAATTACTAACTTGCAAGTTGGTCCAATTTCAAAGTAGGACTTGCAGTTGACTTTAGGGACACTAAGATTTTTGAACTCACAGATTGCAACCAATTAAAGTACTAGGTGGCCCAGTACACTTTGAATGGAGTGAGTTCTAAGTAGAGACAATGAAGTCCATTTCTTGCTTCCATTCCACTTGCAGAACCTACTCAAATTATCTTAGGTTCATAGGCTGTAAGTAACAGAGCATTCCATGGGTTCCTTTATTTTCTCTTTATTTGCAACACAGCTACATCTTCTGCTACTGTTCCAACACCTTTGAATCTCAGTCTACTTTTTGCAGTGTGGAGTAGACAGTCATGTTTGGGGCATTAGCCAATGGCTGTGTAGTCTATTAGTTTGAAATTTGGTGGTAAAGCATATTGGTTGTCATATGTGTTAAAGTAACCGTGCCAGCCTGTAATCCCTACAGGCATGACCAGGTGATAGAATCTTTGAATTAGTATCTTTGTATGTACAAACTAAGCATTATTTACATAGGTTTCCTTCAGATACTTATCAACAGTGTGTTGTTCCACAGTATTGGGTTTGGGGTTGGGGCTTGTGGGTATCTGCCAGGACAGTGAAATATCTTATGATTTCTCATGACTTGTTCAATGTGCATCTGTAATAAGCCTGTAGAGGTTCCAGTAGGACGCCAAGAAAGATGTCACTTCCTAGCTTCTTTGGATTATAACAATTTTAGGCCACTTGAGATACTGATTGCCGAGGTATGGGGCTTCTGATGTAGTTTGTGAATTATCTGAATGGGTCTTTTGTCTAAGTTCCTGTCTCAAATGTGCAGTTTAATCTCAAGAATAATGAAAAATTTGGCAAGAAATAATCAGCTAATATTTTGGCTTTAGCTACATTAGCTTTTGAGAATTAGGTACTTTCTACCAAGAGATCGAAACTGGCCAGGTGTGTTAACTAGAAGCTCATTTGTCTCCTGGGACTTATCTCAGTGTAGGGAGATGAGAAGACATGATGCTTAAATGGCCTAAGCCAGGGAGAAGGGTTTCTCAGAAAACAACTGATCTCAATAGGCTGGTGGAAAATACAAACCGACTATTGTCTTCTTTTTCTGAAAATATCCTCATATGTTATTTTTTCTGAACCTTACAAAGTTCCCCAGAGTCAGGTAAAGAAGGAGCAAATGTTCTCACTTGACCAATGAAGAAACTTACCCCCAGAGAAGTAAGATAATTTTTCCCAAACCCCAGCAAATTAATGGCAGGTCTCACAGTGAAACTGAGATATTCTGGCTCCCAAAGCTGCATTCTGTCAACCATATGCTATTTTGTTTCATGTGATAGTTTCCAGTCTTTTTTCTAAATATTGATTGAGCGCCTCCTACATAACAAAGATTATTGTAAGAACTGAAGATGGGACAGTAAGCACTATGACATTTGTTCCCAGACAGCTCATGTTCCGGTGTGAGGGGACAATCAATAAACTACTAAACATAAAGATGTCATTGTTCAAGTGTCATTTGGGCACCATAAAAAGAAACAAAATGCATGGGAAGTGCTTTTCTTGGTAAGTAATTAAAGAAAGTATCCATCATTAAGATGACATTTGAGCAAAGACTTGCAAGAAAATAATTATAAAACAATATGGGGATAGAGGGAACTGCATACACACACACACACACACACACACACACACACACACACACACAAGCAGGGATGTATATAACATATTTGAGAAAAATAGCAATGAAGCCAAAATCCATTAATCCATTTTCTGTATATACATATAGCCTATATATTTTAAAGGAAAAAGTAAAATAAAACATAATAATAATTTCATTATAATTTTATCTTTCTTTAATGCTCACGCTCTCACATAACACAGGTGGGCTTATGACTTGTATAATCCATAGATTTTCATAGCATGAGAGAGATTGAGTCACTGCGTCAAGGCAGAGGCAAGCTCTCGAAACAGGAAAGCTCTGATTTTGTGACTGAATTTAAAACCACATCTCAACTGAATTCATGTCCAATATTGAGATTACCTTGAGAAGCTCTGTGTTAGTTTGGATTCACTAACTACAGAAAACAGATGGCATTGGCTCCAGTTTGGATCAATGTACTCTATTAAAGGGCAAGCCCAACAACCACACACATGCGCTGAGGTCACAGTTCAGTGAGAGTATTTTGCTTCAATTGGTCTGAAGCTCAGCAAAGGAGTGTGGCAAGCTCTAGTGTTTGTTTCCTGGTTTGGTTCTGGTCAAATTCCAGTGTTCAGTGTTTATTACAAACCTTTTCTGAAGCAGAGGTAGACCTTCTCAAACCATAGGTGGTGTCCTTGATATGGCACTTAAAACAAACAAAACTCCAAAATCCTGAGTTGGTAAATAGGTTTTTTTCCTCTGTTGAGTATTTTAATAACAAAACTACTTTAAGAGGATGAAACATAAGCTAACATCAACGAGCTAAAGCAGTTTCCTCTTACTGACTTCATTTCAAAATTTGAGAAAACATTTCTCTTACCAGGTACACAAAGCACAGAGAACGCACATTCTGAGTCAGGTTGCTGAATATGCTTCTTCCAGCCATTTTTTTTTTTGTTCTTCAGTAGTTGACACAGCCATCAGGCATCTATTGGACCAAGCTTCAGAGATAGAAAACTGTTCTCTCAGAATTATAAATGTGCCCATACCATTATGGCATCTGCAGTGAATGTTATACTAGTCCCCGTGGGCAATATTTACATCATGTAAGTATAGTTGAATGAGATGGGAGTCAGGATATAGGTGAATCTGCCTTTGATTTTACTTGCCCTACATCACCTTTATAGCCTTGAACAATTTGCTTAATTCCTGTGAGCCTCAGTTTCTTTGTTTGCAATTTGGCAGTCATAAGAGTTCCCAACCTCCTGCATCAATGTTTCAATCAGAAGATATCACACACACACACACACACACACACACACACACACACACACACACACACACACACACACCACATGCACATAATTTCTGTTAGTTAATGTATTGAATGTTAATCAGTGGAACAGTCAATCAACAGAAAGCCTAACCTACCATCCACCTAACTGCAACAGCACACTTTGCAACAAATTGTCTTCTAGATATTGCGTCATACAATTATGGTGATGAGGAGGAGGACAAGGGATAATGGCAAAAATGATGATGAGGATGATGATTTTCTGCGAAAAGCCACAGATTTAGTAGTGCGATAGTTTAAAACTGACATTTATTGACTCTTCTGAAAATTAATGATACTTGGAATTGACAGCTGTGGTTAATGTTTTTCCTGCAATGATGAGCTAAAAAGAAATAAATATTTAGAAGTTCCACAGTTGCTTGGTTTCCCATAGACAATCCAGATCATTTCAACAGCCCTACAGCAAACAAACTGCACTTGGCACATAGTTTCTCTGGTTTGGTTTCTCCTGTGACTGACCAGAGTGAGAATCAGAAAAAAAAAAAAAATCCAACACTTGCCCTTTTGTTACTACTTTGACACTGTGATTTAAAATCCAACAGTAGAAAATTTCCTAAGCCCATAACAAATATTATTAACAATATTGAGCTCCTCTGGTTTCACAGCAGGAAGACTTGCCAATGGATTTGGATGAGTAGCACCTTAGGCAGAATCTAGAGGACACTTTGTTATAAAATGTGCGGTTGCAGTTCGTTATATGGATGGTGTTTGGACTTTCTGTTGATTGACTGTTCCACTGATTAGCATTCAATACATTAACTAATTCTTTTGGACACCAAATATTACCATGAGCCTCTGGAAGCCAAAGAGGCAGAGAAAGATGCCCTGGGGGCATCTGAAGGAGCCAGCACCTTGATTTTGAACCTTTCAGCTCTATATTTTTTGAGAAGATAAATTTTCTAATGCTTTAAGCCAATAAATAAATAAATAAATCATCCTATCATCCATCTGGAAGCTAAGCTTATCTCTATGGAACTGAGCAGAGAAGGATTTGAGACCACGTCAGAACCGCAGAGCCTGTGAACAGTGTTTCCATTGCCTATTGTTCTCTTGGAATACATTCAATTTCCTCTTCCAAAGACAGAGGACATTGCTGCGAGGAGTTCCACAAGTCAGTGAATTAACATTCACTACTATAAATACCATATGGAATTTTGATTACTTAATATCAAGAAACATAATTTTATGAAGTTCATCTGAGTCTACGGGTACACCAACCACCCTAACACATCTTATTTTATCTGATCTTGTAAGGAATGAATATGACAAGATAGAGGATTTGGTAATTTTTCAGTTCATAGTTATCACAATTGTAAATTTTTATACTCAGTAAAACTTGGATTAAATTACCTGAAAAATATCTGCTTAATATGAGATCATAAACTGATCCATAGATTAGTAATTTGCTTCTCTCTTATAGAAGAGAATAAATCTGTTATTCACAGAAATGCAATATACTTCACTGTAAAGTCTAAAGACTAAATCTATTTAGAAAGTATAAGTAAGGACAGTCTTAAGACCATAGACTGAATGAAAATTTGTGGTCTTTCCTTTCTACTGATGTGGTTTAACTAGGCAACAGAGTTTGTCCAAAACTTTATACTAAAGATGAAGGGAGAACATGCAACATCACGGGCAAAGTTAGAAAGGACAACAATTAAAATGTAAATAAATAAAATAAACAATAAAAAAGACAATGCCACAGAAAAGATGCAATTAATCACAAATAATTCATTGGCCTCATAATGAAAGGGATCATACTATATTGAATAGAATGGCAGACATTACAGAATTAAGGATACAGTACGGTTTCAATAGTGGCTTGCTTGCTGACAGAATTTGAATTTAATAGCTATTATGTACCTGAAACAGAGGAAAATGAAATTCTAGTCCAAGGCTTGCCAATTACCAGCTGAGCAAAATCAGAGAAGTTATTTTCTTTTTGATAATTACTTCCCTAGTCTATGAAATTAAAATTATGAAGTCACAGACATGTAAGACCCTCCCTGCATTGAAATTCTACAAAGGTATTTATTGAAACCATAAAAAGGAACAAGGAACAAAACCAAAATATTTGGGGGGGGGCAATCAATGGACATTTGGGTACATAACAATGATGTCTATCATTGTCATCAGCTGTTGTGCTTGACCTGATTTCTTAATACATGCAGAGCCATTGCCAAGCAGTTGATACATTGTCCCCACAATATTGCTATGAGTCACTGAGTTATTTTCACTGCTGTGCTTATGCCAACTACTACTTGTCATGTCTATAATCAGAGTGCATCCTATCTGGTTTCAGTGCCCCAGAAGTTACATGAAATGGTAAAGTTCTGGTAAGCACTGTGAAATCACAAAGAAATTTGGAGACATATGCTTCTCTACATTTCCTATGTTATAAAGAAGCTGATATTTCTTTTACTCAACAGCTCACACTTTAGGACCACAAATGAGGAACTGTAGGTGTTATCCTCACATCCTTTCAGTGCTTTCCATACAATGTCTCATAGCCAGAATTGCCATCGATAGAGAAGAGTAGTAGGATCGGTCATTGAACGATTTATATTTAGCTTTAAAATTTAAAATTGGTATTTAAAAGTGTGCTTAGGCACTTCATAGTATTGAAGCATACCACATAAGCCGAGCTTAGAAGATGTTGGAAAGTATATAGTTATCAGAATGATATACAGGGAAAATCCAAGAGGAACTGCCGACATTGATCTCTTTTCTGACCACAGTTACTACCAAGTTTTTCTACAATTAAAACTTTGTTTCTGTGGGGCCTTATTTCTTATTTCTATGAGGAACCTAATCTGTAAATTGAGTAGAAAGATGAAATGAGTTAATAGTAAAAGGAGGTAAAATTAAGTGGTTTTGGTAATCCATCTGCCTATAACAAAGAATTAACTATAAACTCTGTTCTAATTTGATGAAGTTATTAAGATATGTGTGATAAAGTTCATAACCTTCTCCTCTACCAAGGAAAAACTGGTTTTGGTTTTCTCGGAGTCTCACCATTCTAAGAACCTATCTTTGGCAAAAATTGATATTTGATCTTTTTTATTTTTTCTATAGGATCCAAAAAAAAAGCAAAATTACATGAGGGGAAGGGGAAAGCGGAAGGGGTTACATTTGCAATCTATGGCAATGACGCAAAAAAGTTCTCAGGAAAGGAAAATATTGAGAAAGAGTGAGTTATCTATGCTTGAATATCTAGGATTGGTTGTGGAGGGTGATATGTTAAGGAAGATGAAACCTGTAGAATTGGAAGTTTGTTTTTTTTAAGCAACAAATGCCAGAGCGAGTGTGGTTGGCATGCCTTTAATCAGCACTCATGGGTAGGGGGCAGGCGGGTTTCTGTGAGTTCAAGTTGGCCCTGGTCTGCATAGTGAGTTCAAGAACCATGCAAGGCTGTTACTGAAGAGAAACTCTGTCTTATACAAAACAAAACAAAGCATGAAAAGAATTGTAGTTTGGTGAGCCATTCTTAAAGTACAGTGTGGCCTTTGATTAATACATTACTTTGAAATTATTTTCTATTACTAGATGCTGTTATACTAGTCATGAAAGTCCTCAACTCAAAAATTTTTCAATAATTTCATAAGATCATCTTTCACATAGGTTGTGTGCCTTGGCCCTGTAGATATGCAATGACATTTCATAACAGACCTGAAAAATTGGCTTTTCCCAGTAGCTAAGCACCAAAGTCCTCCTGAACCTTGGCGGTCTAGTGACAATAGCACTATTCCTCATCTCTGACATTTGTTTAAAAATTGTAACTTCTCCCATAATGCTTTGGAATCAATTTTCTCTTTGTCCTCCCTCATGGAAACTCTGTGGGGTTGTTCTATGGTTCTCTGGTGTAGAGTCAACATATATATTTTTATTGTCTTTTGCCAACAAGTAATTGACAGAGATCACAAATACTTTTCTCTTAATCTCAGTGCTCCTTGAGATAACCTTCACAGAATTGGCTACAAGTTTGTCACCTAAAGGAAAACTTGATATAGAAGATGCTTGCAAGTAGACAAAGGTTGTGTTAACTGGCTATTCTAGATTTTCTTTTTTTTATTCTAGATTTTCTTAAATCAGATTATACTATAATAGAAGAATAGAAAGTGACTTATCTAAACCCAAATAATTTGCTTTCTTGGAATTTAATGAAGAAGATTCATACTGACTTAACTTGCTTGATTTCTATACTCCTTCCATCTCTTTGAAAGACAAATAGATTTCCTACTAGTTATTCTACACACATGCTGGCAGGGGATGTGGAAAAGAAAACACTCCTCAAAACTGCTGGTGGCATTGCAAAAACTGGTACAACCACTCTGGAAATAAGTCCTGAGTTCCTCAGAAAAATTGAAATAAGATCTACAAGAGACCCAGCTATACCTCTTCTGGGCATATACCCAAATAATGCTCTAACATATAACAAAAACACATGTTCCACTATGTTCATAGCAGCCTTATATATAATAGCCAGAAGCTGGAAAGAACCCAGATGGAACAGAACAGAAGAATGAATACAGAAAATGTGGTATATTTACACAATGGTTGTACTACTCAGCTATTAAAAACAGTGACTTCATGAAATTCATATGCAAATGGGTGGAACTAGAAAATATCATCCTGAGTGAGGTAACTCAAACCCCAAAGGACATGAATGGTATGTACTCTCTAATAAGTGGATATTAGCCACAAAAGTACAGAATATCCGAGACAAAATCCACAGAACTTAAGAAGGTTAACAAGCAAAAGGGCTCAAATGAGGATGACTCAATTCCACTTGGGAGAGAGAAGAAAGTAATCATGGAGTCCAGAGGGTGGGGGGCAGAGGGAGGGACCTGAGTGGGAGAAGGGACAGGGAGGGGAAGGCAGGAACATAATCAGGTATTGGGGAGCAAACAGAACTGAAGCCCTGAGGGCCAGTAGAAAGAACGGAAAGAGGTAAGGGAGGTAGGAGGTGAGGGGACCCTCTAGAATGTACTGGAGACCTGGGAGATGAGAGACTTTCAGGACTGAAAGGGAGGGACCTTGGACGAAGTGCTGTACAGTGAGGAGAGGGAGCTTGTAGAATCCACCTCCAGTGGAGGGACACGATATCAAGTGGATTGCCATTCCACAGTCAAAAGCTCTGACCAAAAATTGTTCCTGTCTGAAGGGACTGCAAGGACAAAAATGGAGAAGAGCCTGAGGAAGAGGAGGTCAGCTACAGTCCCAAATAGGGATTCAGCTCAACGGGAGGTCTGGGACCATGATACTGTTACTGATGCTGTGGTGTGCTTGCAGACAGGAGCCTAGCATAGCTGTCCTCTGAGAGGCCCACCAAGCAGCTGAAAGAGTCAGATGCAGATACTTACATCCAATCAATGGATGGAAGACAGTGACCCCTATGCTTGAATTGGGGGAAAGCTGGAAGAAGCTAAGGAAGAAGGCGAGCAGTCTCAACTGATGGATCCCAGAGATCTCAGACACTGGAGCCAGCAACCAGGCAGCATTCACACCCAGCTTATATGAGGCCTGGCACATATACAGCAGGGGACTACCTGGTCTGGACTCAGAAGAAGATGCCACCTAACCCTCGGACTTGGGGCTCCAAGGTGGGAGGTCTGGTAGGATGGGGAGGTGAAAGTAGGGACATCCTCTCAGAGACTGAGGGTGCGGGGAGATATGGGATGGGGCGGGCAGAGGCAGACGGGGGGCGGGCTACACTGTAAAAGATTAAAGAGCCAAAGTCTACAGATTTTGGCGAACTACACTTTCATAAAGAAAATATCAATTATATAGAATCACACAACCAATTCCTCCTTAAATTAAACAGCAGGAAAAAGATCTGTCCACACAGAGAAGCACACATGTATCATTTTACTCAATAGGAAACCACATGACCCACTTGGGAAGAAGTTGTGTCTTCTCACTTATTTATTTGTTTATTTTGAGTTTGCATCGATTTGATTGTTTTCTTTTATTTACTTACATCCCAAATGTTGCCCCTTGCAGTCTACCCTCCTAGAGTTCTTCGCCCCATCCTCCCTCCCCTTTGCCTCTGAGATGGTCCTCCTCCCTGTTCCCCATCATCCCCTTCCCCTTTCCCTGGGGCATCAAGTCTCTATAGGATTAAGCACATCCTCTCCCACTAAGGCCAAATAAGGCAGTCCTCTGCTACATATGTTCCTAGGGCCTTGGACCAGATCATGTGTGCTCTTTGATTGGTGGCTTAGTCTCTGGGAGCTCCCAGGGGTCCAGGTCAGTTGACACTTCCTAAGGGGTTGGCACCCCCGTAGTTCCTTCATTCCTTCCCCTAACTCCTCCATGGTGGTCCCCAACCTCCTCTCCATCCAATGCTTGACTATGAATATCTGTATCTGTCTGAGTCAGATGCTGTTAGAGCCTTTTCAGAGGACAACCATGCTAGGCTTCTGTCTGCAAGCACAACATAGCATCAGTAATTGTGTCAGGGATTGGTGAACACTATAGGATAGATCCCAAGTTGGGCCAGTCACTGGCCAGCCATTCCTTCAGTCTCTGCTCCTTTTTTGTTCCCTGCATTTCTTTTAAACAAGTAATTTTAGGTAAAAATATTTTGAAGGTGGGTTGGTGTTCCCATCCCTCCACTGGGCACCCTAACTACTAATGTGGTCCCTTCTGGTTCAGTAGTTTCAGTAGGAAACTGCACAACTCACTGGGGAAGGAGTTCTGTTTTCTCACTTATTTCTTTAGCTGATAAGAAACTTAGGGTGAAATTTAATGAGCAAATACAATATTTTTGTCACAAGATCTGTCTGAGATTTCTAGTACTATTTTTGCCCATCTTTTGCTCCTGTTCTCCTCTCCTCTTCCTCCTCCTCCTCCTCCTCTTCCTCCTCTTCCTCCTCCTCTTCCTCCTCTCCCTCCTCTTCCTCCTCCTCCTCCTCCTCCTCCTCCTCCTCCTCCTTCTTTAACCTTTAACTTCTTCTTCTTCTTCTTCTTCTTCTTCTTCTTCTTCTTCTTCTTCTTCTATTTCTTTTGTTTATTTGCTGACTAAGCTGTTTAGTGGGGTTTTAATATTTGAACACTGCTTACATTGTTCTAGGAAGGTATGCAAGGGAGTTATACACCCAAGGTTTCTCAGTAGAAAGATATACTCACATAATGCCTGAAATATTATCTTTCTTACCACTTCATTATTTATCCTCTGTTTGAATACATCCTGATAGAGAAGTGAAACCTCTCTCTCTAAAGCTCAATCAATCAGTTCTTGACAGCTCGTGAATACTAGGAAGTTCTTACTATTTATAACCCTAGATTTTATAATTTGATACAGATTCTTCTGCAAACACATGAACCAAACCAAAAGTTATGGTAACCAATGAACATATTCTTTTCTATGTATGAATGGCAGATGTTTCACTATCAAGCAGTAGCCATCAGAGAAAAAAATAGGTAACAAATTACAACCTAATTTGGCTACTTTGAATTTTATTTGGAGAATATGAAAACAGCAATCTGCTTTGCAAATTTAACTTCCAATAAATGCAACATATACAATAGAATTTGCTTTTAAATAATAAGCATGAAGTTTTATATACAAATATAATGATGATAGAAAGACACATGGATGGAAATACAAGAAAATACTAAGTCAAAATGGAAAAAGTCACAGAGTAGACATATATGGAGACACATAGAAGGACCCATTTATTTCATACAGTCAAATACATACCGAGTGCCTCTTAAATATTATCAGACATTGCATGAAATACAAAGAGGAATCAAACATAGATCTAGCCTTCAAGGAAGTGTGTAGCATTTATCTCTAAATCAAAATGTAATACAAGATGACAATTGTCCAAACACTTACATAAAATCTGATGGGTCCTAGCCACTAAAGAAGTACACATAAAATTATTAATAGGAGTCTAGAAATAAGGATACATGCTTAGAAGAAATAAAAAGAGCTTGTTAGAGGAAGTGATATTTAAGTAGACTTTCTTTGAAGGATGAGTGGAATTTGGACATGGGAAGGCAAGGAGACAGAGTATGACTTTTAGGTAGAAGGAACAGCATGAGCAAAGGCATAGGTGAGAGGACCAGGTTAGAGGAAGCAATAGGTCTGGGGTAGAGCAAAAACTTGGAAGACAGGATAAGGAAAGCTAAGTGAAAGCCAAGGAATCGAGGAAAATAAAGAAACACTGAATTTTTTAAAGTAGAAGAATTATAAGATCAGTAATCTAGTGCCTCCCCCAAACTACACTGAAACACAGAGAAAGATTTCCACAGAGAGAAGGGAAGCTCCCTGCAGGAACACAACCATCTCGTACCATGCTTTTGGAGTGCTACCCCTGAAAAATAATTAAACTAGTGCTGCAGTTTCAAAGTATAGGCATAAATGGAGATGATTCACACAAAGGTTTGTCCTTGAAGCAAGTGACTAAAGCCATCCAAATCTGATCGAAGAAGTTCTACATATTAGAAAACATTCTTACTCTGTGTCTAGATGGCTCCTAGATCAAGAGATGCCTAAAAGAACAAGCCGCTCTTGATTCTAAACCACACCAACGACTAAATTAAAATACTGTCGCTGATAAAGAGACAAGTTCCAACAGGCAGTTCTCTAAGTTGTTTCTTTTTATTGCCAATGTGACTTAGAACAATTGCTTTTCCTCTGATTTATAATCCTGGGAAACATGGTCGTGAAGAGTTCATCTGAGGCCAAAACACCTCTGCAACTGTTGGCATCAGTGAGAACAGGAGCAAAAGCTCTCTATTGGCAACATGACCATACTGGGTACACAGCTGTAGCCACAACTTAGCCTCTTTCATGGCTCTGATGGATAAAAGTGCTGTTTCCAAGTAGTAATCATATTCAGGGTTTAATCTTACTTTAAAGCATGAAGGTTTGGTTTTCCTCCGTCTTCCCTCATTCAAAACTGTAGCCTTCATTTGTGTGACAGGCACCTTGAAACTGTTCTTGACATCTGCAGATGTCCAGCCATAACCTCGGGGATTTTTGAGACTCTAACTCTGTCAGACATAAACCATGTACCATAACCTGTGAGTGAACCCATAGGATGAGGCAGAACTGGAGATTTTTTAGCATCCGTTTATGTCACATCAGCTTAGTAATTGCTGTGCAGGAGATTCTGTGTGTGTGGTAAAGACAATTGATTTCCAAGGACTTCTCCATCTTTTCTTTCTTGCTGACTTGTGATGGTGTCAACAGTTGCACCATCCCAGGCTAAAGTATTCCTGTCAAACTCGTGTCTATATATAAAGTTAGAAATACCATCCTTAGGATTTCTATCAAGTAGCCTCAGATATTAGTAGCTGTCCTGAATAAGTTATAGCTTTGCTTTGGTAAAAATGGCTGATTATCTGGTAACTAAATGGTAACTTCAGGGAAATGGCTTCTCCTTCCTTAACTCCATTAATTTTTTTCTCTAGTATGGTAGACTTGACACCTCCAAAGGCCCTACCAGGTCTGATTATCTGTGCAGTTTAACTGGGATTAAACACTTTGGAATAGAGTTAGACATTTCTAGCCAGTCTTATTTATAGGAAGCCAGAGTAAGGATACAAATCAGCGATTACTTAGGCCCTTTGTCTTTCTTTTGAATGCGATTCATTATTGGTTCGCTTATAGCAAATCCAAACTGAAAAATACAGAAGACATCAGGGTTTCTGTAAACCATTCCAGAAGAAAACTAACGAAGTACAATTAAATGACATAAATGCTTTATAAAAGCTAGTTTATGTCTATGCCCGAGCTATACCTATCAACTCCTTGACCTGCAAGAGGACATGTGGCAGGAAGACAACAAATTTGATTGTGTAGACGCTGTTACTTCATTTTTCCTTTTTTAATATTTTTTGTAAAGCTCGCATGTATCACAGGCTGTTCTCAAGCTCACTAACTAGAGGACGATGACCTTGAATTTCTGAGTCTTACTTCCGTCTCCTTAGGGCTAGGATTATAGTCATGTACCACCAAGCCTGACTGGAGTACGGGGTGGGGTGGGGGGTTGGACACAGCTAGGGCTATGTGCATGCTAGGTAAGCGCTCTACCAACTAAGCTACATCCCAGGTCAGAATCCATTATTTTAATGATCTAACGATCAACCCAGTGGGGAATATTCTTGATTAGACCACCCATGGTTACCTGAAGAAGTTAACATAAATGGTTAAACCTTTGTGCTTTTTCAGCTAATTAATACCCACTTGACTCAACTAAGTGCTTAAGTTATATTCTGTTGCCTGATTATCACAAGGACACGAGCACCTAGTGTTGCGCTTGGCTGTTTGCCACTTCCTACTCCTTGCAAGTTGATTCCATTTGAATTGAGGACAACCCAATTGATACGATTAGAGGAGATTCAAGTTAATCAAGTTGTTTGTATAATAATGGTAAGTGTAAGACTAGTCAGTCATGGGAGTCCTTAGACTAATACATCTTGATGGGCTAAATTCATGTAGTCAAGTTGTAGAGCTCAGAAGAGGTAGTCATCAGTTATCTCCTTCTACTCTGTTATACCAAGTGAGAGAAAGAACAAATGGATCACTGAAATCTGCCGACAATATACAAACATCAACTTGTATCATCAAAATATTAGAAACATTGCTGACAGGAAAATAAAAGCAAAACAGAATGGTTTGAAAATCAGCTGATTAAGGCTGGATAGATGATATTATAACATGTCATAATCTATTATGCCGAGCCAAATGGGAATCACAAAATAGAATAAATAATCTAAAGTGATGTTGAGCAATTCTAACGTCACTTGTGGCTTTCTAAGTTTTCTACATTTAATACAAGAAACATATACTGTTACTGTGATCTATAGAGGAAAAGAGCAAAAAAAAAATCTATATAATTCCCAATGGATGATCATTGCAGTAAACAATGTTTACAATGTACAGTAAAACTTCAAATAAAAGTTAACTTGTACTTCATTAGCATTTTGACTTCTTTTTGCAGCAGTTCACTTTGAAAAGAGACAAACCACAAGAAAACAAGAAGATAAAATGGTTAGAATAAAACTAACTTATTAAGTCTCCATTGGAAAAGTCTTAGGTTTCTGAATATTCTTGTCTTATACAGGTAATACAAGCTACTTAAAAATAGTGTACCTGACAGGGACTTAAGTGGGCTCCCAGCAATCAGCAAGCCTGTTTGAGCCTGACTGAGACCCTATGCATATACGTTATGGTTGTGTAGCTCAGTCTTTTGTGGGATTCCAAATAGTGGGGTTGGGGACTGTCTCTGATTCTTTTGCCCACCTTTGGGACCCTTTCCCTGCTACTGGGTTGGCTTATCTAGCTTCTGGAATATGAGAATATACACCTGGTCTTACTGTAGCTTGTTATGTTGAAATTGGTTGATGTCCCTGGAAGAACTGTGCTTTTCCGAGGGGAGACAAAGAAGTTGGAATGATAGATCCAGGGAAAAGAAGAGGGGGGCTTGGGTGAAGAGAAAGAAGGGGAAACTGCATCTAGGGTGTACATATGAGAGAGGAATAAATAAGAATAAAAATATCTAAAAGAAAAAACCCACCACCAACATAAAAACAAAACAAACAAAAGCAGTGCTTGGAAAAAGTCATTTGGGTCCCTACCAGCTCTACCCGCTATGCTAGTAAGCCACAGGCTGATAATCAGTTGTGTATAGAAATCAGACTACACCTCACTAAGTCAATCAAATAGGAATGGAGAATGTGTTCCTTCTTCTTATATAATCAGTAAATACCAAGGCAAGTAGAAAAAAGTTTAGTTTTGGTTAATGGTGAAGGCATTTATGCAAAAGAAACCAAGGTGAATGGAACAGCTTTACCTAGGAACTCACTTATGATTATATCAAGGAAAGTAAGATGGGATGAGGAAGAAAACAGGCTAGAAAGGTAAATTTGGTTGACATACTGAGACAGCTAAAGGGAAAGAAAGGAAGTAGAGAGAAGGATCAGGAAGACAGCAAGGGAGCACTTGCCTTAGGTCTTGTTGTCCGATGAAATAATTTGACCAGATCAGTGGGCTCAACCTTCTTAATACTACAACCTTTTAATATTTTTAATACTTTCTTCTGTGATGACTTCAACAATAAAATTAGTTTTGTTGCTACTTCGTAGCTGTAATGTTGCTACTGTTATTGGTCATAATATAAATACCCGTTTTTCAATCGTCTTAGACAACCCTTGTGAAAGGTTCATAGGACCTGCAAAGAGGTTATGAGCCCCAGGTTGAGAAGCACTGGGTTAGGCTGTAATTATTTCGAAGGCCTACACTTGGGAAGCCCAGATGGGAACGTGTCTGGGATGACCCTGATCCATAGAACGCTGTACCCAGCATTCTATGCATTACTTAGCGCTATTCCCATCCTTTGCCTCCAATGCTCCATCCATTTTCATAGTAGAGAGCTGTGTTACCTTTTCTGAAAGAGAACCACTGCATGGAATCATCTCTTACTCTAGAAGTAGAGTCTTAAAAGCTCAGCTTCTGACTGACACAAAGAGATGATGACATGTTTGTGTCTCCTTTTTCCTAGAACATCCATACAAAGAGTAAGAAACTCATCAGAAGGAAGTAAAGTCAACACTGGCCTTTCTGCATCCTCCTGCATAGTAAGTCAACCACCTGAGGCTGTGATAGCTAGTAATATAGGGCGCTTGGACTCAGCACTGGAGGAGAAAGAACAGCTGGGGTTGGCTTTTTACTCCAAACACAGATTTGGGGTAAGTTGGTTATGGAAAAATTAAACAGTGACAAAGGTATCACTTATACCTTTAGGCATTTCTTCCTTTCAAAGGGGTTGTAAAAGTATTAACTTCTTTACTGGCTTACGTGTTTTGGTTTGGTTTTAATAGATTATTTTTATAATAAAAGGAAAGAAAAGCTTGCTTAACCATTTTGAACACGCCTATGTCTTCAGCCTTACTGTTTTAGTCCATGTGATGATGGCAAGCCGTTGCCAATAGCCTCTTGAAAATACAACCTTGAAAACTAAAATTATAAAATCACATCATGTATTGAAAGAGATCCCTCTTAGGAAAACGCATAAGGGGTTGAAGGCAAGGGAAATATAAGACTTCAAAGAAATTGCTCCCTTGCTTCTGTGACTTCTATGTCTTTTACCCTGACAGTGTCCCTTACATTTATTCTGTCATGGTCAGCACATGTCCCTCAGGCCCAGGGAGACTCTCACCTAGCAAGGAAAATTCAATTCTATTGTCTAGATTCTAGAAAAACACAATGAAAACTTTGAAAAGATTTTCAACAATAAGTTGTGAGAAGAGAAATTTCTTCTTAGCCTTCAGTTATCCAGATAACAGTTAGCTAGGCTCTTTTCCTCCCGTCCATTCTCTATGTATTCCAGTTACCTAATGTCATGGCATTACAGACATAGGCTAGACGTCAGCTATCCCTTTCCCTGGATCTCATCTCATGGTCTCTGAGTGATTAGTTATGCTCACTAAAAACTTTATAGAAATTCAAATAAAATTAAAAGGAAAACAAAGTAGTGCCTTCTTTCTGTGAAAATAGAGATCATTTTTTCTTCATCCAAGTTAACCATGCTACTTTGGAATGACTAAACTGGGAGATGGGTGTATACCCTTTCTGGGTCTTCACATCCATTTCTCTTTGTATTCAAATAGTTTTGGGGTTTTCGCTTTGCTTTTGTTTGGTTTGGTTTTGGTGACAGCTTGGTAATGAACAAAACCTATGAGCAAATTTCCTTCTCAGGAGACTCCGTACACTAGGCTTGACTCATCCCTGGACATTAGGCAACCTCAGAGGAACAATCATTCACTAATATCTTGCTCAAGAAGAAGAATATCTTGATCTGTAATGAGCTTCAGTGTTGCTTTGTCAAGAGGAGATTCAAATGCTGGAGTTCTTTCCATCTAGGTAGGAGAAAGAGAAAATAGTAAGCATACATTCTCTATCTAGTCCCTTCAACAGGGTTTTAATATGACCAATTCTATCCACCACCATTAGTGAATTGCTAAACTTTCCTGAATCCTTGAATGAATATTTCATTATCACATTTGTCAGATTTGCATGAATACAGGATTTATTTTTCACAAATATTGGACAAAGGAAAAAAGACAAATATACAGGTAGTTTTAATTTGCTAATGAATAATTTAAATGAGTTCCTCTATAGACACTGTGAGTACACACACACACACACACACACACACACACACACACACACACACACACACACACACACACACACACACAGCTTAGATTTCACCCAGTCTGCAAAGGCTAATTTAATGCACATGAAGTCTAATCTAATTCTCCTGCTGAAAGCAAAGGATAAGAAAACTTTCTCCCAAAGGAAAGGAAAGGAAGGAAAGGAAGGGAAAGGAAAAAGGAAAAGGAAAAGGAAAGAAAGAAAGGAAAAGGAAAGGAAAGGAAAGGAAAGGGAAAAAGGAGAGGAAAGGAGAGGAAAGGAAAGGAAAAGAAAGGAAAAGAAAGGAAAAGGTTTAAAAGGCGAAGTCTAAAGTGATTTTCCCACCCTTATACTCATTCCACCCATCTCTCAGAGATTCATGTTTGCCCTGTTGTCCCAATCCTGCCTCTGTGACTCTGTTCTTCAAAATTGCCAGGTTCCTCAATTTCCCTGTCCCAATCAAAACGAAGCTGTGAGGTCCTTCTAAACATAGAGTTCAGTTCACTTCTATGATGATAGTTATGAACAACTAATTTCTTTTTACTCTGCAAAAGGCGGTCCAGGAATAAAAGAAGTGGCCTGTCAGTCTCAAACTCACCACAGTTTTTGTAAGGAGGTAAGATGAAAAAGCTGGTTTGGGAGGCTACAAATATTTAAGGATACAAGATGAAAGATATTGAATCAACAATACCTGTCAGGCAGCCCCTGGAACCTATCTACTGAAGCTGTGACCTCTTTCATAACTTCTTTCCATCTTTAGTGACTGACTGATCACACAAGGCTTAGTTAAAATTTGTTTTCCCTCCATAGTACAGGTGATGTTTGGCAGCAAGTCAGAACATCCACAGGCATTATAGGTCTTTTGTACATTGGGTCTCTTTTGATAAGCCTGTAAATTCACAGAAGTGTACAAACGTCCTAGAGAAAGTGATCTCATTGGGTAGCATTAATCTAAGACATTTAATGAGAAATAAATGTGATACCTGGGAACTCTTGAAGCCTTCCAGAATTTGTCAAGGGTACTGCCCTTTCTAGAGACTTTTTGTAAATTTTACAGGCAACCAAGGTCAGAATGCTCAATTAACATTATAGTTAAAGCACAAATACAAATAAAGCTTGATCAGAGGTGGATCCCCTCCTGGCCTGTGGTTTCAATGCTATATAGCTACAGTGCTGGCTAGCCGCCAAGGATCCAGATGGGTAAGTTTTGTATACAGTCTAAGCTACATCTGTCTAAGGCCAGAACAGCACCACCAAGCACTCAGCCAATGGTGATGAGTCAGCTGCACTGTGTTCTGTTGCAAAATCCAAGACATCTTTAGGAGTAGACGGGTTCTTCTCTAATGCCTTCAATGTCTGTAGCACTGTTTCAGGGGGAAAATCTTCCAAGAGTTTCCAACCTTTCCTGTGGTGTGAGGGGGAAATGGGGAAGAAGCAAGGGGAGGGGGCAGAAAAGAGGAAGGAAGAAGGGAGAGACTGAATCCGTGACTGGTGGTATCCTTGTTTCCCAACCCATAGGAAAGAATGTTGCAGAAGTTGGATGACTGTGTCCCAGCTGCTTATCTGCTTATGTTGGTCAGCAGGAAAGAAGTGCAACAGACCCCAGGCGGTTGAGAATCAGGAGGTGGTACTGAAAGGCCAAGATCAGATGCTTGTCAAACAGAACCTTTTGACTAGTACATAGTACTTGTGATTGTGGCAAAAAAAAAAAAAAAAAAAAAAAAGATACACTGTGGTTTTTGATAGAAACCCAGAGAGCGATACACTTGGATGCTAACATGGGATGCCTTTTTGTAGATTTTACTATAATTGTGATTATTCTGGAACATTCTACAAAGCAAGAGATCAGAAGCATACAGAGATACTCTAACGTTTTCTTTAGAATCTTCTGATATCTTTAAACTTTTATGACTTCCTAAGGACATGTAGAGAGGGCAGAGGACTTTTGGGGCAAAGATTCTTCCCATAAGAAAGAGAAAGAGAATAAGAAATCGATATACAGAAAAGAGGGAATGAGAGAGATGGCTTTGGCAGTAAAGTGCTTGCCATTCAAGCAGGAGGACCTGAGCTCAGATCACCATTACTCATGTAAGAAGCTGAGGGCAGTAGTTTGCACCTCTAAACACAATGCTAGAAAAACAGAGACAGGAAATTTTCTGGTGCTTGCTGGCCAGCCAGTCTAGCTGAATTGACAAACTTGTGGTTCAGTGAGAGGCCCTGTCACAAAATAGAAAGTGAGGAGCAACTGAAGTAGACAGCCATCATCAACCATCAACTGCTGGCCTGCACATGTATATGTGTGCATGTGTACCTGTATACGGGTGTGTGCATAAACACACAAAAACAGTAAAAAGAAAAGATGCTGAAGAAAATATAAGAAAGTAGTATATCCCTCAGATGTAATTTTGTGGTCATGATTATTTTGCTGTTACACCTACAAATTCATCTCATCCTAGAAGGAATGAGGGTTATCCTGAATTCAAGCTATTGAACATATATATAGTCTTATTTTTGCTTAGAAATTCCACTTAGAAATTTGCTTAGATCCAGCAGTGCTTCCAGAGGAAATGACGTAAGTATCTCAGGCAATATAGCCATGCCAATGCATGGGTCCACGAAATGGGGGCTATTGTTGTATGGCTTAGACGGATGTAAATCTCTAGAGACCTGCACTGGCTAACCACATGACCCATGTGCTCAAGAATGGGAGACAGGTGCACCTGCTTGATAACTAGATAAAAATGTCACAGTTGTTAGTTTTCAAACATGTTATCAATGTAGAAGACAAAAGGCTCTCTCAGACCATGGCAGCCAATATCCCTCGAGTATAATTCACCTCTGCAAACAGGCATCTCCATGATAAGTTTTTCACCCAACTCAGTGCAGCTTGGAAATTAACCAGCTGTGCTACCTTCTGCCAAAAAAAAAAGGTAAGGTCTAAGACTGGCACACGTGCCAAAGGGAGTCCCAGCGTGGGAAATCTGTTTCCCCACTGGCCGTTACCTTATGGCTTGTTTCGCACCAAGTGCCTTTCTGCTTTTCTTCTTTGGAATGCTGCAATCTCCGCTGGTTGCAAGCCATGGCCCACTTGCCTGCAGGGGCAGGAGACACCAAAATAGGAATAAAGAGAGGATGCCAAAGTGGGGCACAGGAAAAGGAATCTGGTGATTAAGTATGAATTCCACTTACCCATCTTTGCCCACTGGTGGGGGTACAGGAAGAGGTTTGGTGAAACCCTTTTTTCCAACAAGCCAGAAGGTCTCCTCTGTGCCTTTACCCTTATTGAAAATATGGAAACATTTAACCATGTAGTCGCCACTTTTTCCAAAAGCATCATTTGGTCAGTAGGATATAACCATTCATTTCAGCTCAGAAATAGTCTCTGTTCTCCCATTGTTACCATTTTTTTTACCCACTTTTCTATATGGCTTCCTTACCCAAGGCGAGACGAGTTCCAGATTCAAAGTGAACACCATACTGAGCTGTCTGTCACTCAGGCATTCTGTGTACTCATCACTAGGCAGCTCCGTCTTTGGCAGCATGTGGACTTTTTACTTCAAAGCGAGCAAACATCTGCATGGTCATCTGAGGGTCCTGTTTATTATTTTGAGACTGATCTTTTGGCATTAAGCAAGCCACTGTCTTTTCCATTTAGAGTACATGCATTCTCTATGCTCTACAATCCAACAGCTAGTATTATAAAACCCCAGAGGAGAATACAAATGTGATTTACAACTTTGATTTTTAAGCCTGGGGCATCTCGGTTGCTGTGAGAAGTCTATATGTCTGCAGCATAATTTTTAATGACAAGGTGTTTTTCTAAGTAGAGTAACATCACAAGTATGCCTCCATTTATAGGCAAGTTGGTAGGTTGTCAAGAATCACAGATCTTACAAGACAATGATCATAACTCTACGCTAACCACCACAGGAGCATGTCTTTGATGACTTTATCTCCTCCCTCTATTTTTCTTACTCCTCCTTTCAATTGGTTTTTTTTTTTTTGGCTGTCTTTTCATTTCCACTAATTCATTTGGAAAAAAATTATTTAGACAAAGAGCCATATCCATTACTTCCTTAATAATAATGACAATTGCCATATAAAATAAGCATATATAATTAATATTCTCTAAGCAGATTGCAAATATATGGTTCAGACGAACCCTTCATGATGCAAGTAGGAAAAACGTACTGCAAATCCCAAGTTGCATTAATTGACAAGCAACCAACCCTAACTTTCATACAGTAAGGCTGTTTGGTGGTGTTCTAATTTCTGAAGAGGACTAAAATGACAAGAATGTACCCTATCACTCATTCTTTTATTTACTATATCCTTCCTATACCACAGTTTTGAATAAGAAAATGGTTTTCTCCTTAAACAGATCACAAAATAGTTAACAGAAAACAACTACCAGGTCACATTTTCTAAAACATTAGACACTAATTGTCTGCTTTCTTTTTTTTCTCACTGTGGAATGTCTTATAGAATAGTTGCTTAGTAAATGATCAGACAGTTTCATTAATGGAAATTCCTAACCTTTGAGCACTTACGTTTCCTAAGGTTCATACTGTTAGAACTCACACTTGAGGACCCAACCCTTAGCCATTTAATTGTTTCTCTTGAGATCTATAGGTCACTAGGACAGCACATTAACTTCTAGAAAAACTTTGTGGATACCAGGACTATGAAGAGGTTGGGTGGATCCAGAGTCACTCTGCAATGCCCAAACCAATACTTGGAAAAGAAGACGGAAGTGTACAGACTTGGGCAAGCTTCCAAATTAAAGAGTATGCAAAGGAGCTCCGGGGGTACCCTGAAGTTTGGGAGCTCATCCAAGAATCTTATTTTGGAATCCTGGCTCCCTGCTTAAATACCCACTTCCACTAATCTGAAGACAGAGAAAGAGACAAAACAGTAGAGCAACACACCCCAACACACCCCAAAGCCAGAAGCCCCAGAGGATCCGCCCCCTCCACCTGAAAAATAGCATCATGCTTTGGCAATAATACTTTTAAGACACTTGATGTCTCCTGTCTTATTTATTCTTTACAGAAATCCTTGAAGATATTCCTTTTAAAAATATTTCTTTTTTAAGATTTATTTTATACACTGTAGCTGTTTTCACACACAGCAGAAGAGGGCATCACATCATTACGGATGGTGAGTCACCATGTGGTTTCTGGGATTTGAACTCAGGACCTCTGGAAGAGTGGTCAGTGCTCTTAACCACTGAGCCATCTCACCAGCCCAAAGGTTTTCTTATTATCAATCTTATTCTACAGTTTGGGACACTGATGTTCATGACACTGAGTGGTTTGTTAATAATTGAGTATAACAGAATTGAACCCAAGGCTATCAGATTGAAAATTATCAATGCCCCTTCCCTTCACACTACATGGTACATGGATTTTCCAGTGTACCAGAGTCACAGGGCATACATGTCTGAGGCCAAAAGACAGTTTTTAGGATCTTACAGGTGTGAGACTAATGAGCTTTCTGTGTAGACAAGTAGAAACACGGAAAGGATACAGTTGATTGTCTGATGTCACTCAAAAATTAGAGAACAGACCTTGGTCTTCATAAATCTAACAATATTACATCTACATTTCTTAGATCATCTCTCTCTCTCTCTCTCTCTCTCTCTCTCTGTCTCTCTCCCCCCTCTCTGTCTCTGTCTCTGTCTATCTCTGTCTCTCTCTCTCTCTCTCTCTCTCTCTGTGTGTGTGTGTGTGTGTGTGTGTGTGTGTGTGTGTGTTGTGTGTGTTATGGGTTAAGAGAAGGAATAAAAGATATTGTAAAAGAAGAAAAATCACAAAACAATACTAATATTTATGAACCAGAGACTCAAATACTATGTAATGCCAGAAACAAAGTCTAAAAAGGTCCACCTGTAGCAATGAAAACTTACATTTGCTGAGGGAAATCGTTTTAGAATGCACGTTTATGTAAAACTCTCTGAGAAATGGAACTGACGTGCTACACTATGTACAAAGTCTCTGCAACACGCTCCAACCTTGTCAAGGAAACAGTGACTTAAGTGAACTCAGCTGAGGGAGGGCTTAATAAAAATGTCCTAAATTTTAATAAAGCCATCAGGAAGAGAATACTGAAAATCCAGAACTGTCTATTTAGGCATTAGGGAAATATGGTGCCAGTATAATATGGCAGGAATTTACGTGGGCATTGGGACAACTCTCCAAATAGGCCAAGCTTCTCAACTTTAAATGATTCCTTTCCCAAGCAACCTTAGTTTTCTCATTTGATCTCTTTCTTTTTATAGTCACCGAATCACTATGAGCATCCCATGTAATTATTATATTCTATTGTCTTGCCCAATCTAAGACACTGTGTCGATTCCACTAAGAAAAACAATATAGAAAAAAAATCATCACTCCAGAGAAGGTAATGTAGTAAGGAAAGAACATAGCTACTGGATTCAAAGGTGGAGTTCAAGAAAAGAGGCTATACTGGAGGGATTTCAAGCTGGAAGGAAAACATGTTTGTAGCCATCAGCTTTGAAATCACAGCTTGCATACGGCAAGCAACAACAGAGTGGATGAAGAGTGGAAATGTGGAAGGAAAACATTCTGAAATGGATTGGCTATGTGATATAGTCAGATTGGGCATATATGTTATCTGTCTCCGATGTACTCAACAACTCCTTTGCCCATCTCATGCTTTACAATGTGTAATTTCTGACTCCAGTGGAAGGTGGAATGAAGAGAAACCAGGGGGCAGGGGGGGCTTTCCTATGCTCTTCCTTTGAGTCTTCTCTTCTTTTCTTTCAAAATGCCTTCCTTTCCTCTGCTGTCTTTTTTCCTCCCTTTCACTTTCAACATCTCACTCTTCCTATGTCTTCCTCATGAGGCTCCTGCCACTCTAAAAACCAGGTACTAGTGTGGCATTTAAAAAGCAGTTCTTCCTCACAT
Organism: Rattus rattus; assembly: GCF_011064425.1. Taxonomy (NCBI): domain Eukaryota; kingdom Metazoa; phylum Chordata; class Mammalia; order Rodentia; family Muridae; genus Rattus; species Rattus rattus. The sequence goes on from NC_046172.1 coordinate 94,244,847, forward strand.
TTACTGTAACCATCTTCCAAAAATTCCCGGAGATGGGGGAAACTTCAGGTTGCAAAGGGCTCTTTTGAAGCTTAGCCTCATCTGTGTACTTGAAACTCCTAAAGATGTGACTGCTCCTGTCTAGAATCTATAGGGCAATAAAACAAACAAACAAACAAGCAACCAACCCATGGAACTATGGCCAGTTTTTTTTCCCCCAGTTTTAAAAGTGAGAGCTCTTCCGTTCTTAGGCTTTTAGGTGAGATTTCTGTACCCAGTAATACAGAGAAAAGTGCTTCAGGGAACCAAGCTGCCTTTGTGCCTCACGGCTGGGAAATGACAGACTGTACAGTAGAATCACAAAGGCCTTGAGCGAGCTGATTTGCTGCCCATGTAATAACCCTACCCCATCATGTCATTGTGTGAGTTCTCTGCAGAAGTGAGGAGAAGCTTCTATCCCTCTGTAAGTGCACCATCCTACTTGCCAGAAGGTATTAACCATCTATTGGAAGAGCAGATGTAATATGAGGTAGAAAAAGAGGTGATTGACTAGCATTAAGCCCTCCTATCTTTAACTCCTAAAATCTACTTACATGCCAATCACCGCCATTAGGGGAAAGCATGCCAATGAGAGGAACAAGCTGAACCCTCTTACTGCCCATTTATGCTTCTTCCCATGAATAATCACTTTAAAATCATCTTCATATACCATGGTGTCATGGAAGCAGTTCAGACTTCTTGAGATCTGGCCTGGTTCTGCTAGTCAGGGACAATGTTATCCTGTGAAAAGACTTTTGCCTTTCTGGGTCTTGACTCTTTTTCTTAAAATGAGCAAGTTAGATTATCAGATTCCTGGAGTCTCACACCTAAGACCTCAAAGCTAGAAGGAAATGAAGAAAATCAAGTAGAAATTCCAAACGGGAGGTTGAATTATCCTCGTGCCAATTTCCAGGTCAAATAATAATAGCCTCGGCAGAGAAAAGATCTTATTAAACGTTTGTCTTTCATAGAAGCAGAATCCGTCCCAACCCTTCCCCTCTCTGAGAACCCCTGGCCTTGGAGAAAGACCTGTGTATATGCTGGGCCAAGGGTGTGACTTAAAAACAAGTCAGCAAAGGCAGCCACTGAGTGGGCTAAGTGAAAAATCTAAATTTACCAATACTGTGACTATGTTCAGCAGTGCCAAATAGTAAATAAAATGGAAATTAGGCAATCAAAATAATAGCATAACACATTACTACACCAAATTCTCGACGGTTTTTCTGAATAGAAAAATATAACTTACATTCTTTTAAAAAAAAATAAAGCAGATTTTCAAGTCTCTCACATCCCATTTGAGGTTAATATTTAAAAAAGAAAAAGAAGAACAAAGAAAGCTCAAATGGAATTCCAGAATCTGTCCAACATGTACCTCCAAGTCTCAGCCTCCCTGTGAGCTTTTTCAACAGACCATGACCTCTCGAGGCACAGGTGTGTCCAAGAGGTTTGGCTCCTCAAACAAAAGAGGTGTTTCTGGGGTTGGGGATTAGCTCAGTGGTAGAGCGCTTTGCCTAGGAAGCGCAAGGCCTGGGTTCGTCCCCCTCAGCTTGGGGGAGGTGTTTCTACCTTGAGCTCTGTTCTTCCACGAAGCTCTACTTCATAGCCTTCACTCAGAGTCCGAAGAATCGTTACCGTGCTGAGACTGACATGAATTCGGTACGCTGCAAAAGAAGGGGAAGCATCGCTTTGGCTCCTTTCTCACTGCTAAAGTCAACAAGACATGAACCGTGTGATGAATGGCCCCACTTCAGAGTATAGGAAGCCCTCAGAAAGTTTAGAAAGAGAGCTGGGGCGGGCGGGGGAGCAAGAGCTGTGTCCTAGTTGAGTAAAAGGAGGAGGAGGAGGAGGAGGAGGAGGAGGAGGAGGAGGAGGAGGAGCGATGACCTCATCAGCCCCAAAGAAGGCATTAACAGTAGCGTTGGTCAGCCTTTTAGATGCCATCTCAGATGAAAGGTCACGCAATAGTAAGGTGTTCATTTAACTCAAAGCTTGAGAAGGAGAAAGCAACAACCTCCACTGTGCTCTCAGCTCCAATGTCTCTTCCTCTGAGGGAAGGTTCCCTTCAGCAACTTGTTACATGGGTTGTTCTTAAGGCTGAATTCTCCAGATCTATATAATCCTACTTTATATAAAAAGGTGTCTTTTCCAAAAGAGGTACACTGACAGCCATCTCTTAGTATTATCACATTTAAAACATCAGTGAGAAGTATCCCAACTTCTTTCTATCAGTCAGTATTTTGTGCGTATCAGACAATGCTAACATTTTTTTAAATGAGCAGTAAGTGCTTCCAGACATAAATATGCATGAGTATTTTTATTCTAGACATGTATTCCAACATGAGGTAGGGGACTTACATTTGGGTAACTAGATCTTTCAGAATTCATTTACGATCGAATTGTAATTCTTTTCTGAAAACTAACCACTGGTTCTCTCAGATAAGGTCCTTGAGCTTCCTGACAATTGTCACTGTGTGACCTGACAACTTGTTGAGATTGAGTCTTAAGTAAAAGTTCAAGATCTGTTCTCATAGGTATTTGCAGAAGCTGTCGACGCGGAAGCTGACTACAATCTGAATAGGAAGACATAGGTGCACAGAACAGGACACCTTTATCGCGTATATTTACAGGATATTCCTTTACTTAACAGCTCAGTAGCATTTGTTTCTCTTTTCTATTGGTGCACATTCATCCAAAGCCTCTGCTCAGAAACAGTTGTCCTGTTCCTTAAAAACGCATCCCTAGGAAGTGTATCCATTCCCTCTATGTGTCATTGCATTAGCCTCAGCTCTTCAGGAAGTATTGAAGTAGGCTAACACTCTCATGCAGTGGAGCACATAGCTTTAAAAAAGGGTGATTCTAACCACTGTCTAACAACATGATAAGGAGGATCCCTTGTAAGTCCCTTATTACTTCCATTCAAGAATCCCAGTCTATTTCATTGGATACAAGGGAGAGACTGACAAAATTGATTTTTTTTATTAAAAACTAGGTAACACACCCTAGTGTCACATCCAACAGGTCAGAGGCTACCTCTTAACAGACCTTCACTAGTGGTGAAGCTTACTGCATATTCCGTTCAAAGTCATAAGCCTTTAGAAAAGCACACTGAGCAGGTTCCGATGCACAGACATCACGAGAGCACGCTTATTTGTAGCCCACACAGTGCCAAGCCTGGGCTTAGGAAACACTTACTGTGGGTGATTCAGTGCATTCACTTTCTCTTCCTGCCTGACCACTAGACAAGATGCTGCCCAAATCTCAGCATTCAATTTCTGCTCTCAGCTCTCCATTTGCAAAGTGTAATGTGTGGAGTCTTCCCGAGTGCAGACCAGAATGTGACTTCAGCCTTCTACAAAGCTTACATCAGTCCCAAGCACCGTGCCAGCTCTGCATTGCAGACCCATGACCATTTTCACTCTATATTGGGTTGCGTTTCAAGATAAAGTCATAGGCCCAGTCATATGCACACAGTGTCCCTGGATGACCACTTCCATGGCCTCTGCCATATCTGGGGAGGGGTGGGGTGTTAAAGACTTTCCCAGATGCCAGAAAATTTATTTTGAAAACAGTTTCTAAGTTCCGTGCTGCCTCATAGTCATGGCTGCACAGCCTAGGTTGATCGGTTAAGACTGGACCCATTGTATAAACCTGTTTCTGTATGTGAATGATGTGGAGTGGGGTCGTACAGGGCACTGCCAGCTGTGCTCCAGGCCACCATACCATCAGAAACTAGGGTCAGTATGATGCTGAAGTTGGAGCTGAAGGAGAAGCTTGTCTTGCTTCGTCATCTCAAAGGCCAGGGTTGCTACTGATTTAAATGATCTCTTTCATTCACTTAAAAAAATCTCCAAGAACTGTACATAGGGTTTAATTCTATTCTCTATGGTTTTCTTATAACAGTGTGGAGAATTTGCTTTGCTCAACCATGATATAAATAAAAACATTATGGTGTTGACTGTATTTCAGTAGAGACAGAGAGTGGTCAGGAAATAGTTGATGAGGCATCTTGCCCGTAGCAGACAAGTGACGGAATGATTTGTACAGTTTTCTTTGCAAATAAAGGAGGAAGCAGAAGTAGAATCCTTGTTACTATGACCATTTTTGATAGAAGCTAAGGATTTTACATACAGGCAGGTTGGAATTAATTAATTTTGAACCTCAAGTTCCTTGGATTGTAGGATTATCGCAAGCTAAATTCTAGGGGCTCATTTGATAAAACCAGGAACTCTTGGAGACCTAACCAGTTCAAAACTTAGACTCGAGTAGCAAGCAGCAGTAGCCAGCTGGGAGGCAGCTAGCTCATGTGCTTTTACAAACTAGTTGAAAACTGAAAATGTCAGTCTGTTACCTAGTTCTTCTCTACATGACTCCCTCACACCTACCAGGCTGGCCAATTCTTTCTTTTGCCCAAAAGTCTTTTTGAAGTTGTTTTGATCAAATTGACTGGTTGTTTCCGTGGCACTTAGCTACAGCTTTATTTCTAGAACAAGATAGGGACATGTTCGGTCCAACATCACCCCCTACTGGTTTGCTATTAGAGGCCAGGGAAATGTGATAGCCCTTAATTGTCTCAATTATCTTTCCTTTTCTTAAAAAACATTAAAAGCACCGAGTACCCAATTTTTTTCTCCTCTCTTGAAGAATCACTATCCCAATTGAAAGATGGCCTCACCCGAGCTATCTACAATACTCACGTAGCCCTGTTGATTCCATTCGAGAAGCTGTATTCACAGTATCACCAAACAAGCAATATCTGGGCATGGTAAGGCCCACCACTCCAGCAACAACAGGCCCTGTTGAATAGCAGAAGAGTGGGGCTGGAGTCAACAGGTGTATATTCAGTGCTAATAGAAGAGCCATGCAAGCAGGTGGGTGGCTTAGTAGAAGAACCAAAGCTTCCATCAAACCATTGCTCTAGAATCTAAAGGAAGACGTGATTGAATAATGAGCGCTGGTCTACAAGAAAGTGAATTTACTATGTTCTAGACATGACTACTTTCTGATTTACACTTCTATTCCTGCAAGAGTTCTACTCCAAATGCTGATATCTGTCAGCAAGGATAAAGAAACATCAAAATCAAACCAGAAAAGTCTGAACAAGGACTCCAGATCCAAAATAGGTTTGTTGTAGGGGGAAAACGTGACCATTTCCTGGGCATAGAGTTAGAAGACAGCCCATCTCCCAACTGTGTCAATGAAGAGCATTATTGCTCAGACAATCAGAAAATGTGTAAACAAGCAGAGCTGACTTTTCATTATCTGTGGTAGGGGTGTGGAAGAACAGTGTACAGAGATGATCTAAAATTATTTCCCATTTGTCCTTGCAGGAATTTTTGTTCTCACACTAGTATGGCTGTGTTACATGTTCAAGATAGCTGAAGAAAAAGACAACTTCAGCAGGTAGGCAGAAAAATGAGCTCAACAGTCAATAGAAAGACCCTAATCCCCATACATATACAGCCACCCAATTAGACAAGATGGATGAAGCAAAAAGTGCAGACCGACAGGGAGCCAGATGTAGATCGCTCCTGAGAGACACAGCCAGAATACAGCAAATACAGAGGCGAATGCCAGCAGCAAACCACTGAACTGAGAATAGGACCCCCGTTGAAGGAATCAGAGAAAGAACTGAAGAGCTTGAAGGGGCTCAGACCCCATATGTACAACAATGCCAGCAACCAGAGCTTCCAGGGACTAAGCCACTACCTAAAGACTATACATGGACTGACCCTGGACTCTGACCTCATAGGTAGCAATGAATATCCTAGTAAGAGCACCAGTGGAAGGGAAGCCCTGGGTCCTGCTAAGACTGAAGCCCCAGTGAACTAGACTGTCAGGGGGAGGGCGGCAATGGGGGGAGGAGTGGGAGGGGAACATCCATAAGGAAGGGGAGGGGAGAAGGGGATGTTTGCCCAGAAACCGGGAAAGGGAATAAAGACCCTAATCTTCACCTTGGTGATTTTTGCTCTTTCTATGTTTAAATTTTTCATTATATCTATGCTATTTCCTGAATTAAAGTCATTGTTTTGCTTCCAAAGTTTTTTCTACTAATAATAAGATTGATAAATATGTATATATATACCAATAGCCATATATATCAATTATATTATATATATTTATTTATTCATGTCTTTCTCATTCGGTAGCAACTACTAGGGTACCATGGTAGGGACTATGGGGACTCAAAAATAAATAATGTATGGTCTAAATTACATCAGATATTCACATCTGAATGAAGAGACGAGACTGCCAAGCAGTAGGCAAGGAAGCAGAAGTGCAAGACAATGTGGCTGAGGCCAAGCAAATTGTAAAGTCAGAAGAACTGGAGTATGAACTGAAGATGTGGACTTGGTTTTTCGGACCTGACTCAGTGGAGAAGTTTCCTATAGACAGGCTTGCCCAGACTCTTGTAAGGTGAGTGGGATTCAGTTACAGGGGAAAGAGACATACATCAAAGGTTTGTGATTGTGATTTCAGCATACATGGACATTTGGGGAGCTCTTAGAGTAAACATTCTACCAATTCATGCATCTGGGGAAAGGTATCAGGTTGAGGTAAATGGGTTTTACAAAATAAGGGCCTTGGCCCACTAGAAAATTTTGAGCAATGGTGATACGAAGAATATCTGTGTCTTTTTTCCCTCTCTAGTCAGTATATTGCATGCATTGAAGGGGATGGGTAACCTTATAGAAAAGCTTTTAGGCATATGCTGTCATAAAAACAAACACAAGGCTTTGGAAAAGAGGTGATGGGGTAAAGTAGGCAGCCAAAGTGGGGACCTAAAGCACTTGCATTATGAAAGAGACCCAACGGACCTGTCGGCAGTCTGATTGATTACCATGACTAAGTTGGCATGGGGCTCTAAGTTTGTGTTGGAAAAGAGAGTTTGACAATTTAAATGTTATATATTGAAATAATTAGGGTACCGAATGATGTTTTTCATTTTTGTTTTGGAAAAAGAATGATCAGTTGTTATATATGAAGCTTTCAACACAAATATATGAATAAGATATGGTTCTGGTGGCAAACAGCTTAACGAGTTTTGTTTGTTTGTTTGTTTGTTTGTTTGGGTTTTTGGGAGTTTTTGTTTTTAGAGCTTAATGTTTAATGGCTAAACAAACAAGACAACGTGGATTCCACTGATGCTACGGAAAAGAAAAATAGAGGCAAATGAGGAAGCAAAATGATGCTAGTACAATGTTCAATCTAGGAAAGAGATGCTGGTGGCCTAGACTTGAGGAGTCTTTGACAAGGTAACACAAAACAGTCTCAAGAAATGTTTAAAAGGACAAAAAGTTTTAAAAAGTGGTAGCTGGGGCTGGCAAAATGGTTCAGAAGGTAAAGGTACTTTCCACCAAGTCCGACAACCTGAGTTTGTGTTTCAGAACTGACATGATAGAAGGATGGAACTAAGTGTTGTAAATAGTCCTCTGACCTTGACACAAGCACTGTGGCACAAACACCCATACAATAAATAAAATAAAATAAAATAAAATAAAATAAAATAAAATAAACCAAGTAGTTGATTCAATACTGAAGTTAAAAGGGAGGACAGAGTCAAGAATAACTTCCGAGATTATAATTAACTCACTGGCAGTAACACTAAATTAAATATAAAACACAGGAGAGAGGGCATTGATAGGGAAAGAAAATCGTTCTGTTTTAGACTTGTTGAGTCTGAGGACCAAATGAGACCCTCCTGTGAAAATGTCATCAGAGAGGCTGACACACATATTTTTCTTAAGGGAACCATAGTGTTAAAAAAGAAGCAGTATAATTATATTTTAAGTTCTAAAAATATGTTTATAAAATAAAGAAACAAATTATCTACAGTCACCAACAGGTATACAGTAGTTAAATTAAAAAAGATGGAGGGAAGGGCTTGAAGACATTTATTCAAGAGGGGATGAGTGCAGGAGGAAAATGCTTTTGAATAATTATATTATCTTAAACATCACAGATATTCGGTGGTCTTCTAGCATAGCACAAAGAAACGGTGATGCGGAATGAGAAGGTTAGGCTGCAGCATCTGTGGTGCTCAGTGCAGTGGTTGAGGGAGAGGAAAGAAGAAAGTCTGGCTAGGCAGAAAGAAGTGGAGCATTTCTGGACAACAGGATAATCTAGCTGCCCACTATCAGAGGACATCTGCATATTTCTTCCTCCTCTTCTAAGTCTTCCTTGAGAATTATAGAAATGGTTTCTGTTGCTTTCACTAGCTTCTGTTACCTGTGTGCAGACCTATTCGAATCCGGACTGGCACCTCTGGCATGTGTCGCATCTTAAAGGTACCCACAGAGCTCAAGATATCCAGGGACATGTTTGCAATCTCAGCTGCATGCCTACTGCCGTTCCTCTTTGGGAGGCCTGAGGCCACCATATAGGCATCTCCAATGGTCTCTACCTAGGAATTATAAAAAAGTAGGATTAACAAGCAAAGCAATCTCTTCATGCTACCTTTTCCTCTGTGGGTTTTTTTTGGGGGGGTGTTCTTTTATTTGGAGCTGGGGACCGAACCCAGGGCCTTGCGCTTCCTAGGCAAGCGCTCTACCACTGAGCTAAATCCCCAACCCCGTGGGGTTTTAGGAGTATGATAGAAGCCGCATGTGTAAAGTGAGGGACGCAGGGTGGGTCTGTCAATAATTCATTGGCTTTGCTGTACATCAGAATCATTTAAGGAACTCTACTAAAATACTGATGCATAGGCCTCACAACCAGGGATCGTGAAGTAAATATAGCTACTTCAAAGGCTATTGATTGACTCTAGGAAAATATCAAGGTCAATGAATTTCTGTATGAAGGAAAAGTGGCACTGCCCCTAAGATGCCCCAGGCAAATTATTCGGAGAAAATGTACCCAAAATACTGTCAGAGAGAGAGCCTTTCTCCAGCTAATTTTAGGTAAATGGGCAGCTCTGGGGGAAATACAGGGAAGGAAAAGGAAGAACAAAAAGGGTCTGGGCCCTCTAATTGTCCATGCTAATATTCAGTCAATTTCACAAGTCTTTTGAGTTAGGAAAACTGAGTCTCTCCGCACCAATCACCCCCCTCGTCTCCAATTGCTATATCATTGAGGGATGATGTGGAGGCTTGAATATGATTGGCCCATGGGAAATGGCACTATTAGGAGGTGTGGCTTTGTTGGAATAGGCGGGGCCTTGTTAGAGGAAGTGTGTCACTGTGGAGGTGGGCTTTGAAATTTCCTAGTGCTGAAACTCTGCTCTGTGAGGAAGAGACCCTCCTTTTGGCTGCCTGCAGAAGACAGTCTACTCCTGGTTTGCTTTGGATGAAGATGTAGAACGCTCAGCTCCTCCTCCCATACCGTGTCTGCCTGCAGGCTGCCATGTTTCCCATCATAACGTCAGTGGACTGAAACTCTGAAACTGTAAGCCAGTCCTAATGAAATGTTTCCCCTGTCATATTGTCTTCACAGCAATAAAACCCTAACCAAGACAGGCAATAATTCTGGCCTTTGACTATTCTGCAGAAAACAGGTCCGTATTCTTCATCTTTCCCATAGAGTGTGCTCATTCTTCTAGATATCTCATATGTAGAAGCTCCTCAGGTAAATTCAAATCAAACTGAAAGGACTTCAGTGAAGTATGCCAATCAGACTGACCTACTATGAGTTTGATTACAGCTAAAAATCAATGTAATTCTGGAAACATACTGGCCTGGGTGGAATCTCAAATTCACCACTTACAATCATGGGACAAATCATTTATTTCCTTTTTGCTCCATCTAGTGTGTCCATCTTTAAAATAAGATAATTTCAATGCCTACCTCATAGGATTTTTAGAACTAAATGATGTAATATACGTTAAAGCACTTAAAACTGGTCAGGTAGAGATAACATATAGTAAAGGTAATCAATTACCACCAATACCATCATCATCACCATTACCACCATTACCATCATCATCACCATCACCATCACCAACACCAACACCAACAAAAAGTATGTCCTGAAGTCTTAGGATGGTTATTATTCAGTTCCAGAAAATGAAGTTTAGGATTCAGCAATAGAGCTCACATAATGACTTTCTAAATAACTAATAATCTGGGCATTTGCCCATAGGAATTTTACTTCGGTGTTCTCCCTTTCAGTCTCCCAACACTGGTATGATAAGGAAGGAAGATTACTGCTGTCAAAATGAACAGGACAGAGAGTGAACGAAAGAAGGAACAATTATAATACAAATGCTATGCAGGTATGGTATGCTAGTGGCTGGCCATTATCAGAGCATGGTAGTTAACCATTTAGCTTTGATAAGCTGTCACCCCAGAGAACCTAATGATCTGAGAACATCAAAAGAACACAAAATCTGGCTCAAATGAGAATTAGTGTGTAGATGGCCATGAGGAATTATGGGATGCATCAGTCAAAGAACTGTTCAAGGGAAGCAAAGGCATAGAAAAGGATCCGGTTGAGATGGGGCAGTTGAAGGGATGAATGTGCAAACAAGTCACAGACTTCTGCAGTAGGCTTCTCACATCCATTTTAGATTATCAAGTTCCAGGGGAGGTGATTCCATTTTTACAGAGAAGGAAAATGAAAATACCCACAGGTTTGGTGACTCACTGATAGTTCAATTTTATTTCCTTTGCCTGTGTTCTTTTTAATAAACAAGCCCGAAAATTTAGATCCCATTTTTGGATTCAGACAGCCCCGTTCCATCTTAAAAACAGTCAACTAACTCTGTATTACAGCCAAGAAGTACCAAAATAGCTAATGGCCTCATCCCCAGGACCCCCAATGATTTTGCCTGAGCAGAATCAGCTGGATTGATTAAACTAGTGGCTGTGTTACTGCCCATGCTGAATCATCTTTGATTTTAGTTTCAACTGAATTAGCTTTCAGCGATTTGTTTTTCTCTTCAGGCTTCTTGAGTTCAACAAGTTTAGACAGGTAGCCTGATTCCATAGATTTTTCCTCCACAGTGGTTTCCATGTGCATCTCTTGATTACTTTGCAGCTCCTGCTGATTGACAGGTATGATGTCTATTTCTGAACCCTATTTAGATTGCATAGTTTAGCCTTCAGGGTCTCTACCTGTCTAATCTGAGATAAATACACTGCCCAATGTGATTTGAGAACTGGACCATTTGAGACTGCTGCGAAGGATCCAATAAATGAAACCACTCATTTTCCAGCTTTTCCATGGTTCCTGGGACATAAGAGTTATTTAAACTTTGGGATACTTGCCACGTCTTTTTCTTCCAATATGACAAATATCCATGTTTTTCACAACATGGAAATATCTCTACTAGATTTTTTAGTAATTTTGTACCTATAGACAATAAATACACCATGTACAAAGAATAATAGTAAAGAATTGTAGTACCAAAAAGGACGAAAGGAGTCGTGTGTCATCTCTCATATTCTGCAACCTTTTATTATTTTTAAAAATAGAACATAACGAGGCTGGAGTAAAGGGATATGGGGAATGGATACTTCCTCAAACTTCAGATCAATAGATATACTTTGGGTTACCCTGTATCAATCCCCAAAAGTCTCATTTGTTAGAGTACTCTGGTACAATTCTATATTCCTTCTTTTCTCAAAACAATAACTAACAAGAAGATAAAAATTTTCACAACATGTATCATATCAACACAAACTTTACCGAAATGTACTCTGTAGCAGCCATAAACTATGAGAAAATTGCCAATATTTCTATATCCTTTTCATTAACTAGCAAAATATTTGCTATGTCATCTAGATTCATCCAATGAACTGCAGCGAGTCTCCCCATCTTAACCTATTCTTAGTCCAATAGGTCCCCTCGACTTAACCTTTTCTTAGTCATAATTCTAGAAAATATCTTGACTAAGAGTGTTCCTAAAAGACAACATTCTATAACCACATCCTTCAATTTTGGACTACAGGTAAATAAACCCCATGTAAAAAGTTTCATGCTAGAAAGCATTAGTCGGCTAATTAACATACCTTATAGACATCATGACTGCCAATGATGGCATCAAAGAGTGTGTACAGGTCATTCAGAAGGTCCACCACTTCAATGGGCTCACTCATGGCTGAGATGGTGGTGAAGCCCACAATGTCACTGAAGTACAAGGTGACCAAGTCAAATCCCTCAGGTTCCACTGTACAGCCCTTTTTGAGGGATTCAGCAACTGATCTGAAAAGGAGAAACCGCTATTCCTAAGAAAAGATGAGCCTCCCTCTGAGACACACACTAAAGACAAAGTCACTAAAAAAACATCACTGCTAGATAATGGGAAAGAGTTTCATCTGGACAGAGCATTAGAGAGTTCACTTATTCAACAAGTATATATTGAGTACAAACAATGTGTCAGGTGCTGATGAGATGGGTCTAGATAAGAAAGATCTGGTCTCTGTCCCCATGGAATGTCTTCAGCTCCTGGGGCTTCTACTTTACCCTCTCTCTTTGAGGACTGTTCCAAGGTGATAAGTTTTCCATGAGTTAGTTCAACAATGACCTTATTAATGAGCATACTACTTGGGGAGGAAATGGAAATTTTAGCCACAGATAAGGGAGAAAGTCCACTGGAAACAACAGGCCTGCTTCTTTCCTATAGGAACTCAAAAAGCTGCCTGTTTCATTTTGTTCTAAATTGGCCACCTTCTTGGCTCTGTCACAAAGTGACATATAGAAAAATCATGTCCTACACCAAAACTGAAGTGACCATCATGTTCCACAGAAAGAAGGGAATTAGCATGCACGCTCTGCTTTCTTGCTTTCCAATTCTACTTTGATTTGAAGGTGTGACTCAAAGCCACTGGGAATAGAGTGGGAGGGTGAAGGACGGGGAGGGAACAGTTAGTTGGTGAGTAACTTTTTCTTCGTTTTTAAAATGGAGCACACTGTGACAAGCATTCACACTCCTTGGGCATTCGCACATACGGTGGTAGCATCTGTGTTAGAAGCTTTTCCGTTTTCTGTTTTTCAATTTCCAGCTCTTCAGTCCGTTCCGGATCAAATCTTCCAAGTTGCTAGAATACTGCTCCAACATCCGGAGCATAGAATCGATAATATTAGTTTTTTTCCCTTTGTTGAAAGTTTTAAACTGAAAGTAAAGGAAAAAGAAGAGCCTATGACTACTTGAGTTCCAAACTCAGTATAATGGAGCAACCACCTTTCCCCTCCACCAGGAGAAATGAGCCCAGATATAAATAGGAGAGGTCGATATCCAGTCTTATTGTCATCCTGGTGCATTCAAAGAGCACTTTCCACCCCTGGCACCAAAAGAGTTCCCCCAAATTTTCTGGTTCTTTCATGTCTGAGCACAAGGTTTCAGAGTAACCTCCTTCACTTCTGAAATGCTATCATAATTGTAGCCACTTTCAAGAAAACAAGATCTGGTTTAGAGCCCAAGTCAATTGTGGGTAACATAAGAGGGAGAAAGAAGGCAGGAACTTACGTTTTATCATTCAACTTTTCAAGCTATAAAATCACCCTTATCCGCAAATGATACAGTGTCATCAAAGAGAATCTTGACTAAGAGTGTTCAAAATATAACATAGAAAGATGTTCCTCTACTGCTTATCATGGGATCTACCACTAGATGGTTCCATCTAGCACTTAACTCATATCAGTCAGGGTCGTGCTTATAGACATTCAAACTTTGTCCTGTGTCCCTGATTCCCAAGAGGTAAATTCAATGCATAGTTGTTCAATATAGTCTCTTGGGACCTTATGCATTTACAAACAGCCTATTAACATGAGCATTTGACTCATGAGTGGGTAGCATCCTCCATGGTGCTTTAGTCACCATTAACATAACCAGAAAAGATTGGTAGTGGCTTTATTGAGTAGACATTAAAGGGACTGCCCAACAAACTTCATTCCACATGGCCACAAGTGCTCTGCATAGAACTCCATGTCCCAAAGTGGAGAGTAAGAGGCTCTTTCTGAACTCTGTGCACATCTACAAGTCCATCAAAATCCATCAGGCAGTTTGAATCCGCTGAGCTCCCCCTCTAGCCTCACTTAGAGAAGTTCTTTCATCTCTGTGCATTTAAGTTGTATTAGATGCAATAAGAAAGAAAGTTACTCTTGTCATCAGGCAGAATAAACTTCAGTAAAGCATTTTAGTGAAGGGAGCCCCAGAAATGTTTTGTTTGAGAGTCGCATGATGGGCACTCCTGTCTATCAGTGACTTCTCTGCTGCCTTCTGAAATAACATCTTCAGCATCGACACAAGGACAAATGGTTTTTCCTCCTGCCTCATGATAAGTTTTTAGAAATGTGACCTTTATGGTCCTTTGCTTTTTCCATACCATTGAACATCTGTTAGAGTGTACTCAAGAACTCCAGTCAGACTAATGGAAGTATTGTTAGCTGGAGGACACGGATGACTTCAAAAGCAGGAACCTTTCAGGCTTTCAGTCAAAGTCTTTCTCTTTTCTGCCTCAGATACCTGCCAGTCAGGGCTGGACCCTAGCCAGGCTCAAATGCTTCTGTTCCAGAGCTGACATAGCACTCGGGGAGATCACCCACAATTTCTCTATCAAGCAAGTGAACAAAGTTTAAACTACATGCACTAACAGAGGAACTCTGTCTTTTCTTCCACCCTCTTCCTAGATCAGACTCTATAGAAATGCATATCTTAAGGAGAGGGGTTATCACTTTTCATGTACCCAATCTTTTCAGTAGCTCTCAGGGAACCTAAGAAACCTTCTATTTTTTTTCTGAGCCTACAAAAACAACCTGGCATCATCTAAAATTTAGATGTTTAATAGTGTCCTCATTAGAGTTCCCTAGAAACTTTTATAGAAACATAGCTATGTGAGTATCACATGTGCCCAGAATACTCATGGCAACAATTCCAATACTAATTCTTCCAAATGACTGGTGCTTTAATTCCATCATTGACAGGCTGATCCCAGCAGATTTGGGTGCTTCAGAAAAGTTAGTCAGGCACAAAAGCACCAGAACTAAACCTTAGGCTGTAGAGGATGTGCCAGTGATGTTCCAGGCTTAAGGACCTCAAAGCCAGTCCCGGGCTGCTATTGAAAGTGGAATGACCTTTTCCCCTTATGAAAGGAAGCCCCGTCCACAATATAAGGACCCAGTGAGTTTAGTCTCAGAGAGACTAACTACCAAGCAGTGATTATGCTAATAGTAATTACCTGGTTAAAGATTTCATCAAAAGTTGGTCGCTGTTCTGCAGCCTCGGCCCAGCATTGCTTCATCAGCTGGAGACACTCTGGAGGGGCAAACTCAGGAGAAACCACTGGTCTATACACAGGGGGAGGCATTTTAAGTCTGTCTATGACTTCTGGCAAGGCACAAGAAAGAGAAAAGTTTGTGAATCATAACTTTCAGCCAAGAAGGGGATTTGTCAGGAGAAAAAAAATGAAGAAAGCTTCTCTTTGATTTCTCCTTAGATAGCTTTAATGGTGACTACATCGCTGAAAAGGCTGTGTCAAACTTTTGAAAAAGGACCGAGAAACTGATCAATCAGAATCTTAGTATAAATGAGTTATCATGTTATCCTGCTTCTACTAAGTTATAGGTGTGGCTTATCTAAGCTTCAATATCCCCAAGTCACCTAAGTCTCACAATTACCAGAACAGAATCATTGAGCCTTCTCTGTAAGGCTATAACCACCCAAAGTGGGTCCTGGATAATCACTAAACAAAGGGAACTCTCATGGATGTTGATCAATGAATGCCACTTATTGTATGCCAAGCTATGGAATGGGCACTTGATATGCGCTGTGTCATTGGATGCTCAGCACAAATGAATGAGGTGAGCATTCAGATTCTTTCTGTGAAGAAGATGGTAAAACTGGAACACACAGAGTATGGGACTTGCCAAAGGTCACATGGGAAATGACAGACTTCCGGTCAGAACTCGAGCAATCTCCACTAATTCTCTGCTTTCAAATACCTCAGGCCTCAACTGTAAGAGCATAGAACCCTGTATAAACTAAATCTTTTATTGGCCAAAGGCTATTTATACAAACTGAGTTGTTTTTTTTTTCAAAAGTACAAACTAAATAAATAGAAGAAAATCATTAGTTCCCAATGTCCCCATCAACTCATACTGGGCCTCAAACTAATTTGTCTGTTTCCATACTGGACTTCTCCAAATCATTCTAAAACTATGTATATAGCCATGTCAATGTCAATTTCTTATTCAAAATTCCCTTCCTGGCTTCTGTTGCCAACAGAATAAAACCCAAGCTCTTTATTGTGGCCTCTATTTCTTCAGAATTACTGCTGATCCCAGGTCTTCTCATCATCAATGCCCCCAACTTTTAACTTCTGCATCAACAAGCAAACTTTCACTGCTCAGTCTACCTCTGCATTGGCTGTACTGAGTCAATAGTGCTGTTGCATATCCAAACGCATGCTGGGAGGAGTTCTACTCTTGCTTCTGATTTATCAGCTCCTTGTACAGCCCTGGATTTGCCTCCTTTAACTCATAGCAGCCCATAATGGGGCTTTCAGTGCCACAGATTCCATAGCAATGAACCTCTTGAAAAAAGACTGTTCCAGAAAGTCCACTTTGGGCAGAATATATACAGTTGACTGGGTCAATTCTTTGCTAAGGCCCAGCATGGCACATTTCCTGGAGGATTTCATGGTCCAAGGAGATAAGCAAAAAAAGTATTACAGATGCTTTCACTGGAACAAATAGATACTGATAACGACAGATGGGGATACCCAGCACATACTGAACAAGTCAAAGGAGAATTTCCAGAGTTGGTAGCAGGAGTTGGATGAGGACAATTGGAGAGGAAATGAGTGAATTCTAGGCATTATGAATTGCTTGTGAAAAAGCACAGTCGGGGCTGGGGGAACGATGTACTCTCAAGGCACTAACTAGAATGCTAGAAGTGGCAAGAGATGAACTCAGAGAGGCCGGAAGTGGATGGAATATGAAGGGCCCTCACGGCACATGAGGAGCTTCATCTAGACAGAGGTGAAGAAAAGTCGGAGGGCTTTAAACAAAGGTGTGACATGAAAAAAGGTGGACGGCAGCAAGAGACAGCTATATAATCTAGTGGCATTGCCTACTTTTTTTTTTTTTTTTTTTTTTTTTTTGGAGCTGGGGACCAGACGGGGCCTTGCACTTTTGCTAGGCAATCGCTCTATCACTGAGCTAAATCCCCAACCATTGCCTATATTTTAAAAACCTTTTTCTTTGAAGTAAATTTAAGTTTCAGAAAAGTTGCCAAAAGTACCTCAGTGATTGCCTGCATACTTCTCACTGGGCTTACTGTAATGTTAACATGAAATAACATTGAAGACACTGACACAATTACTACAACCCTTCCTTGGATTTCATCAGTGTTTTCTCTAATGTATTTGTTTTTTGTTCCACAATCCAATTCCAGATCTTTTTCTGCATGCAATTGTTGTGTCTTCGTCTCTTTGAAACTGTCTTCTTTTCTGGTCTGTCTTTAATGATTTAGATACATTTGATAAGGACTAACCAGTTATTCATTTATTTGTATAGCCCACACTGGCAGGTAACTTGTCATCCCCCTGCCTCACCCTCCCAAGTACTAGGATTACAGGGCTGTGCCACCATGCTCGGTTACTGGTTGGTATTTGGTTATTCAACTAGGTTCTAATTATTCAACTAGGACTTATCTGAAGTTCTCTAGTGATTCGAAGTTTGTGCTTTGCTTTTGTTTTTGTTGTTGTTTTCGTCAAGAGCAGCACACCACAAAAGTGATATACCTATCTTAGTACAAAAGAGCAGAAAGGTCGGGTACTTATATGAGTGCATCTTATCAGAGGTACACAATGTACATATGTCTTGTTATAAGTGAAGGTAACCTTAATCATTTGGTTAAGGTGATGTCACAGGCACTCACCTTATAAACTTACTATTTTTCCATTTGTAGTTACTAAGCATTCTGTAAGCTTACACTTTGAGAATACGCAGCTCTTCTGTTACCAGTAAAACTTTCATGCAATGATTTTATTCTCCACTGATGCATCTTACCTAACAGTCATAGATTTCAATGGGAGACAGGTATAAAAATCTATGGCGTGCTATAGGAAAAGATTGACATCACAGAGTATCACGATCTGTAACAAAGTACTTAGTAAAAAGTAACTCAGGGGAGCAGAGGTACTGCACAGTGGGGTTAGTGCAGACTAGAAAAGTGATATAGGTCCTAAAGTCCCTGATTTGTATCCATGTTTGCAAAATGACCAGCTTCCTAGGTGAGGGAATTTCTTCCACATGCCTAAAGCTGTCTGGCTCCAAATCCTATGTTCACAAAACAGACTAGCCTTTTGCAGAGGAGCAGGCTGTTAACAGTCTGCTAGCAAATCATGACAGTCTAGGCTGGCCTGCTGATATGGAACACAGTGAACCCCTAGTGCCCTTTTCTCACTTCCTGCTTACCTTTGGCAGACAGATCCATCATGCAGAAAGGAGCACCCCGGACCATCACTTCTTGCATGATGATGGCAAAGCTATAGACGTCTCCTGCAAATGAACCTAACCTGATACCCCCAGGGGCTCTTAACAGTTCAGGGGCCGTCCAGCAGCTCTGCAAAGGAAGAATTGTCTAATAAATGGAAGGAGGATTAACTGACATCTGCAATGCCCTAAAGGGCTCTAAGGGTGCTGTTTTATTAACTGCTTTATATTTTTATTAGACAGACTAGCATGCTAGTGCCCCTTAGGGTCTAAATCTATTAATCTAAGGGATTACACACAAAGAGAGAAAACATACTACTCTCTCTACCCCCCACAACCACACAGTAAGACACAGTATAAAGGTGTGGGGAAGGTCAGGACGCCAGAAGCAGAGACACTCTCTGGTGTTTGCTTTCTCTCTCTCTCGAGCCTGCAAGTAGCAGTTGGCAGGTTTCCATGAAAGGGCAAGGGCACCGCCAGACTGGTTGCCATGGATTTGCTGCTCACTAAGATCTATATGTGTCTGGTAATTTGATTGTGCCAGGACTCAGGGATTTACAATTTGCTTTCTCCAGGTCTTCTCTGAAAGGATTAGAACATCCTCAGGTCTCCTGTGTTCCTTGCAGAGCAAAACGGTACAGTAGCTACTTACCTGGTTCTGCAAATATGTACCAGGCACTGTGCTGTGTGGAAAAATGATTCCAAGTATGAATCATACCTTCACTCTGCAGAAGAAGAGTTCACAGACCAGAGGACAAGAAAGCCATGTACATCCCTTATTGCAATCAATACAAGAGAGCTAGTGATGAGTACTACTGTATAGTACAAGAAATTGAATTGATTAAAAACCAAATTTGAATAATGACTATGTTCTGATGACTTTAGACCCTATACATGTTTAAAAAAATTATCTTCCCTTTCATAGATTTTACCAGTGAGAACATTGGAACGCTGTGTAGCAGGCACCTTAACATATAAAGAAATCGACTTTTATAATATAAAGGGGAAAATCAAAAGAGGATTGTTGTTGTTGTTGTTGTTGTTATGGAGCTATATATAAAAATGATGATTTCTGTGAGGCGAAGAATGCTTAAATATGGGTAGTTTCATCAGATATAAACTAACAGCCATCTGAACTAGCTAAATTAATCTAGGAAGGCTTCCTGGAAAAGTTAAATCTCAAATGTGCTCATTAAGAAGGTCAAGGGTGCACCTTCTGGAGCTGAGAGGTAAGGGTTTTGCAGGAAGCAAGAACAGTAGGAGCAGAAGAACAAGAGGCGGAAAGGAGCAAATTGTGGGTGGTGGGAAGGTGGTAAGCAGATTAGTGAAGGGCTGAGGAATAATGAGAAGGGAGAAAGGCTTGATGAAGTGGGGGTAGGGAGGGTAGCTAGAAGAATGGGGGCAGAGGGTGAGAGGCCCTGAGAGCCAAATGAAGGCATTTGGAGTGAATACAGAAGGCAGTAGGGGTGCTGGAGCTAGAGGGATTTGATGAAAACTGTTTGGGAAGATTAATCTGCAGCCTGCACAAGCTGGATGCAAGAAGGGCTGGACTCAGGGCGATCAGCTAGGAAGTGGAGTAAGAGCTTGCACAAGGGCTGAAAGGGACCTGAGAGGGGGTACGTTGTGGCAGCATAGCCAGGAACCAGATATACTGGAGTTGGGCTTACAATAGAAATGAAAGTGACAAGGGCAGGCATCTCCTCCCCGTAGCTTTGTGAGGATGGAGTAAATGCCCTGATAATATGGAGAGGAAAGTTCAAAGAGGAGTCGGGGGTTTTGTTGTAATTGTTGTTGTAGAGCTATAGAAAAGGCACCATTTCTATGAGTTGAAGAATAGTTGAATATGGCTAATGTCATCAGATTTAAACTAACAAATATCTGAGCTAACTAAATTCATCTGGGAAGGCTGAAGAATGCCTGCTAAGGAGTACAGAAGTTAGGGCCAGGATTAAGGCTGGGGACAGCCGACTTTGCATCATGCTTAATGGGGGGATATGAAGATGGGAGCCTAGAAGACAAGTTCCTATGATGCAAGAAGGTACATACAGAACATGGGATTATTTGTTTTGCTAGTAAAAACCCAGGGAAGGAGAAAGCAGCCTTAATTTTGGACAACCAAGAAGAAAAGTTTGGAACAAGAACGTCTAGACTCAGTCTTCTTCCTGTACCTGTTTTCTCACTTTGGCTTTCAATTAACAAGCACTTCTGACTTCTCACCCAACACCCACTTCTATGAATGTCTCTGGCACACTCGTGGCAGTTGTTTTGCTCTCATGCCTCCCTCCCTAGAGAGACTGAAGTTCATAAAAATCCTGAAATGGCTGAATGATCCTTTAGTCAAAGGAATGCCTTCTCTGAAGGTGAGATTTCAAGAGGAGGCTGAGGAAGGAGAGCCTGAGTGGATATCCGAAAGCAAAACCAAAACATGGTCTTTGTCCTGGCATGCTCTCCCTGCACATTTAAAAGCATCAGAGGGGGAAGGAACTGTCTGGTAAAAAGCCAGGTGATTAAACACCATCATTTCCAAATAGTACTCTTAGAGAGCACCAACATCTAGGCTGTTAATGGCTAAAAGGAGCTTGGATCTGGGCTGCAGTCAGACAGTTGAAATGGGACAATAATGAACACTCATCCCCATCTTCCAACCCGGTTCCCCTTCCTCTTGTCCACTCCAGAAGCAAGTAACAGCCACTAGTTACTATTACACATGGGGTGTCAGAAAAACTAGAAGAAATTATTTTGCCTTCTCTTATATAAGTTGTAGCCACTACTAAGTCTGAGCTTATTCCATCAGTAAAGTCAACCTTGAAGAACCGTGCTAATAGAACATTTAATAAAATACAGAACTGCAAGTCAAGAGACCTGGGTTTCTAAATCCCAGCTTGACCAGGAATCAGTTTTAACTCAATTTTCCCAAAGCAAAAGTTGAGTCAGATGACCTTCAAAGACTGTCCAATTATAAGGCGCTATAAGCATCATCATTTAAGGTAGGAGATCAGTTCCAACATTTTATTCCATCTCATTCATTTGCTAAGCTAATGAATATTTATTCTACTAGAAACCGTGGACTCAAACCTGCTTCTTACCTCCACTGAGATTATAGTTTGGGTGTAGGGAAAAGACAACCAAGTACAAATCCCCAGTGAATTCTGTTGACCTTAAAGAGACTCTTGAAGAGAAGAACTTAGCTGGGCATAAGGAGTCATAGGAAACCACTCAGTGCAGCAGTATTTTAAGCTGAGTCCTAAAGGAGGAGAACTTAGCTATGCTCAGATAAATACTTATGATGATGAGAAAGGCAGAGTATCCCAGACAGAAAGCACAGCAAATGTAAAAGGGCTGGAAGGAAGAGGAAGCTCAATATATATAAACAACCTGAAGGAGTTCAGCGGGGCTGGATCAGAGAGATAGAGGCTATCGGTATTAAACCCATACCAAATAAGACTCATATGTCATGTAAAGGAATTTGAACTTTACCCTAAAGGCAGTAAAAAGCCATTCAGTGAGGGATACCTATAACAAAATCAGATTTGCAGTCTAGAAAGTTCCCTCCAGGTACAGTATGTGAAGAATAGGCTGCAGTTTGAAGAGTGAAGCAAAATAAGAGTGAGAAACCAAGATACAGACGGAGACTGTAGACAGTGCACACCCACTCACCCCCACACACATACACAGAGTCATAGGCACTGTTATAGGCACAGTCACACACAACTGAAGATACCCTTTTCCCACGTTATGACCGAATGTCCCTAAGGTTGAAAGTTTTGTCAGTCTGTGAAATAAATGTGAAATGAACTCTGAAAAGTATTGTGTTTTTACCTTTTCCAGATGTCTGATTTGTATAGAATGCTAAGGACCTGCCATCTCTGAAGCTATCCTCCCAACACCCTGTTGTAAGGCAAGGCAAATGGCAAACTAGGCATTCAAACTAGAATTAGACAAGTAATTACGACACAGTTATGTCAGGGACCGGGAGTGGAGGGAGAGGAGTGGGAGAGGGAAAATATCACAGTTGTCACTATGATTTTCAAGACTTTCAACTCCTCCAGAATATGAATGAACAGAGAAAGAGAAAACTGGGGTTTGTTGACTGAATGAAGACCTGAATTGAATTGCTGTGAAGTAGCCGTATGGTTTGAGTAACTCAGGAGCCTCTCTGCTCTCTAATCTGTAAGTGGGAGAGTTAGACTAAATGGACTCCTACAGTTTAGTGCTGCATGCATTTGGTTGGGGAAGTGCTGATATGATGCCCTCAAAGAACGGCTCTCTATCTGGGCATGTGGCTGTCTGTCTTTTATTGTTCTTGCCTCCCATGTAGGGAAGTCAGCAGTTGTAAAACTTGTAAGACCACTATTTTCTACCCTCCTGTCTTTCGGGGATGGTCTGTTCTCCCACACCTCAGATTTTTTCTTTTCGTCTTGATGAGTTATGAGTCTGCCAGGAATTCCTTAGTGCTGCTACTGGTGCACTAGACAGAAGACACACACACACACACACACACACACACACACAATGGATGTCACAAGCATGCCTGCTTACTTACAAGTCTGTCACTCTCTCTGAAGCCATACACACAACCCATAGAGCACTCATTTGCAGGGGGCTACCTCCTTGCTTCTTTCTCTCAAAGACACGGTACTGATACGCTCTAGTGACATCCCATTTGAGAATATACTTCGTGGGGGTCCAGCTTCTAAATTACTCTCCATTCAATCTGACAAGTATTTATTGAGTGCCTACTGTGTGCCTAGCGCTCAGCAAGATTCTCCAGGGACTGCTGGGGTGTCTAAACAATACAGCCTAATCCTGCCTCAGCAGGGACTGAACATTATTGCAATGGCTTTGTTTGGAAGGAAGGGCTGGGCTGAGGTTACAGCGTGCAGACTTCATTCAAGTCCCTTGGCTTGGAAAAGAGGCTGGATTTTCAACAAAAGTGAGGAGTTGAAATCACTCTAAAGCTTTAATTCTATGCATAGTTTCATTTGAACCTTGAAGTTACCTTGCATATCATCGAGGTACAATTCATTGCTTACCTTCTTCAGAGGTTCCTCAGAGTCTCAGCATTTCTAAAATGTTATTAAAGCCATAATCTGTCACTTTTAGTACAAAACGTCCATCTACCACACAGTTCCGAGACTTTAGCCTCCCATGAATAAATTCTCTGTGGTGTAAGTATTTCATTCCCTGCAGATGATACAACAAAACTTATTTAGACACTCACTATTTGATGCTTTTAGGGCCAATTTCTGAGGTCGTTAATGGCATTGGCAATTATGACCAGAATTCAAGCTTCTTCTCTTATTTGTAGGCAAAGGCAAAGTAAACCTTTGACAAATGTTTAGGTCCATTCTAGCTCTAAAATGTTTGGCTTTGATTAAGAATCATAGCTTGTATTTATTTAGAAGTAAGTGCTACTAGGAGATCTATTGACATCTCAAGCACAAGATGGATCCATTCGCATGTAATTGCCAGGAACTGGGAGATTCTGATTTTGCAAAACAGATCTAATGTATCTTTCATCCATTACCAGCAAAAGTGGGAACTTGGTGTGACTTTGCAGGTTGGCAATTCAACAGGAGCTGCAATTTTTTTTAAATATGTATACTATAGGCTTCTAATTCTTCAGAAAAAGCATGTATGCTTACTTATATACAAACAGAGCAAGAAGAGTGCAAACAGAAGTTTTGATTTTTATATGGTATACAATTGGAAATAAACTAAATTATCAGTAAGGGAAAGATTTATCATACATTCTTAACTGAACATTCTGCAATACTAATAAGGTCAATCCATATGTACTGATATTGATATAACTACAAACCAAATAGTAAGGACCAAATTGTGACTCTCCAAGTTATGTGATGGCATGTGTATTCAAAACAAATAAAATAGTTATAATAGAATGTAAATAGGCATGGAATGTATTTCAAATCTAGTTTCCAAATTGTTAGCTTTAGCTTAACTTAGTGTAGAGGTGATGAAAGATGAGGGTTGGATAAATGTCAATATTTCCCCACATATATTTATAGCACTTGATTTCAAATGTTAATTAAATGTACTAATTTTAAATGAAAGAATATCTAAATGAAGAAGAAAGCTAGGTATCTCTGCTCTCTAGGGTTGCTTGAGAGCCTTTACATGAATTTAAATGTGATGCATGTAAACTCTCTACCAGATGGGTTTAATCCTTCTGCACATCTGTATTTTAGTGAAGTCATCTCAGAATTGTTGATACCAAGTGTCCTTTTAGTGAGCTATTTCTGCTTTGAAACTTGATACCCCTTTGTAGTCCCATGATTTCCATGTTGTCCTCTCAGAGCCCCTATAGTCTCTATTACTTGCAAGCCTACAATAGGCAGGATTTTCTCCAGGTTAGCTAGTGCTTGACTATTACTCATATAGGCCTGGGCTAGATGTTGCAAAATAAAGACTGCCTCAGTTAGTCTCTCTGGGGCTCTCTGGGTTAGGGATTTGATCGTGGCCATCTTACAAAGTGAGGATAAGATAATATCTTCCCCTTCTGTACCTCCTTGAAAATGTTTAAGTCGCTATTCAAAACTCAAGGCTGTGATTAATGTGTACATAGCTCAACAAGTAATCAATAATTCAAACCAATTCCATTAAAATGCACATACGCAGAGCTTTATGTTATCTTGGAGAGTTCATTGTCTCTACAGAAGCTCATCCATGGACCTTTCCATAAATCTCCATTGTAATTGTCCATGGCACACACAATGAAGGTGCTACCTTATATGATCAGTGTCTTTCTCAGAGGCAAAGTTCCACATCCATACAGACATGCAAAGTCTCATCGTCTACTTCTAGACCGTGACACCTTTTAGAAAATGAAACCAAGCAGCTGCTTTTACACAACACAGAAGATTCTAGGAATGACCACTTCCCTATAGCTACAAAGCAAAGAACTGGAAGGTGGTTAAAAGTAGAAGAGAGCTTGATGTTAAACATGAGAAGAGAGGGAAATCTGGACCCCAAGTTGAGAAGGAACATGTGCAGTTATGTTCTGTATCAATACCCTAAAACACATGTAGACAAAAGGGTGATGAAAGGGTGGAGACTCAGGACTTGAGAGACAAGGAGAGTAGGTGAAATAATCACAAATGCCCATAGGAAAGAACACTCCTCAGTATTTTAAATTCCTAGCCTAAAAAGAGTAGACTAAAAACAACAGTCAAAATCTTTGTAAGTTTCAAATCTATGAGGAGAATCCAAGACTCCTTTATGTTTGCCATTAACCTTGATGAGGTCAAGCAGCAGTGATGATTTGAACATCCAATCAAGTTTCACATCGTCTTGTGTAAGTATGTCTTCTAGGCTCCTTCGAGAACAAAATTCTGACACGATGGCAAACATCCCCGAATCATAGAAGAAGCCCAATAAAGGGTTGACATTTTCATGCCGCAGGTCCTTCATCTGCAAAGAAGACAGAGACCAATCACAGCTGTCTTGTTTCGGCTGCTGCTCCTTACTGTTCACGGTACTGTACAAAAGGTACAATAAGAATATGCAAAATGTCACGATTAAGACAACTGCTGTTTTATGTAAACTGTAAAGAAATAAATAAAATATATGAGAAAAGAATAAATACAATGCAGCCACTTGTCCTAGAAGATCTCATACTCAGTGGAAAGTAGCGGGTAAGTGATCTGAAAATTATATTTATCATGTAATGTGTTTTCAATTAGACCATGAAATGCCAAGTGAGCTCAGAGATTAAATATCTCATCTTGACAGTCAGTGGGGGAGCCAGGTATCAAAGGAAGCTTTCCCAAGAACTGATAAGTAGAACACTGAAGAACATAAAAGAGTTGGCCAGTGGATCTGATGGAGGAATACTTCTGAGTTGAGAAAATTGCAGCAGGTTTAGTCTTCCCAGACTACAGTGCAGTGGGGAGGATATGAAATATCAAGCTATAGAAATAGACAGGAACCAAAAGTCATGGAGTGAATATCATAATTTCAGTATCGTATGTGACATATAATCTCATAGAGAGCCCTGGTGTGAAATATAAATAACTAAACTCTATTAATATTTCAATCACATAGATTTTCTTAAGTTAGAGTTTCCATTGTTGTGAAGAGACACCATGATCAAGACAACCCTCATAAAAGACATTTAATTGGAGCTGGCTTATAGGTTCAAAGGTTCAGTCCATTATCATCAAGGCAGAAAGAATGACAATGTTTAAGCAGGCACAGTTCTGGAAGTGCCAAGAGTTCTATATCTTGATCCAAAAGCAGCCAGAGAAGACTCCCAAAGCCCACTGTCATGATGACACTCTTCCTCCAACAAGGCCCCACCTCCTAATAGAGCTCCTCGCTGGGCCAAGCATATTAAAGTACCAGATATACTGAACATTTATACAGTATGTTTCTTTTCACTCCCAAAACAATACTTTTACGCACACAAAATTTAAATTGTAATGGCCACTAGATAAGTAAGACATAATTTAAAGATGGTAGGATGTACACAGGTGGGATACAAAGTATTTTTCTCTTTTATGTAAAAGATTTGGGTATTGTGGATTTTGGTATCTGAAGGGTTCCTGAAACCAATTCCATGAATATAATAAATACAACATTCTGGCCATACATTGTTTTATATATATATGTGAGTGTGCACACACTCATGTATACACAGGCTTAGAATAATAGCAACACTGAAGGACTAGGAACAGGTTAGATCTCAGATGTATATTGGAGCTACAAATCACATGCCATGATATGGGAAGTGAAAAAAGACTTCAAAGATTATCATATGGAGTATGGAGAAGCTGCAATCCATTTACTGGTATAGATAATACCATAAGACCTTCAGCGAGATAGTCTGAACTACACTATGTTAACCCTACGGACTATCTCATTTGCCTATTAAGCATAAAGACCTGACCCTTCGCAATTATTAGTCCACTTCAACCTAAACCAATTAAAGAAGACATGAAATCTCAGCTTACATATAATAAATTAAGCACCTTCTTCTAAGATTTCATTCTTTTATTAACCAAACAACCAAAACTATTGGTCCAGAAATTATAAAAACTGATTAGGAAAATAACTCACATCCCCTTTCCTCTATTGAAGCTAAGCATAGCAATATTATTGATGTCTAATCAATAGAATAGAAGAGCAGGGATATGCCCCCATTTCTAGGTTAAGGCTTTTAACCTAGAAGCAAATATTCTCAGTTGCATATTATTTTCCAATTCCATGGTTAAATATACATGTTTACAAGATCATAAGAGATAGCAGAGCCATAATATGGCTATAGCCTGGGTTTTTAAACCACCGCATTAAAGGATCACCTGCCAATCAAGAATAACCATCTTTTGTTATTATTTGAAAATGTTTGCAGCGTTTAACACAGTAAATGGTCCCAGTGTGGTGGCATATGCTTTTAATGTCAGCACTCAGTAGGCAAGGCAGGAAGATCTCTGTGAGTTCAAGGCTACATAGTAACCTTCAGGCCAGCGGAGGCAACATGATGAAAACCTGTTCCAGAAACAAAACATATGAAGACTGGAGTTACAGAAGAATGAATGACCACATACATGTTTTCTGGGTTCAATCTCCAGGGAAAAAATGGCATTAAATATTTGGGAGAATAACGGCATCTTTCAGATCTACATCTCTGCCTGGACTTTACAACCACCCATCCTCAGCTGCAAACATGAGAGAAGGTCCTGTTTTGAAATTATATAAATACCTACATGCAAGCATGTCCTACGGAGATTCCGAATATGATGGAGAGAAAGTCTGGAACGCACTCACAAGGTGAATGTTTACTAGGTAGACATATATTTCTCCTCTACCACGATGCTTACTTAGCAATTTAACATCAAAATTTCAAGGGTTGAATGTGTCTTATATCAGGATCTTTGGTATTCACCTCTCTAATATAATATTCTTAAGCTTTCAACTCGCAGAAATACCTGCTTCTGGGTCAAATATTTCTTTGGCCAATTAAAAAGCATACTGAAATATGGCAACATCAGAGTTAAGCCCACCTGCCTTTTCCCATACTAGGTATTATTAAACTATCCATTGATGCATATTGCAGCAGCAAGATTTTTTTTTCTACCCCAATTGCCTAATTGGCTACACATGTCTGTCTGTTTCTAGCACATTATTTTGTTTTGATAATTATATAAAGTATTGTTTATATTACCATACTGCCCTACCTACTGCCTACTACCCAAAAGTGAATAGTCATATCAAATATATTATTTAGGTACTGGAAATGGAATTTTTCAGGACTATTTTCTGCCTTATTTTAATTTTTAATCCTGTATATCTGTGCATGTTTGTGTCTGTGCTCATGCATGCATGCATGCACACACATGTATATGTGAATGCAGGTCACCTCAGACACATTAGGTCCAATGGAGCTTTAGTTTCAGGTGGTTGTGGGAATCGAACTTGAATTCTCTCAGAAAGCACAGTGTGCTCCTAACTTCTTAGCCATGTCGCCTGCCCCTATATTAGAACTTTTATGATGTAATAGAGCCAACCCAAATACCGCAAGAGCCAGAGGACTTTTTGAACTTTTTAAAAGGTATATATTTTAATTTATGTATCTGTATGTATATAAGAATGTATGACACATATGTGTGTTCCCATAAAAGCCAGAATAAAGTGGTAGATTCCCTGGAACTGGAGTTACAAAAGATAATGAGCCACCCAATATAGGGACTAGGAACTGAATTAGGGTCGTCTTGAAGAAACGCCATTACTCTGAACTGCCAAGTCATCTCTTCATCCCTGACTTTAAAAATTTTTATACCACTTTTTTTGTTTCCACATCTTTCTAACAGTGTTAGGAATATGTCAACTATTAGGAAATATAAAAATCATTACAAATAGTAAATGTGATAATAAATATAAAAGTGTATTTTATTTAATTGGATTTAGTTTCTATAAAATATATAAGCATTTAAAGTAAAATCTGACATGGAGTTAATATACATTCAAACTGTAAAACAAGGAATATAGACAAGGTAAAAAGAGCAACATGTTCACAAATTTCCCATATTTTAGGAAAAATGGTATAATATTAACTCTAAGTACATTGTGACAAATTAAAAATGTATTCAAGACTTTCTAGAACAATTAATTAAAAAATCCAATAAAGTATACCTAAGATGCAAATATAAAAAGCAAACTGAAGTCCCTACACATATTTTTAGTCCAAAGGCAAGAAAAATGAACCAAGTAAAACAGAGGAATAGATGAGATGGAGGAGAGACAGCTGATCAAACTTTGAACAATTTCAGATGGTGCCCCAGTGTACTAAAGACTCTTCTTACTGGCTAGAGGTTGCAGAATAGTGTGGAGAAGGGGCAAAAGGAAACAAATGCATGTTCCTTGAAAGAAGTGAACGTTAAAACCCAAAAGATGTTAAAGTAACATGATAGGAAAATAGACTACTAAAATCAAATCAGAAAAATAAGTATTCCCAGAGCTAAAAGTGAGTGTTTTATAATAATAAAAGACCTTGCTATCATAAATGTGCATGTGTAGCTGTGTCCTGGAGCTGAGGAAACAAATTTTACAGAATTCTTTCATTACATAGGTAGGTAAAAATAGAAAAAAAACACTCATAATGAAAGTATTTACAAAACCATAATCAGAAAATATTTAAAATTGGTTATTTTTCACATAGACATGCAAAGTATTTACTAATACGCTAACTTGTATACCTATAACATTAGGACATCAAAGAATGCAAAGAAAAATCATGGAATTAATAAACAGGGAAGTTTTAATAGTAAGTGAAAACCATATTGACAAGAATATGGTAAAGATACCTAAGATACAAAATGATCCTATCAATAAATATGGCAAAAAAAATCTCTAAAGTATCGTCCAGAAGTTCTTGACAGTGTTCAATGAACAAGTGGAATTTATCCCAGCTATATTAAAGTTTATCCAATACTTATTTTAAAACAATGTAAATTACTATATTAACCAAATAAAGACATAAACAATAGCCATATCAAAAGGTAGAAAAAATGGTTTTGAGAAACTTGCATGATAAAAATTCATACACACACACCTATGTGTGTGTGTGTGTGTGAGAGAGAGAGAGAGAGACAGAGAGACAGAGACAGAGACAGAGACAGAGACAGAGACACAGAGACAGAGAAAGAAACAGAGAGACAGAGACAGAGACAGAGACAGAGAGAGAGAGAGAGAGAGAGAGATTTACAGTTAACATGAACTGTATTAAATCCTTTTCTTTTAGAACCAGAAATATGGCAAAGATGTTGACCTCCCTAACCAATTGAAAAGCTTTTTATGCATGCATAATGATTGAAGAATAAAATGTAAATAATAGGGAAGAAGGGAAGGATGTTTCTTATAATAAATGTCAACCAATAAGTACAGAAAATTTTAATATTATAAAATTATCAACTAGTAAGTAAAATAGTGAATAAGACTGGGCTATAAAAAAAAATCAAAAAGACCCAAGCATGGTGTCTCACACCTCTAATCTCAGTTCTTAGAAGGCTAAGGTAGGATTATTGCTATGATTTGAGGGCCAGCCTGTACTACAAAGTGAGCTACAGGCCAACGTTTTTTACAGAGTGAGATCCTAGCTCATAAAACCAAGCAGACTATCTCTATGATTCAAACTGTGTAAAAACTTATGTATTAATTACTGTGAGGAAAAGTAACTCATTGGCAAGGAAACCATGTAGCTCAACAAAATACTCCAAGTTAATATCACCAGTGAGAAATTGTGTGCCTTTTGGATAAAGTGCACAAAAGAAGAGTACATCACTCCTCAAATGATCTGACTAAAGATGCATAAAGCAAACCATAAGAATATTAGGCAAAACCAGGTGGAGGGGTGATCTACCAGTAACTGGCCAGAATTCTTTAAAAATAATAAGGTGAAAAGTAGAGCACTCTTAGAAGCTCTCGTATTAACAGACCCCAAAAAGACATATAGCAAACTACAATATGAGAACATAGAGTGTAAGCTGACATCAGAAAAAATTGCTTTATAATTGTTTTCTATCACTGTAGCCCAAGTAAACTGAGCAAATGGTAAGCAAGTGCCAATCTGAGCAGAGTCCACAAAAGTCCCCAAAAGATTCCGGAGGGTTCGTCCATAAGATTGAATTATGCCAAAATTAAAAGTCAACACACACAAACACACACACAAACACACACACACACACACACACACACACAGAGGAAAAAATGATGTAATGCACAACTCCTACTTTTGTTTATTCACACTCTTGTATTTTGTCAACTTCCCCCAGTTTGAGTCACTTTGTCTTTTTATTTTGAATATAGATTTGGGGAGGTTAGCCTCTCGGGTTATAAAATCAATGAGAAATGGGCTGTTTCAGCTGCCTTTGGTCCTCTCGAATTTATCTCCAATTATTTTCCCTTCAGCTCCAGGCACCAAAATCCTATGTAACAGAAATACCATATCATGATATTTCATCTGAACTTTTAGGACACACCTTGTTCCCCACAGGTCATACCCCTTGTTTCCTTTCTTTTCTCACTTGCACTTGGTCTGCATACAGACGGTCCTCATTCAGATTTGTTGGAACGATTTGCCTGCTTTGCAGATGTGGATAAATTTACTATTACTAGTGTTTGAAAGAACCAAAGACAATATCCACAAATCTTTTATAGACTCCAATCCAAGTTCAAGGAGGAGACAAGAATTTAAATGGCTTAAAAGAGATAATGCCTGACTTATTTATAGGCTGCTTTCTTAAGTAAACCATCCAAGGACACTTTGAACATAGCTAGTGGAGTTAGGAAAATAACCATATTCTAAACAATAATTAGCAGGTGAGTCTTCAAGGTCTGAAAAAATGGGCTTGTGAATGATTATGATATGCTTAGTTGATAATTATCTTAATAGGCATCATTTTATAAAGAAGTTATAAGCCAGGAATTTGCAAGAAGTATTGTATATATTGTCTCTTAATTCTCTTCCCAGCATAGCAGGGATCGTAGTAAACAGACATTTTGCAAACAGAAACCTGAAGGCTCAGGGCTCAAGTTAAGGAAGCTCCTTCTTTGATTCAGAGTAAGCGTCTTTCATTTTGACTTCGCCACTGTGTCACAGGATTGTACCAATCTCACAATAACAACTGTGTACTTGCTCTAGGTTTGTAAGACTGTCTCCTACCTACCGGCAGTTCTTGGAAGAAAGAAATTTATTTCAATAGGAATATATATAAATGAGGGGTTCTCATACCATTTCAAACACATCACTTGCACTTGATTTGATAGACTTAATGTCCCCAAAATCTCCAGGAGGGAACTTTTTCAGCCATACCCAGTCACCCTGGAAAGAAAAGGGAAAGAAAGCTGATGAGATACAGTCGTGAGCAGCCAGAGCAAGGTCTCTCCCACATAAAAGACTAAGAGTAAGAATACCAATAAGAACCGATGTCTTTTTCTCCTTCCCCATCCCCTACCCCGTGGAAACTCTGTATTCTAAGTTGAAATGAACTCACGCAAAGAAGTTAAAGTTAAAAGTGTCAAAGTACGGCGAGCAGGACAACAACCCACTGGGATAGAGATCCCAGGAAATGCATGGATACCACTCTGAAACGACTTCCTTAACTAACCGCAGAAAGGGTCAGGTCATTTCAGTTATTCATAGCTAAGTGATGTAGCACACGGCTTGCTTCGATTAATGGCGATGGTCTGTGATTGCAATTTCCACTGCCTTGAGGTGCCTGTAGTAGGAGATGCAAGGCAGGAGATGGAGTGCCAGGGAGGTTTGCAGCATTTACCTTGATTCATTTTGCTTTCCTGTGACAGACCATGGGGGCGGAGGTGGGGCCTCTCTCCCACATTAAACCTGAACTGACTGATTTAAATGTAGATTAAACATTTTTTTATTTTGATTCATACATGTGCCGCCATAGTAAGAGGTCATCTAGACCCTTTCAAAAGTCTATTCCCAACTTTTCCCATTTGTAATCATTTTATCTTTCTGAGTTTCAATGTCTGTGGGTAGAGTGTGATAATTTGATACATGTGTAAAGATCAAATCTAAGTAATTAGCATTGATTCTTAACTTTTGAAACACAAAACTACAATTTCTATGGTCGCTGTCAATTCAAACTCAATTATTTCATTGTCTTCCTTCAGTTCACTGCGGGCACCTGATAATTTTCTTCTGCATGCATAGCCTGAAGGAGTCATCGGTCATCAAGACCTACTTAGTTCTGTCCAACCAAAAATAAATTAAAAGCAATATAAATAGAGATTCCTTTTTCTCTGTGATAATGGTAATGTCTTACACTGTGCTCCCTGGTTTTCAAAGTGCCTGCACGTCTATTACCTATAGCCTGGAGATTTCATTTCTGGCTGCACCTACTTGTCACCAAGTAGAGATAATAAAGCAGAGAGCTCTGTGCTATCGAATTGTGAAAATAGGAATGTGTAACCATCCTCTTATTAAGGAATATACCCAGCTATCGCAGCTCATCTGGAAAGCTGTCAGAGGCAAAGGGTAATGGTAGCTATAGGCATCTCAGTAACTCCCCCACACTCTGTTACAAAGCCTCTCCTAGGCAAGGAGTTCAAAGCCCCGTTCAACTAGGAAATGACTCTAGGAGACCTTGCAGAGCTGGACAATCTAGGAGAGGCAAGGTCCTTGCCCATGAAGCTTAGCAAGGCACCGTAGCATTGGTGGTTGGCTGTACCAGAATGGTCAAAGTGTGACCCCGGACCAGCTGCATCAGGGTCAGCTGGGAACTGTTCAGAGGCACCAAATAATTGAGTTCCACAGAACACCTAAGTAATTGTAAGGTGTAGGAAAGGGACCTGCCGTGTGAATGTTATAGACTCTTCTTTGTATCTCTAATCCATGTTCAAGCTTGCAGCCTACTGTCCAGCCGTTTCCCTTGCCTTATCTCTACGATGCTCCCTTCATTCACAGCCTTTCCACTGACCTCACGCTAAGCCTCTCTTATCAAATTCTGCTCTCAGGCAGAGATCTAAAACTCATTCACAGAAGTCAAGAGGACCTGCCATGAGATTAACAGTTTTATTTTTTTCAAAGGATTTTATCCTTTACAGCCATCAAAGGTTAAGCCTTAAGCCGATAGAACAAAAGTCTAACTGGAATTCTTCAAAATGAGACAATGGAGAATATACACTGGTGGGTGAAAGAGCTTTCTCAGCTTTCTGGCAACTGTCACTTGGCCGTTAGTAACTACCAGCTGCTATGGCACCATAGTGCTAATTAGCTAATGATGTTTTCCCTCAGGTGTAAAAAGACCAGGGTAATTTTTTGAGTATATAATTGTGCACTCTGTTTTGGGGCAGCAGCCTAAATGCATGTGCTTTTTACAAGCATGCATGTTCCACACTTGCGTTTACTCACACCACACCCTGGTCACCAGGGAGCACATCTCAATGGCAGTGTGTGCATTCTGATATCACCAAGCTCTCCCTGCCAAGGGAAGCCTCTTTTAGGAGGGGTAGAGTGGTGCTATCAGGGTGGAAGAAAGAAACTTTGCTCTGGGTTCCAAGAAAAACACAACCTAAAGGAATTTCAGAAGTATACTCAAAATAATAACTGAGTAATGTGCATAATTAATAGGTAATTGTGGTGTAGATGGTATAGACATAGATGTGACGCTTGACACCCCACCCAAAACTAGTCTGGGAAACCAGAATGCCTACATCTCCTTCTGTACAACTCACAGTTGAGTTAGAACATGTCAGCGTGAATGTGATGTCCTCATATGGTGTATGTCCGCTCTGACCACCTTGTAGATTATACATGATACCTCCTTAGTGGAGTTTAATCAGACACATAGGTTGGCCTTCTATTTGGTCTACTCATGCCATGATAGCTAACAATGGGTTTTCCTGTCAAATTATTAAATTTGAGAGCTGGAAAGGGTCTTATGTACACCTGACTCAGTCTCATATGTCCATAAAGAACCCAGGAGCTAAAACTACACCAATATCTTTCCAAGCCCAGTCCACTCCTCTTTTTCTCTGTCAGGCTTCCTGTGTTTGGAGGATTTGGTTGTTTAAATTTTAACTCTCTCACATACTCCATAAGGAAATTTTTACTGAGTCCGTGTGCATCTTCACTCATGAAAAATGAGGGAGAAGGAGGAAATGGGCAGTTTTATCTTCACCACACACGGGCTAAATAGCTTTGTTTTGGTCTCTTAAAACAGAATGATAAAATATTTCACTTATCACTTGCTTTTTAATTAAGAAAAAGAAACATCAAATTCTACTTGGGAAAGTTTTCTGAAGTAATTTAAAGTCTATCTGTTTTTTCAGTAAGGCCATTGTGAATTAACTTAAACAAGAGAGCAAGGTCTTAAGCATGACTCGGCTTCTAGCCTTAGCATATCCATTTAACTGGCCTTGTCTTCACCTTCCCGGCCTTTCTAATCACATTTACCTGGTAATTTATAAAGGCTTTTTAACTTTACTGACCTATACTTCTGTGATGAGAGACCATGGCTGGGGGGAAAGAAAGAGGTTAAGTGTTACAGGAAGGAGGAAAAAGCAAAAGCTCAGAGAAAGATAAACAAGTGCATAGAGAAAGGAGAGCCAAGCAGGAGTCCGTAGGGTGAGGCTGAGAGTTGAAAAGTATCAAAAAATGAAGCAGAAGATGAATTGAATTCAGGGACTTGTCCATGATTTGAGTCAAGATTGCATCGCTTCCTACCTCATCTCTCCAGTCCCACCTTCTATGGTTATTAGAGCAGATCATCTGCTGTTGTTGTTTTCTCCCCAATGGTCAGCTCATCTGGCTCTCCTGCCTGTATTCAAAAGGTATCTATGGAAGGCTATATATCTGTACACGAATTAGAATACATATATGTGTCATTGTAGGACAATTTATGGAACCACCTAGAAACACCCATCTTTGGCTAGTTAGCATCTTATCTGGGAATTCCAGGGCTCCCAGGAACAATTCTCTCTCTCTTTTGATTGGTTGGTTGGGATTGTTTCCTTCTTTCTTTGGCTTTAAGTGTGTGTGTGTGTGTGTGTGTGTGTGTGTGTGTGTGTGTGTGTGTGTGTGTGTATGCTCATGGCTGCTCATGTGTGTGTGTTTTCATGTAAGGGAAGTCCATGTGCATGTAGAGGCCAGAAATTAAAGTTGTATCTCTTTGTCAATTGCTCTCT
This sequence comes from Rattus rattus, assembly GCF_011064425.1. Taxonomy (NCBI): domain Eukaryota; kingdom Metazoa; phylum Chordata; class Mammalia; order Rodentia; family Muridae; genus Rattus; species Rattus rattus. Next base: position 94,281,405 of record NC_046172.1, read on the forward strand.
GCCTTATTTTTTGTGAAAGGATCTCTCACTGAATCTAAGGTTGCAAACGAAACTGGCCAGCCAGAAAGTCCCAGGGATATCTACCTGTCTCTACCTCCTCAGTGCTGGGATTATAAACACACACTGTTATACTTAGTTATTTTTTGAATGGTTCTAGAGGATTAAACAAAGTCTTGATGCTTCTGTGGGAAGCAATTTACTGAGTCATCTCCCCAGAAGAGGGTAGCACTATGCAGCTTTTACTTGTTTGGTAATGATGATGTAGCTCAGCCCGTCCTTGTAACAATCCTCCTTACCTAGTCTCACAAGTGTTGGGATTACAAGTATGTATCATCATGCTTGGCTATAGAACAAGTATTGGGAATCTGACTTATTGAAACATAATCTACTGATGGTGGTACTTCAAACAATTTCTAATAAAGGAGCATTTGAGAAAGCTGCTGGATGACATTGTTGTTGTTGTTTTTGTTGTTGTTGTTGTTGTTGTTGTTGTTGCTGCTGCTGCTGCTGCTGTTGCTGTTGCTGTTATTTCCAATTAAAAGGCTCTTGTATCTCAGATATAAATTGAGCACAGCTATTACCATTCTGTAATTTATAAGGTATAAGATACATTTAACACCCAGTCCATCAATTTTGTCAATTAAATAGAACACTCTGTTATCTATCCTAACTTTAAAAAGGCTTATACACCCAAATTTTGTTTCCTGATTAGCTTGTATACTATCTGAAAACTATCTTCTCAAATATATTCTTTCAGTGCTAATTAGACTTGTTGGCTATGAGACTATAAGGGGACTTTCAACCCCATCAGAACTCCAAGAGCGACCAATACTATCTTATTCTTATTCAATTGATTTATACTCCATCTTAGAAACCTCTCGAACCCTAGCCAGGCAGTTTTGTACATTTGTCTTTCTTCCTTTACACTTTATTCTTAGTCTAATATTGACTTCTCTGTGTGGTGTTATTGTTATTAACACCCTTCTGGGGCTAGAGAGGTAGCTCAGAGGTTAAGAGTACTAGTTATTCTTCCAGAGGACCAAGGTTCAAATCCCAGCACCCACATGGCAGCTCAGAACTATTTATAATTCCAGTACCAGGGAATCCAACATTCACTTCTGTACTCTAAGGCCATGCATAGGTGGTGCAGATGTACATGCAGGTAAAACACCCCATACACATTAAAATAAATAAGAAAATATTTTTTAAAAGATCCCAGCTCAGGAATTGACTGAGCAGCAGCCAATTATAAAAAAGCAATCTAACCAGCTCTCTTTTCAACTTCCAAAACACAGAAGTATCTGACAAGATCTTCAAGGCCAGTAACAAGTTTTCTTTTAAATCTTTCTCAATTCTACACTGTAACCTTGTAATCCAACCAAATAAAGCACACTATGATCCAACACATAAATTTGTCCACTGAGTCAGAGAATCATGGCAGACCCATGCCAGATGTGGCCTTAGAAGCATTTCTGTCTAGCAATTGCCACACCTTGCTACACATATCAAAAGCACATCCTTGGACTTAAAAATCTATCAGTGCCTGGTTACAGGTTCCTACGAGCTGAATACCAACAAGACCCAATTGGTGAGAATGAGAGTCTGGGCATAATTTTTTTAATGAGCCCTCAGAATTAAGAACTCATTTCAACTTCTAATTTGGTAAATGAAAATCAAAAGTCATTAATATTCATTTCAGAATCTTAATGGCGAATTGCAACTGTAAAGGTCTAAATTCATTCTGTTTGACATTCCAAAGCTATCCAATCATTTTCACCTTTAGGTTTTCAGAAAGAAGATTCATTAGAACCCCAAGCTCACTTGGAAACAAATCCCCTTTTTCATTTTCATTAAATTATGGTAAAACCCAGAGGTTTTTTTGCTTAAGATTAAGATAAAACCCTCAGGTATACTGAAAGACCATATGCTAGGCTAATTCGGTATGCAGGCCTGGGTAGTACACTTGTGAAATTGGGCAAATTATTTAAAAAAAAAACAGGAATTTATTCATCAAAGTTCTAGAGAGTGAAAAGTTTAAGATCAAGGGACGGTAGATTCAGTTGTTGAGTGAGAGCTGTTGTTTATGTGCAAGATGGTGGTGTCACATCCTTTAAAGTAGAGAAACATTATGTTGTGACATAGTGGAAGGCAGAAAGGCAAGTGGGCCATTGTATGAAGTTTTATTTGTAAGGGCTTTACTCACATTGATTTTATCCCTTTAAATAACTCATCTCACTTTATTGACAGATATTTATTGTACACAGTGAAGGTTTCATAAAAACGAGTTCTTTCGAGAATATTCTGTACCACATTTAGGTCCCCATACCCTACTTCTTCCCCTCTCTCCCAGTAGTCTCCTCCCTTCCCCCAGTCTTTCTTGTACATTCATGTCAAATATCTCTATATATAGCTTATATATTTATAAAATCTAGGATCCATAATGGAGAGAAAAACACATATTTGTCTGAGTCTCACTTTTTCACTGAAAATCTCAAGCTCTTCTAAATGTCATCGTGCTGGTCATTAAAATTTAACACCTAAAGTTTGGAGGGTAATATGTTCAATCCCTAGCAAACCCCCTGTGAATTATTTATTTGATAGAGGAAAATATTCCCTTGGAAAAATCCATTGCAGTCAGCACTGTAAATTCTTCCCTGTTTTAGATTTTCTTTCCATTTACTATTCACAATGAAAGTGTCTACTGCTTCTCAGGACTGTCTTCAAACACAAGGAAACCACACTGGGAAAGCCTCAGTTAGGAGGGACAGAAGGATGGTAGAGTTTCCTCCTTACTGCCTGCTTAACTCTTGCCTGCTGAGAAGAAACCGCTCATCTTTACAAGAGATGCAAGATTTGTTCTGGTTGCCAAATTCCAATATCTAAGAACAATAGGGAGGAGGTGACCTCCCTATTGAAGTTTCAATCTTGAAAGACTGAAACTTCAAAGGGGATTTCTATTTTGTAAAGCAGAAAGTAACCTGTTAGTCCTAAAGATAGTACAGGTGACTAAAAGGAAAGGATTTTTAATGTTTCAGTGCCACCAGACAAACGTAAAGGAAAAGCAACCAGACTTTGACTATTACCTCCAAACACTACCCCACGTATCTGTGTCTCTGGACATCTCAAACCCAAAAAGTAACTCAGAGATTCATTTCTTCTGTTACATAGAGTGCTGAGAGATAATTGGCACATTTTAGCTACTTGCATCTCAAGTCTTTTACACACAAACCTAGTAAATGCACCAAGTTGAAGTATTAATGAAGTTTCAAGTAAGAAGATGAGTTGGGGGGGGAGATCACTGCCAAAAACATCAAACAAGCTTGTAAATGGATGCAGACAGAAAAACTTGCAGGGGGGAAAGCCTCAATATTTTCACCTGAAGACTCTTCATTGGCAGCCTCATTTTAAAACTGAGAAAGCTGCAGATTAAAGAATACTCCAGCTGTCTTACCTGGTAGATTGCTATGTTGGAGTTCTCATAAGTAGCTGGAGTTAAACTACCTGAAGAAAAGGACAGCCTTGGGGACCTCCCACTTTGAACTTCTGAGATAATCTGGAAGCTTACACTGGCACGGCTTCCTCTCTGTGAAAAGATTAGGGGGAAAAGGTTGAACAAAATTGTCATTATTTGAAACTAATACATTCTAATCATTCAGAACCTCTTTTAAGGATGCCATTGGAATCTTACTTAAATCCTATATACCATCAAGGAAAGGTGAACTTCCCATATATTTTAAGTCCCAGATAACTTTCTTGTTTTTTATTGTTTGAAAATAAATATAATCCCATCATTTCTCTCCTTCCTTTTTCTCCCTCCAACACCTTCCTTTGCATCCCCAATTGCTCTTTTCAAATTCATAGACCCTATTTCTTTAGTTGCTAATATATATATATATATGCAATATAAATACATCTATTTATATAGCTATACATTCCTCAATGTATAAATACAACCCTCTCAGTACCTAAATTGTTACTTATTGATTGGTTGCTCGGTTGGCTGGTTGGTTTTTGGTTTGGTTTTGGTTTGGTTGGTTTTTTTGTTTTGTTTTGGTTTTGGTGGGGTTTTTTGGTTTTGTTTTTGAGACAGGGTCTCACTGTGTGGTCCTAGCTGGTTTAGAACTCATAATCTTCCTGTCTCAGCTTCTCAAGAGCTGGATTTACAGGTGTGCAATGTATCATTCCTGGTTCCCAGAAAAATTCGAATTATGGACATGTTACACAAAGAAAAATATTACTGTTGTTAATTTGACATGGAATTCTCATTTTTTAGACTTGACATTTAGACCCCAAAGGTGAAATTAATTTCCAAAATTATCTACTCAATGATTTAGTGAAGAGAACAGTGGGTGTAGAGAAAGCAAAAAAATAGAACTAGGGAATAATTCCAGATCGTGACTCCTAATACTGGCTCCTTTTTATTCTACTCTGCCAAATACCAATGTTCTTTCTGACGGAAGACCTCCCACAGAGCAATTAAGAAGAAACGTAGTAAATGGGTTTAGGCCATGCTAAGTTCGAGACTGAAGTAGGTCAGATCCTTTACTCCTTGATTTTACTTGGATACATATTCCGAAAGAGGGGGATGCAAGCTTCCCACTTGAAAGACAAAATGAAGAGAGTTCCCTGCAATCTGTGTTAACCTTTAAAGATAAGCTTCCATACCCGCAAGTAAGCCGGGAGATATAATTTATGTGAAGATGGAGTAAGTCAACAGGTACCTCAATAGTATTCTCTATATTTCTGTAAATGTCTTTTAAAAGGATTGTAATGAATATAAAGAATTAAATACCCTCATTATTATCTAGGCAAGGACCCTCGCCCAACACTAATATCACCCACAGACTCATTTATCATTAATTACTTTTATTACTAGTAGTCACGGTAGTGTTTTCATTATTTTCAGACAGTCTCACAAAGACTCTATCATGTATTACAGAATGGCCTTAAGAACACAGTCCTCCTGCCCCTGCCTTCCAGGACCAAGGTTATAGGCACATACCACCAATATTCTCTTTTATATATAAGGATGGAACGGACAGCTAAAGAATAAAGGGCTTGAGCAAAGATCTGGTTGTTATACATCCCTATCCTGTGCTCTTACCACATCATGCTTTTTATCAGACTTGCTTGCCAATAAGAGTTAATCTTAAATCATTTCTGATGCTGTGATTACAATGGTCTTTGATCAACTGGTTGCTTTAATCTTGACTTAAGTTCTTTTCCACACCAAGTCCGAAGAAAATGTTCTGAAATGTTAACAGCTCAAGACTTGGGCAACATGTAAGACCTGACTCCTCACATAACCTCTCCATCAACCTGCACTCGCTCAAAGAAAGCAAGGCCAGGGAGCCATCTACTTCCCTTATTTTCACGTCTCAGCAAGAGCACGTAGATATATATTAAGACACAGCCCTCTCTATAAAGGGCAAGGGAGAAAATGATAAATTCTGCCAAAATCCACATACACTTGGATTTCAGCTTCACTTCCTTATAAAATCTTCCTTTTCTGACCTGCCTTCTCCTGACCTGCCAATTTTTCTAGACTGAATCATTTCTGTATTCTCAAAGAGTTTACACTTTCAGACATTCCTTTTGGATGGAATTCTTGGCTTGGTTTCTTGACTGATTAAACACAGCCAGCTGCAAGTTTGTGACTGCAGAGCAATTAAGCAAAATATATGCTTCCCCTATCTGTTCCACTCCGAATCTTTGAGAGAAGCCAAATCCCTAAAATGGACAGAGAGCTATGTTCTTCTGCTTGGGTAATGCCATTCTTTTCCACTTAGACCAAAACACTTAAACAAGCGAACAAGCACCAACATCCCTTAGGGCTATTGATATTTGATGTCTTTTCATTTTTATACTAAAAAGTCACAATGATGTTTTTATTCTCTTCAGGGTCAAAAGGTATGCATAGATGAAATGACCTGTCATCATGAGCACTGTCTCAGACCCTAGGCAATCTGTCTGTCTGACAGTAGCACTAGTGTGCTCTTTGTGGCGTTTTCCAAGTGCTGGCACAATTTTGCAGCACAGGCGAGTTTAAATATTAGTAGATTTCACTAGGCTAATACAAGGTCTATGCATTGGAAAGACCAACTTAGTCCATAATTGGGTATATTTATTGTTTTTGCTACTTTACAGACCAACATCCAGGCAGCTATCAGGAACTGTCAGGTTGACATGAATAATACCAAATTAATAGGAGGTTTGAGAACAGGGTTATATCTTTTGATCAAGACTTCAGTACATTTAATTCCCTTTTCACAAGACTTTATCAGTGATCACATTTCTAGATAAAATATTTTTGACCACCGGACTGAATTATTTTGTCTTGGTATCAAGTTATAGATTGATATTGCCTCAGAGCTTTGGCTTTTGTGTCTGATTCAGTTGGGAAATTCCATACAAAGAATACTGAGGGAAGACCCAGAGTGACTCCCCCACCATAACTGCTAGTCACCTCTGGTAGTTTCAAAAAAACAGAAACCAATTCTTAGTGTGTTTCGGGGCGTGGGTATAGAATACAGCCACAATGATAGTTTTGTCTTTCATCAGTACGTATCTAGGAAGGTGATATTCACCCAACAAAATCATCTAAGGATTTAATCCAGATGATTTTCAGTGGGAAATGAATTAAATAGCTCATCAATTCATTTGACTGACCATACAGGACATTACCACACAATTCCATTTCTCACATAGCCAACAAATTCCATGTAAGTTTTACGATCATTTTTAAGGAACTGAGCAGTTTGCAACCATGATAGCTAAGTTCTCAGATCTGGTGTAGTAAATTGAAACAATATGATGCTTCTTGTATCCTCTTTCTACATCTTGCCACCACTACAAAATATGCGAAGATCAATATCATTATTGCAACCAAAGAGGTTAGCATAAGGAAACACACCAGCTCTCTTAGCAAAATTGTCCCGCACATGCTTTCTTTTCTATACTTCTCTTTAGGCTGTTTCCTCTGCCTAGGGTATCCCTCGGGGCTAGGAAGACAATAGAAAAACAGGATGGAAACTATCAAACCACAGAAAGTTAGTCTTTAATACTAATACTAATACTACTACTAATAATAATAATCCAATAACCAATAACCAAATTTTGACCAATCCCAACTTTTTAAAATATATATTGATACATAATACTTATATAGGTTTGTGGGATACATTATGATGCTATGTTACATACATTGCATATTGCTCAAATCTGGGTAATTAAGCTGCCTATCATCTCAAACATTTATCATTTCTTTGTGATGAGAATATTCAAAACCCCCTATTCTAATTACTTTGTAGTATATCACACAACAGTGTTAGCTTGCAATCACCTTTCTGTAATAAATACCAACACTTACAAGCCAAGTTTTTAAAAAGCTTATAAGTCCAGTTTTTATTTGCAATTTCAAAGCTTACTACTAATTTCTCCTGGGAGGGTCAAAGAAAAGTGATTGATAAATAGTCTGTAATCTGTGACATAGACAAATTCTACCTTCCATTCTTTTAAGACTCAGCTTTGGATATGGTTCTCTGAAAGACTCCTTCTATTGATCTGACTTTTCTAAAGTCCTATTCTATTTCCGGTTCATTTGTACAATTTGGCACGTATTGGTTTCCTTGCAAGATTTCATTGTCTTCAACTTGACTGTAATGCCCTAGGAGGTAAGGGAGATACACACACACACACACACACACACACACACACACACACACACACATAATCTCACAAAATGCATCCCAGACACAGTAGCAGATCCTTACACAGACTACCTACTATAACTCAAATACAACCTGGACTCTCATGTAACTCAACCCTCTTTGATGAGTTGAACTATCTTTCTCCAAACTTTTATTAGTACATTTACTAGTAAAAGCACTGTATTGGGTGTGAGAGGCTAATGTAAAATTTACCTAAAAGGGGTTATAGGAAGTCCAAGCTAAACTCTTGCCCAGAGTGGATTGTATTCACGTTCGGAACAGTTCTAAGTCATCATTATCTGAGATATATCACGAACTATATATGTAATTATAATTAACAATTAATATTGATACATATATCAGGGTATAAAACTGAATAATTGATATGTATACATAATACATGCTGAACAAATGAGTTATTAATATTTTGATATTCTTAAATTATATATATAAAACATTTCTTTTTTAAATGTATTTTTATTTTGTGAATTGGTGTATAGGTGTATGTGTACCTGCTACACACATGCAGGTGCTTGAGGAGGCTCAAAGAGGGTGTTGGACCCACTGGGGCTAGAGTTATAGGTAAGCCACTGGCCTTGGGTGCTGGGAAATAAAGTCAGGTCCTCTGCAAGCACAATACAGCTTTCAAGTGCTCAGCCATAGGTCTAGTCCCCTTTATCATTTCTTTATGTAAATAAACTTTACCTTCCTTTGTCCATTTTCTTTTTCTTTGTCAATTATGCAAGAAGTTGTAAATTACAGTCACCCAAGTGTTCTATAGGATGCTGGAATGTATTCCTCCTGTCTAACTGTATTTTGGTACCATTTATCTAATATCTGACTATTTCCCTGTCTTCTACGCTTCCGACCTTCTGGTGACCATTAGTCCATTCTCCTAATTGTACATATGAGCAGGCTCGTGTGAGCTTGTCTTTCTCTTTCTGGCAAGTGTTCCAAATACAGTATGTATTTTCCTCTTAGACTGTCGGTTGTGAGAGCCTAGCCTTTAATCTCTGCAGCTCATATATTTTACTCTTACAGCAAGTCATAATTGAAAGTAATAAATGCATGCATTCGATGCTAACCTGTAGCTTCTGCCTATGACATGAGACAATACAGCCAGAAAGGGAGCTATTTACCTTACTGCCAAAGTGGGGGTTAATAAATGTCACGTCTTCCAAAGTCAGCAGGATTCTGTTGGGTCCTTTAATCAACTGGATTTTATTTATACGTCGCCTGAAACAAATATGAAACAAGACGGTCAGGGAGGGGATGCTGATGCTTGGTTTTAATAGAGATATATCTATAGGTACACATTATGAATGAAATATATGCATCACATTACATGGATCTTTACCATAATATCTATAGCAACAAACTTAGTTATCACAACTTACAAAGACAAGATTTACACACATGAAAATATTATTGAAGTGGTATCTAAAAAAGAAGCAAGGGTAACGTATAGGGATCCCAGACTAATAAAATGGTGATCTCACAACAGGGGCACATTCCAAGCTCATCCAGCTCATTTTAAGGAGTTCTGCATATGCCTTATTCACCCTACACATCCTAATAATCTTGGAGCCAAAGTCATTGATCCCCAGTTTATAAACAAAAACACATTAAGGAAACAAAGCAAAACAATGAAAACTGTGTGAGATTCCCTAGCCTTAGGCAGAGCTGGAACTGGAATCCTTGGCCCCTGGCTGTAGGCCCAGATTTCTGCCCATAAGACCACTTGTCTCACGAAGTTGCAGGCGCGCGTTGCCAAAGCAACAGGTTGAAAAGTGGGGGAAAAAAATCAGTCAGTGGTTTGCTTTGTCTACATGATTCTATACAAGTGGGCTGGCTGGGTTTTTTTTTCCCCTTTTACTGAATTAGTCTGTTGTCTGAGCATTACACAGACACAGTTTAAACACGAGTCTCTCTAAACATGCCCATTAATTTGCAGGCAATGTTAATTATTTAACACTAATCAATAGAGGTATGGGAGTATATGATGTTTACCTCACACAATCAGGTAGGTCTACCAGGCAACTTAGGCAACTTAAGATCAGGAAGGAACCTTTGTCTGTCTGTCTGTCTGTCTGTCTGTCTGTCTGTCACCCTCCACCTCTTTCTCTTTCTCCTCCCCACTGTCTCTTTCTTTCGTTTCTGTCTCCTATCTCCCCCGTCTCCCTGTCCCTCTCCCTGTCCCTCTCCCTGTCCCTCTCCCTTTCCCTCTCTTTTTCCCTCTCCCTCTCCCCCGTTTCTTTCTTGGTCTGCTCACAGGCTTCTCTCTGACTTTCTTTTTCCATTATTCAATACTGGAATGTGTTCATTGCAAGAGCCAGGGTGAGAGAAACAACCAGTGAATCAAAATGCTTTGCCAAACTGGTCTGAGGAGACGTCTATAACATCACTGTGACTTTAAGTACCAGCAACCCAGTCAATTGTCTTGTGACGTCACTAGTTTGGAAACAAACAATGTGTTTCTCATTGTCTGCCAACAAATATGTCCCTTATCACGGTGGGAGCTGCTACCCAGCAGTGAAAATTAAAAGGATCCTATAGTGACTTCTTGGGTAGAGCACATGAATTTTTGGCAAAGTAAAATATCACTCCCTAACTTATCAGTTTCATATGTGTAGAAAATTGTCTACACATTAAAACAGGCACACCTGTGAAAATAATTGTACTTTGCAATATAGTCTAGTAGAAAGCAAATTGGACTCCCAGTTTGGGAGGGAGGGGTGCAGTACTGATTCTGTCATTAATTAGCAAGGTGCAGGTGACCTTGTATAAATCATTTAACCCCTTCCTGCCTCAATGCCTCCTGTCTAGCTGAATAACACTCCTTATATTCCCTGCCGAAGAGAGTTGTTTTGAAAATCAAATGAGATAATGTATGTGAAAGTGTTCTGAAAAGCAGGAAGCGCTAGGGAAGTATCAGGACTCATTATCATCATTATCATCATTAGTATCAGAAAGCTCAGCAGAGCTTTACAGAAAGGCAATGCAATCTGGTTCGAGGAGTAAGTAGAAAAGAGAAGTTCAAAGGATCCTTTGTTTTGGAGCAGTTAGGTTCTTTGCACGTCTTTTTCTTTTCTGGAAAAAAAAACCTAAACAATCAAAACACACAAAAAAAGGAAGGAACAGAGAGTCACTCTCCTGCAAGTAATCATCTATTACAGAAACTCATCAGCTGCTTGGCTCTTCTGATTGCAGCCGTGGTGGGCAGAGAGAGAGAGAGAGAGAGGAGGCAGCGAAGAGGGCACATCTTTTTATGCTTTGTTAGGTGAGGAACCAAGGACCAAGTGACTCTGGGAAATGATGTGCCTCTCTCTCATCTCTCAGTTTTCTGTGACCACTTGAAGTACCAATTGTCTCAAACTCATTTTCCTCTCCAATCATTTTCCTCTCTAATCATGTCCCTCTCCAATCATGTCCCTCTTCAGTCTTCTTTGCCCTTCCGCTCCGAAGCTCCAAACAAGTCCCCCACCTTTGTGGGCCCACTTTTTTTCTTTTTTTCCTTCTCTTCCTAATGACTAATGGGCTGAATTCACTCAAAACCCAGAGTACCAATCCATTCTGTTTAAAAGACAAGCAAGAATTATCATTTGATTAGGAATAGAAGCAGCTGACTCTGAGTCCATTTTTTACCTTGACATGAAATGGTTAAATAGTGAGTAGAAAGCGCCTGTGACTCCTAAAATCTCCTTGGGTGGGGGTGGGGGTATTATTGGCTATCTATTGTTGCTGAATATCTAAGGATGTTGAATGAATATTAAATTATTTGGCAGCATGTCACATTCAGACCAGACTTGAAAACAGGTCATCAAATTAGTGGACCACCTGTTATACAAGGATTTGAGGGTGGAAGACAGACTTAGTGATGACTATGATGTTGATGAATGAAGAGGGTGGTGTTTAATCCAAGAAAGAACAGTAAAAGTGCGGATTGCAATACAGTGGACTAGAAGCATGGGTGTCCAAATGAAGATCCTGGCTTCTCAGCAATTACCAGGAGAAGTCTACTAAGGGTTTACGTTTTTCCATTTATTGAGTAACTACTGTAAAATCACATACCGAGGTAAGTGCTTTATTCACTTTTACTTATTTATATTTAATTCTGTGTGTATGTATGTATATATGGGTACCCGCATGAGTGCGCTGCCTGTAGAAGCCAGAGGAAGGCATCGCATTCCCTGTTACTGGAATTACAGGCAGTGGTGAGCTACCTGACGTGGGTGCTGAGAGCTACTCAGTACCCAATCTTATCCACTAAGCTATTCTCTCTACACCTTCGAAAGTATTTGTATGTATTCTACATGTATGCATGGTGAGGAGGAAAGAGGAGCTCACATGTGCCACAGCGTGCATTTGTTGGTCAGAGGACAATTTGTGGGGGTTGATTCTCTTGTTTCACCATTGAGGATCATAGGACTCAAACTCAAATCTTCAGACGTCGCAACAATTGCCCTTACACACTAAACGATGAGGCAGGACCAGATATATGACTTAGCACCGCTATGCAAAGAGTTTCGAAAGTCTAAAGTACAGTATTCCAACTCCATCTGCTACCATACCAATTCATGGAGAAGGTGTGGCATATTTAAACAATAATAGAAAGGCTTAAAATCCTGTTCTCTTGTCTAACCATCATATTGATCTACTCATAGGCAACATCACCACTGACAGCACAACTGTGAAAGTTTTTCTTAGCATTATAAAAACATTTCCGTCTTAAATGGGACCAGTAGGGATGGTAAACCACTGTGGAAAAGAAAAGCAGTGGGTCATATAATGGGGCAATTGTACTGAAGCATGACTTCCTGGAAATCAATATTAACAAGGCTGTTGTCGACTTCTATTTTGTATATACAAAAAGAACCCAAAAATGTACCTGATAAAGTACGCAAATCCATTGATAGACAGCAAGGCTAGAAGCAAAGCAAAGCAGACCATCATAGCTAAAGCAGGGTCAATACCTGCTCAGAGGGAGAGAGAAGAAAAAGAACAACATTAAAACAGAAAAAGCAGTAAATTAAGCACACTATAGAGAGACTCCTCATGCTTTCTGGTGACTCTAAAATCAAGCCAGATGTACCTAACCTAATTCCATTTTTTTTCCCACAACATAGTCTGTCTTGTTGACTTTATGGACAAGAAAGCAATTTCACTGTTCTGAAGCAAACCCACTCACCACTCTGACAATAATGAATCTCTTGAATTAAAGCTGACCAGGGTGTTTTCATTGGAAGAAAAAAATGGAAAACTCTGAGTGCATTCATTTATGTAGGAAAGCAATAACATTCTTGAGAATAGGTGTGGTAGCTCACCTGTGAAGTGTAAGTGTTATGTTTTCTATAATAAAAGCCCTTCTTAATCTGAGTCCAATACCTCGTGAATTACATAATACTTGTCCTTCAAGAAGTGAGGTAGGGGCAATTTATGACAATTAGTGCTTTCATAAGCATATAAGTTGGTCTCATGAAATCTAAATGTTAAAATAGACTGCAAATATTTCAAGAGAAAATATTTGATGGTGTGAGTGAAGAGGCAGTTGGATGTGTCATGTTAACGTAAAATCAGAGTCAAACCTTAGTTCAAATAAGTGTACATATTTTTGGAAATGTATAGGCAGGTACTTAAGTCAGAATAACATGGGTACTTCCAAAGGTAAGCACTGGCTGTCAGAGATTTGATGAAGTTTACCTCTTCCAAAAGCTAGGAGAGACCTACCAGCCAATCAAATTGCTGGACTGCTGAGGCACATCAGAATCACTAACTGTGGTCCCTACCCTCGAGGAGCAGTGTAATACATTCAGAGAATGGGGAGCTGCAACCACTACACGAGCAACAAGTAAAAGGTGGTTTTGTGCTCGGCTGTAAGGCAAAGAATTTTAATGAAATGGTAGGCAGTTCAGTGAGGAGATGGTGTAAATATGGCATTCTTGTAGGATCTGACTGACAGACAGAAGTAGGATATACAGGTGATCTTTCTGGTAGAGGACAGCAACCACAGGTCACAGGCAACTAAAGTCAAGGGAGAAAAATGTTTTCCTTTCATTAAAGTAATGTCTTTGGAAAAGATTGAGGCCTCTTTCAGAACCAGTGATCGATTAGCTTTTAAACTGTGAAGGAATCTTTAAGACTAGAAAGTGCCTCTTGTGGCTCTGATTATTTTTAAGTGAAGAAGATAAAGTGCCGAGATGTTTGTACAACCTGAAATACAAATGTCTGCCCTTCTATGAGTGCTTCAATATTAAAATATTCCTTGTCTTAAAGAAGCATCCCTATAGCCCACGATGAACTGAATTGATGACCAGTCGTTTCCCACTCCTTACCTCCTTGGCAGATCTTCCCTTGTGCAAACCAGCATTTTGCATCTGCGCTAGTAGGCCTGCCACCTGGGAAATGAATGGGGGTCCCTCTGAACCTTAGCAGTTCAGTTTCCATGTCCACAGTGTAGGTGCCACGGAGTTCCCATTCTTTCCCATTGGTGTCCAGGATTACGTATTCAGAAATTCCATTTCCATTTGAGTCTGTCCTTATCAACTGGTTGAATCCATAGAACTGCATGTTTCTGGAATGCCGAGCCAGGCTGGCAGCACTAGCCCGTCCATTTTCTTTCAGAGCATTACTCATGGCTTGTGCGATAAAGTAAATTGAATTGTAGATGGTTCCAAACAACGGTGAAACCTATTTTTAAAAATTACAATTATCTTGAGCCCTACTCACCCTAGAGCGATTTTAGAGTATATTCCAAGCTTCTCTTCATTATTATGTGCCACACGTCTGAATGGAGCAGAGCTCTGAAGACCCAGAGGGGGGAAATATTTCTGAGGACTTGCTTGGTTTCTTCCCTGAATTTTTCTGTTTTCCCCCAAGGCCCTAACATCTTTAAATATATCAAATATGACAATTTTACGAGCAAACCAAGTCATATACAGTATATGTTTATGCTACTCAACTAAAAAATGTGATTTAGGATTTAAAAAGAGCACTAAAAACCAAGCATGAAACTAGACAAGGGGAGTTCCGGGAAAATTTACCAGGAAAATTATTGGTGTGCTATGCATGATAAAATCACTCCCTTGCATTACTAGAGTGGTAGGTATATATGACAAGATTGTAAATAATTGGTCACCACAATCCTTGTCTGTGTCATGTCTCCCTGTCTTTGTCCAAAATGCCTAGTCTATTAGACACATACTCCTCAGAGAAAATGGCCACTAGGATAGTTTTAAATGCATATTCACATACTAGATGACTTGAGTTTAAATCAACAAATCCTACATCCAATTGTCTAGGAACGTGGCAAAACTCTTTGGAGAAACCACCATATATCAATAGGTAGGTTACAGAAAATTGAATGCCTATGCCTGCTACAAAATTATTCCGAAGGCATTGGTATTTGTATACCATGCCTGATGTACTATTCATTGTAAGTTATTTTTGGAATAACTCTTGTATTTTTTATCATAAAAGGTGAAGAGAACAAACAGCCCCCACTACTCTGCAGCCCCCCTACAGCCATGGCCACATACTTTCCTATAGCATTTCAAATCAAGTATGGAAGTCAAGAAGTTTATGATCATATCATTTTTACCAAGTTTTGAGGGAAGCTGATTACTCACAAGTTTTATATCCTAACGTCTACAGAGCTAAACTCCTGTGAGAATCTTCATGTGTGAGGGAAAAAACAAAAACACTTACAGTTAACTGAATTGTTTGTATTTAAAATGCAAGTCAATATGCAGAGAGGTGCAGTAGATAGCAGGATAGTGCCATGCCCTGTTTTCATAGCATATGGCGAGTCAACCATGACTACATATTAGCATCACCAAACTCATAGTCACAAATTGAGATGCTAATTTGGGGTTTGTGAACAACCTTGGAGAGATTCTAATATATCTAAAAGTTGTAAAAGCAATAGACTGTTCCTAAGGAAAAAATGTCTGGGTGAGTCATACTTTACCATACATAAATGATAATACAGAATTATGGTTATCATAACCTTTTCTAACATTTGATTAGGTATCTTTATAGGTAGAAAAGGAAGAGCCAAAGGAGCTAGGCTATCTGACAAGTTTACTTATTCAAACATAAATTGGGCTCTTATATCTTGGATTAGTCTTCTTGAAAAAAAAAAAAAACATTAGCTATAGTCCCTTCTGGTTCGGATCTCCTCTAAAAGTTTCTGACTTTTAGCTTAGTCAAGAGACTAAAATTAGCAAGTAAACATTTTTTGGCCTGAATATGGGTTCTTATTTAGCTTTCTCTTCTCTTCATATTAGAGTGCCCCAAACTCAGGTCTTTGGCTTCCTGTCTATCTACACTCTCTCCTTACATAGCCACTTTTAATTTTATTAATTGAAATAGCGTATCTACCCTATAACTCTCAGATTTAAGATTCCAGTTCAGACCTCTGACCTGTAGTCCAGACTCAAATAGCCAATTGCTTATCTCATTAACATTACTTGAATGTTATATTTCACTATACCCCCATTCCACATACAATAAGTATCCCTCCTCTTTCTAAATAGCTATATCTTCTTCCAGTTTGTTAGACTACTGAGTCTCAGCCTCCTGAATTCTGTCTCAATGAACTCTTTCCACTATCCAATCCCAATATGCACTCTTCAGAAACACATTAGAAATACATCAAAACAGGATATTCCCCCTTAGTGAACGAACATACACAGAGGTCACTTTAGAAGTTTTCAATAATCCCCTGTCCTGACTTTTGTGGACAGTTCTTGCCTTTAGAATGCCTGCAAGAGCCCAACTACTTTCCTAGATATTGGTAGGTTATGAGAAAAGGTGAAGGAAAGAAGGCAGAGTCCAAAATCAATAATAGTAAAATAAAAACTAGTTTTTAAACTCCCACAGTTCAGCAACCCCCTGAAAGCAGAGAAGAACACTGGTGTTCTATTGTGACAGCATAAAGCGTTCTGGGAAAGAGACCATATCTCTCTATGATGGAAACAAATTGAAACTCTTAAAAAACCCTTCTGTTCTGAGATGACACATGACACTGTGTTTTCTGCTGGCCTCTGTGATCTTAGGTAGACTGACTGGTAGAACTGGCTGACAGCAACTCCCTATGATTACTGAAACTTAAAGATTGGGATTTTTCTCACCTCTTCCATTTCTGACAGACAGACAGACAGACAGACAGACAGACACACACACACACACACACACACACACACACACACACACACACGGAGCGGGTCTGCTGCTGTAAGTGCTCTCATAGCCACAAAGGTGTAATGGAGAAGGGGCTTGAAGCTGAGAGAAAAGTTTACAAGCCGTATGCAATTACAAACAAGGAGCTGTCACCCTGGCCCACAGTCCATAAGAAAGCTTGGGTCTGTTTCACCCATTTAGCTCCTTAACAATGGAAATTTTGCCCTTCACATACATAAGTCCGAAGTCCAAAGCATGATCTATTGGTATCAATCACAAAAGTTCTCTAGTTGTATTTGTAGCAAATCATGAAAATAAGTAGAGGAAGAAACAAGAGATATCTGAACATGCTCTGTAGCCCTATCCTGACTTCTCACTAAAACAGTTTTAAAAAGTGTGGTGGTTTGAATGAGAATGTCCCCCATAGGCTCAAATGTTTCAATATTTGGGTCTAAATTGGTGGACATGTTTGGGAAGAATTAGGTGTGGCCTTGTTGGAGTAGGTGTGACCTTTTTGAAAGAAAGGTGGTTTGCTAGTTTTTGGCCTACACTACCTACCTATCTATATCTATATCTATCTATATCTATATCTATATCTATATCTATATCTATATCTATATCTATATCTATATCTATATCTATATCTATATCTATATCTATATCTATCTATCTATATATCTATATATCTATAGATATATAGATATATAGATATCTCCACATTGGGAATCAGATGTAGCCTGTTGCCATGCTCTCTGCCATGATAGTCATAAACTCACCATCTTATTATACTGTAAGGTCCATTTAAACATTTCTTCTATAAGCTTCTATAAGCTCATAGTGTTTTGTCACAGGGACAAAAAACTGACTAAGACAAGAAGCAAGACAGAATGGGCAGGAATACCTGACAGACAGATGACTTTGTTGATCTCACAGTCCAGAAGAAAAAAATTAATGATTTGTGCAATTTTTGCCAATTGCGTAGATCTGAATCTGAATAATTGAATTAAGAATAAATGCTGGACTGGAGAGATGGCCCAGTGGTTAAGAGCACTGACTGCTCTTCCAGAGGTCCTGAGTTCAATTCCTAGCAACCACATGGTGGCTCACAGCCATCTGCAATGGGATCCAATGCCCTCTTCTGGTGTGTCTGAAGACAGCAACAGTGTACTCACATACATGAAATAAATAAATCTTTTTTAAAAAAAGAATAAGGGGTTGGGGATTTAGCTCAGTGGTAGAGCGCTTGCCTAGCAAGCGCAAGGCCCTGGGTTTGGTCCCCAGCTCCGAAAAAAAGAAAAGGAAAAAAAAGAATAAATGCTAAGTGAAACATAGCACTGGTTTTTGTTTCAGGACTTTAGATAACTCTATTCTAAGATTTTAATAATCTTTAAAAATGAATAAGGTCACAGTAAAGAATGGTGCTATCTAAATTGTTTTCAGCAGTTTATGCTTGGATAAAGTTGATTGTCATCACTTGGTCTTCAAAAGTGTACATTAAAACCTACTTCTTCAAACAATCATTATTTGAATAAAATAAATTGCAGCACCATGTTCCCCTATGTTCATAGCAACCTTATTTGTAATAGCCAGAAGCTAGAAAAAACCCAGATATCCCATAACAGAAGAATGGATACAGAAAATGTAGTACATCTACGCAATGGAGTACTAATGAGCTTTCAAAACAATGACATCCTGAAATACATAGGTGAATGGATGGAATTAGAAAATATCATTGTGAGTGAGGTAACCCAGTCAAAAAAGAACACACATGATATGCATTCACTGATAAGTGGCTATTACCAAAAAAAAAAAAAAGTACAGAATACCAAGGACACAATCCACCAAACTCAAAAAGGCTTACAAACTAAAAGGCCCAAGTGAGGATGCCTCAATCCTACTTGGGAGGAGAAAAAGCAATAAACACGAGGGAGAGGGGATCTGGGTGGGAAAGGGGACAGAGAGGGGAAGAGGAGAGCATGATCAAGTGTTGGGGGGAAACAGGACTGAAGCCCTGAGGGCCAGCAGAAAGAATAGAAACAGGTAACCTTGGGAGGTAGGATGTGGGGAGACCCTCTAGAAAGTACCAGAGACCTGGGAAGTGAGAGAATCTCAGAACTCAAAGGGAGAGACCTTAGATGAAATGCCCTACAGTGGGGAGAGGGAATTTGTAAGGTCCACCTCCAGTAGAAAGACAGGGCATCAAGTGGAGAGATAGGATTGCCATCCCATGATCAAAACTCTGACCCAAAATTGTTCCTGTCTTAAAGAACTGCGGGGACAAAATTAGAAAAGAGCCTGAGGAAAAGAAGTTTCAGTGACCGGCCCAACTTGGAATCCATCTCAAGGGGAGATCCCACGGCCTGACCCTGTTACTAATACTGTTGTGTGCTTGCATATAGGAGGCTAGCATGGCTGTCCTCTGAGAGGACCAACAAGCAGCTGAAAGAGTAGGAGGCAGATATTTACACCCAACCAAGGGTGAGAAGCTGCTGACCCTTGTGGTTGAATTAGGGAGAGGCTGGAAGAAGTTAAGGAGGTCAACTAACTAACTCCTAGATCTCTCAGACATGGAGCCACCAAACAGGCAGCATACACCAACTGAGATGAGGCCCCCCGACACATCTACAGCAGAGGACTGCCTGGTCTGGCCTCAGTCAGAGAAGATGCACCTAACCCTTAAGAGACTTGAGGTTCCAGGGAGTGGGGAGGTCTGGTGGGGTGGGGTGGGGACATCCTCTTGGAGACAGGGGTTGGGGGGTGGCCCTAGGGTGGAGGAGGTGTGAGATGTGGAACAGTTGGGGGGTGGACCGGGAGGGGGGTAAGTCTGGACTGTAAAGAGAGATTAAAGAATAATTTTAAAAAGGCAGCACCACTTTCAAACAAGAACTAGGCACATGAAGAGACTTAAGAACTTTAAGTTAATTGAATTTCTGTTGTTAAAATGATACAATAATTCATGATCAGAATCCTGTGACTTGGTTAGAAGCTTGATGAATAAGCAATGCTTGGTGTGATGGTCATGAGCACAATACTCTAAGAGTAAGGTAGACAACTGCGGTCATTGTGACACCTGGGAAATCATTCTTTTCAGACTTTTGAAATGTCTCCTAGGCCTCTTTCTGAAATGTCCAAGCTGCTGCCTGTCTCCCCTTCAGCTCGGCACGCCCTGCCAAGCATCCATATTCAGGCTAATGAAGGACAGTAGGTACAAGGACCATAAGCTCCCCACAACAAGCATCCTAAGAAACCTGGAGGATTCCCTTTTCCTAACCTTATAAGGCCACACTTGAGGAAAATATCCAAAGTGTGTGTTCTAGCAATGTGTGCTTGTAGCCAACAGAATTTCATTCAAAACAAACATCAGAGTATAATTTTGAAAGGGGGGGAAGAATTCAAGCATCAATACCTAATTTCAGAAGTCTATTTTGTGCCGAAGTATAAAGGTACATAGTGATAATCCTTGCTCAGTCTTCCTGAGACCAAATTAGGCAGTTTGTCAGCGGGTTTCCATCCCTACATCTCTCTATTTTAGATGAACTGTTCCCTTTTCATGGCGCCTTGTAACGACTTACTATCTCCTATGTCCAGGGAAAAGAATCCAATAAACATGTTCAGATCAAAATATCAGTCACTTAGTTCCATTACATTCCTTTAGTAAAGAATTAGCATTAGCTACTCACTAGCTATGTATAATAAGGCCCGGTGTGATGTGTGGTCCCGTGATCAGGTTCTGATAGCAATCTTGGGTGGAATCCCAAGTCTATCACTTGTCTTGACCTTGAGAAAACTGCTTTGAGCTTTAATTTCCTTACTCATAAAATATAAATGTTAGTATGTAATTTATGAGTTGACTTGAGGATTCAATGGGATGATTATCAAAACTACTTAGTACAGAGAAAACATTGAATGTACAATACCAGCTATTGTTTGCATTTATGAGAAGTAGCTACTGTCTCTGGCAACATCATCCTGGAAATGTCGTGGTTTTGCCCCTTGTTCCAGTCTGAAATCTGTAACCAGTTATAGTCTCCATGTCCCCAAATGGTAAAACCATTCTTTCTTAATTGAAACGAAGACCTATTTATATTTTGCTTCTCATTACATCCCCTGCAGTAATATTCCTGAGTCACAGTAATATTAACAATGGCTAATTTATTAATATTATGACTAACATTTATTAAGGGGTTACTAGTTATCAGGCAAATTCATTAATGTCTTCACTCATTTTATTCTCACAGTTCTGTGAGAGGGTACCAATATCAATGCAAGTTAAAATAAAGAGAAGATACAGAGTTTAAGCATACTAAAGTGTCTTTGAAGCTTTAAACCAACATCCTATGTTTAAGCTTAATAAATATTGTTGAATTAATTACAAAGCTGTGGCAACAACAAAAAGGAGTATCATGTGCACCCTTTTGTAACTTATTTTGTCCTACATTATTTGTCCATAGACTTCTTACTACAGAGAGAAGAAACAGAACATTAGTGTTTCGAAATTAGTATTATCAAAGACCTCTGCAAACCCGGGCCAGAGAACATGTAGGAGAGAAGGCTGATATAGGAGCAGTAAGTGATTTTGCATCATGGAGGCCAACCAAACTTAGGTTGATTGATAAGCAGCAAACAGCTGTGTTTTTGTAGAATACTAGAAAAGAGTATCAGTTAGAGTTGTTTGACACTATGCTAGTAGGGCTGAGGCTGAGCATTAATGAGAGAAAGGTCTTTAAATATCTAAGGAAGGAATACTTAGACATCTCCCTCTCCTGACAGGTACTGAAAACAGACAGACCCCTGCAAAAATGAAACAAAAAAATAACAAACAACAACCAGAAATCCATTCTGTTGTTTCACAGAAGCTCCAGAATCAAAAATGGTGGAAACAACGAAACTTGAAATTGAGATGGAGGACAAAAAAGGAGTGGTGAAGTTACAGTATTCATGAGACTGATAGTGAGAATCTCAGTTTTTTTTTTTTTTCACCAAAATTTGTGCCTAGATTCTGGCAGTGAAAATTTCTAAGTCTTTTCTCTGAAGACTGTCTTGGACCCAAGGGTCAGCATATATTAATCAAAAACAAATAAATGAAATCAAATTGAACAACAGCTGGTTAGCTAACTGCTCTCTCAGAAGACCTCTAAGGCAACATATCTATTTCAGATCTGCTGTTTGGAGCTTCATTCTTAACTACAGGCAGACATTCCCATTGCTAGATGTCTGGGCAGAGTTTCTTTTTTTTTTTTTTTTTTTTTATAGAATGTTTATTAAAAATGTATGAAAACTCTCATGGCATTGTTTTAGAAATATAATAATGTGTGTAGGAGTACATTCAAGGCCAAGGCTATACACACGTATCATTGATTGTATGTCTGAGCAAGATTATGAGCATACTTTCTGCTCTTCTTTTTTTTTTTTTTTCTTTTTTTTTTTATTAACTTGAATATTTCTTATATACATTTCAAGTATTATTCCCTTCCCGGTTTCGCAAACATCCCCTCCCTCCCCTTCCTTATGGGTGTTCCCTCCCCACCCTCCCCCCATTGCCGCCCCCCCCGCAACAGTCTAGTTCACTGGGGGTTCAGTATTAGCAGGACCCAGGGCTTCCCCTTCCACTGGTGCTCTTACTAGGATATTCATTGCTACCTATGAGGTCAGAGTCCAGGGTCAGTCTGGGCAGAGTTTCTAACAGTAAATAGAATGATCAGAACAAAGAAACATGAAAAATGAGGAACTAAGGGGAAAAAATAGAAGTGGGCTTCAAAGAAGCTATGATACTTTTAAAGAAATAAGAACTCCTCGTGTCCTTGAGTTCTATATCTACAACTTCAACCAAATGCTAAGCAAAAAAAAAAAAAAATTCAACACACACACATACTTGCATGCATACAAAATTGTAAGCATGTATCTGTATGCATATATACTGGAAAATGATGTGTGTGTATTTGAAGCTTTTGTTATTTCCCATATAATATAGTATAAGACATGTATAGCCCTTGTATGAGGCATCATAAATGATCTAAATGTGATTCAAAGTATGAACGAGGATCAGCATAGGATATATACAAGTTATATCATACCATTTTATGTAAAGAACTTGAGAAAACATAGCCTTTGATATCTGGAGGAGATTCTGAAACCAATATTCCATAACTACTGAAGGACAATTGCACTTTGTCCTTGATGAAACAGAACACCACTAAAATAGAATGGACTCTTAGAAATAAAAATGTTGAAACTATGCATTTTTAAAAAGAATTGGTAAAAGGCTAAGAGCACACAGTTGGGCGATTCGATAAGGTCAACTAAATCAAATAAATGGGACATATAAGAGAACAATAAAACAATTAAAAGATCAGCCCAGCATATAGAGAACGAGAACGCAGATGAAATGCTTACAGCATTATTCAGAATCGGCAGAATAGCAAAGCAAGCCAGATGCATCCTCTCAGCAGATAAACAGATAAAGAAAAGGAAGCACATAGAACACTCATCCGTTAGAGATAAAATGTTGTCATTTGCAAAGATATGGATGGCAATGGAGAAACTTATCTTAGGTAAGACAAGCCAGAAATATAAATACCATATGTTCTTAGTCATTTAAGAAAATAATAAATCAACTCGTAAGCGCATACATAATGAAACAGGGTCTCAGGAAAGGAAGGATAAAAGGAAGAAAAGGGCAAGTAAATGAAAAGTACTTTTAGGAACTGGGAACTGTATTTAGGGGATAGAGGGCACAGACCCTGTGAGCACATCATGGATGTGCACATAAAAATACTAATTTGACATAGGTGAATGCCAGCAGCAAACCACTGAACTGAGAATGGGACCCCCGTTGAAGGAATCAGAGAAAGGACTGGAAGAGCTCGAAGGGGCTCAAGACCCCTTATGAACAACAATGCCAACCAACCAGAGCTTCCAGGGACTAAGCCACTACCCAAAGACTATACATGGACTGACCCTGAGCTCCAACCTCATAGGTAGCAATGAATAGCCTAGTAAGGACACCAGTGGAAGGGGAAGCCCTTGGCCCTGCCAAGGCTAGACCCCCAGTGAACCGGATTCTTGTGGGGAGGGCGGTAATGGGGGAGGATGGGGAGGGGAACACCCATATAGAGAAGGGGAGGAATGAGGGGTTAGGGGGATGTTGGCCTGAAACCGGAAAGGGAATAACAATTGAAATGTAAATAAGAAATACTAAGGTTAATATGATTAAAAAATATTTAAAAAATACTAATTTGAATTACACTAATTTTTAAAATGTGCATTAAAATTATAGTAAAATAGAACTAGAAACTAATCTGCCTTATTTATTTGTTCATCATTTTGTGGTTTTGTTTGTTTGTCTGTTTCACACAGGCTCTCATGTATCTCAGGCTGATCTCAAAATCCCTATGTAACCACAAATAACTTTAAACTTCTAATCCCTCTGCTTCTACTTCCAGTTCTGGGATTACTGAACTGCAGTGCTGTAGGTTAAACCCAGGGATTTCTGCACACTGGGTATGGACTCTGCCACCTGAGCTGCGTCTCTACTTCCTTGTCACTTATTTAGATAAAATATTCCAAAATCATAGGGCACCAGTGGAAGGGGAAGCCAAGACTGAACCCCCAGTGAACGGGTTTGTTGGAGGGAGAGCGGTAATGGGGGGAGGATATGGAGGGGAACACCCATAGAGAAGGGGAGGGGGGGTTAGGGGGATGTTGGCCTGGAAACCGGGAAGGGGAATAGCAATTGAAATGTAAATTAGAAATACACAATTTAATAAAGATGGAGAAAAAATATTTTAAAAAATCAATCCAGAAAGTCTTACCTCCCTACTTGCCTTCCTAAAGATAACTATGACAAAAATTATTTAAAATAATGTCAAATAAATAATAAAACAAAATTTCCCAGGAAGAATGGGCTTCTAGACCAAAAGACTCTACCAAAGGAATAGTATACAATATGTGAAAGACTCATACACCATCATGGTTCATAGCATCAGAAACAAAGATAGATAAGGCTGAAGATTTAGCTCAGTGGTAGAATTTTAG
Source organism: Rattus rattus (assembly GCF_011064425.1). Taxonomy (NCBI): domain Eukaryota; kingdom Metazoa; phylum Chordata; class Mammalia; order Rodentia; family Muridae; genus Rattus; species Rattus rattus. The sequence continues at coordinate 94,306,328 of NC_046172.1, forward strand.
CTTAGCAAGTGTGAGGTCCTAAGTCCATCCTCAGCAATGCCCCCTATCCCAGAAAAACAGCAATGAACTTCACAGAACTGAGAGAAATGATTTTTCTCCAAGACTGACATAGCAAAGGATGGACTAAAGACTTTCTGGACACATGATACTTTAAATGTCTACCCAACATGCTTTCTTCAGAGGCTCCTGAGAGATGTACTTGACAAAATAAATGAGAAAACAAATCAAGAAAAATGGGTGTCATGGGAGTTAGGAAATGTAGTGCATCCAGAACAGAGAAGTGAAAAGGAACATTTTTTTAAATGTAAAAATGGAGATTTCAGACAAATAGTTGTGGGACACTCTTAAAAGGGTATAGGCTTACACCAGACTAGGAAGACAAAGGGCCTCAAGAAAAATAAAGTTGAGAAGGGATTTTATGGGCTTTACCATGTATAAAATTGTTTGAGAGGATTTTACAGTCTTATCAGGAAGCGTGGAATTACTATGAAATGCAAATTAAAGTGGGTTTATTTTGTGTGCAAGGTAAATTTTGCTGGTATGGTAACATATGCCCCACATAAACTTTTGCTTTTTGCAATCTTCATTGAATGATACTGAAATCGATCCCTCTGTGTGGCTGGGACCAGAGCCCTAGCAGGAATCAACATCAAAAGATGCAGAGAGACGCACTCTGCAACTGATGGGAGCAGATGCAGAGTACCACAGGCAAACATTAGGAGGAGCTCGGGGAGTCCTGTAGAGGAAGAGGAGGAAGGATTGTGGAAGAACAGAGGAGTCAGGGACATCACAAGAACATGGTCCACAGAATCAACTGACCAGGACTCACAGGCACTGGGGGCAGATCAGGGAGCCTGTAGGGGTCTAACCTCTGCACATGTGTTATTGCTGAGTAGCTTGGTGCTCTTGTAGAGCTAACAGTGGAGTGGTGGCTGTCTCTGATTCTTTTGCATATGGGGCCCTTTTCCTCCTACTTGCTTGGCCTTTGATGCCATGGTATGTACCTGGTCTCATTGTTCTTTTTTGTGCTGTGATTGGTTGATGTCCCTAGCAGTTTTATTATTTTTTGAGAGGAAGAGGGGAGGGTTGGACTTAGGGGGATATGGGTTTTGAAGGGGAAAGAAAGGGGGTGGGGAGGAAATACGAAATATTTGAAAATATATCAAAAAAGAATAAAAGACATAATAGGAAGAAAAAAAAAACACTGATGGGTGTAGCAGCCACTAATAGAACTAAGAAAATCAGAAGTCCACAGCCATCCTCCTTTGTCACATGATACATGGACTCATGAGACTGTCTACAAAAAAGAGAGAGGTGACGAGTAAAACATACTTGTATTTAACTAAATATATGAACATAAGATGGAGGATTGGAAGAAGGATAAGAGTGTTTTTTAAAAAAAAAAAAGGCTAGCAGTCTTCCTCCATTGTAATAGGAATGTAACAAGTGACCCACGCTGAGAAATCAAGATAGACCAATACCAGTATGGTAGAATAAAACAGGCATGGGAGACAGCTCTGCAGTTAAGAGATCACACAGCTGTTGATGACAAGCTGAGATTGTTTGCAAGCACACATGTCAGGTAGCCTTAACTCCAGCCTAGAGCAACTCCCCTGCACTGTATTCACAAGTCCATACCCACAAACACACAGACAGACACACACACACACAGAGAGAGAGAGAGAGAGAGAGAGAGAGAGAGGAGAGAGAGAGAGAGAGAGAGAGGAGAGAGAGGGAGAAAGAGGGACGGGTTATACAAGAATCAAGACCTAAGGCACATGGTAGTGAATACGTCTGAAGGAGAAGATGAAATTTTAAGGTCTGTTTTTTATTGTTGGTGTGAACATTTCAGCATCTCCCGACTTTGAAATCTATGTGCTCTCATCTCTTTCATAATTTACTTGCTTAGTTTTACTTTTATATTTTGCCTTTTAAATAAATTAAGTGTACTTGAAGTCTTTGATGTAGGTAATGAAGCCTATGTAGAGAAATTTCAATTCCATTGAAAGTTATTGGCAAAAGAATTTTAAGGGTGTATCTATTTGATTTAGGTGTGTGTGTAACCCTTCATGAGTAAACGTGTGCCACATGTGTGCAGCAGCCACAGAGGCCGAAAGAAGTGTCATATTCCATGGGACCAGTTGTGAGCCACCATGGGAAAGAAATCCAGGTTCTCTGCAAGTGAAGCAAAGGCTCTTACCACTAAACCTTCTTTCCAGACTCAATACCCCTACTTTTTAATCAATCACATTATTTTAAATAGGAGCTATCTTTAATACATTTGCAAACCCAGAACTCACTTGTTCCTCACTCACTCAGTTATTTTCTCTCTCTCTACTCCTAGAATGTAAGCCTCATGCAGCATAACAGGAATAGCAATAGGCTAATAAATGTTCAACATTGATTCTACAGACACAACAAGAGCTTCATCTGCAGCATTTTCAAGTTCTAGTCATGTGAACGTTCTTTCCATACCTAAGTTCAAGCTACCAAAATGGTGTCAGTAAACACTGAATTGGTAGCAGATACAGCATATTGGCTCTGGTGACTGGCTCCACCATACCACTGAGAGAAACTTTTCCTGTCGTGTTCCTTTTCCTCTCTCTGCACTTAATCACGGTGCTTAGCACATGCTGACTCAGTAAGCAGCAGTTTACCTGTTCACTGAAACGGAATAAACGACAGCACAGAGCCTGGCCGATACCCGCCCAAAGAGAACAATACAAAAAATCAAAAAACCAAGAACTAGTTCTTTGAGAAAATCAACAAGATAGATAAATCCTTAGCCAAACCCACTAAAGAGCACATAGACACTATCCACGTTAACAAAATCAGAAGTGAAAAGGGAAACATACCAACAGAACCTGAAGAAATTTAAAAAATCATCAGATCCTACTACAAAAACCTGTACTCTACAAAACTGGAAAATCTAGATGAAATGGATGATTTTCTAGACAGATACCAGATACCAAAGTTAAATCAAAATCATGTAAAGTATGTAAACAGTCCCCCATGACCCCTAAGGAAGTGAAAATAGTCACCAAAACCTCCCAAACAAAAAAGCCCAGGGCCAGGATAGCCAAAACAATTTTCACCAATAAAAGAACTTCTGGGGAAATCACCATTCCTGACCTCAAGGAGTATTACAGAGCAATAGTGATAAAAAAAAAACTGTATGGTAGGGTTGGGATTTAGCTCGTGGTAGAGCACTTGCTAGCAAGAGCAAGGCCCTGGCTTCTCGGGTCCCCAGCTCCCAAAAAAAAAAAACAAAAACAAAAACAAAAAACAAAACAAAAAAAAAAAAAAACTGTATGGTATTGGTACAGAGACAGACAGATAGACCCTGGAACAGAATTGAAGACTCAGAAATGAACCCACACACCTATGGGCACTTGATTTTTGACAAAGGAGCCAAAACCATCAAATGGAAAAAAGATAGCATTTTCAGCAAATGGTGCTGGTTCAACTGGAGGTCAACATGTAGAAGAATGCAGATCGATCCATGCTTATCACCCTGTACAAAGCTCAAGTCCAAGTGGATCAAGGACCTCCACATCAAACCAGACACGCTGAATCTAATAGAAGAGAAAGTGGGAAAGAGCCTCAAACTAATTGGCACTGGGTGAGGATAGGGGGTATTTCCTAAGCAGAACTCCAATGGCTCAGCCTCTAAGATAAAAAACAATTAATAAATGGAACCTCATGAAATTGAAAGGCAAAAGACACAGTCAATAGGACAAATTGGCAACCCACAGATTGGGAAAAACTCTTCACTAACCCTACATCTGACAGAGGACTAATACCCAAAATATATAAATAACTCAAGAAGTTAGCCTCCAAAAAAAACCTCAAATAACCCAATTAAAATGGGATACAGAGTTAAACGAGAACCCACAAACAAAAAAAAATCCCAGAATGGCTGAGAAACCATCTCATGGGGGACACCAAGGCCTGACACTATTACTGATGCTATTATGTGCTTACAGACAGGAGCGTGGCATGGCTGTCCTCTGAGAGGCCCTACCAGCAGCTGACTGAGACAGAAGTCTTTTCCCAACCATTGGACTGAAGTCAGGGACCCTGATGGTTGAATTAGGGGAAGGATTGAAGAGGCTGAAAGGGAGAGCAACCCCATAGGAAGACCAGCAGTCTCAATTAATCCAGACAGCAGGAGCTCCCAGAGACTGAGCCTTCAACCAGGAGCACACAGGGGCCAGTCGAAGGCCTCAGGCACTTATGTAGCAGAGGTCTACCCGGTCTGGCCTCAGTGGGAGACAGCGTGCTTAACCCTGCAGAGACTGGAGGCCCCAGGGAAGGGGGAAGCCAGGTGGATCGGGAGCACCCTCTCAGCGGCAAGAGGGAGGAGGAATGGGATGAGGAACTGTGGGAGGGGGAACTTAGGGGTAGGCAATGACCAGAATGTAAACAAATAAAATAATTTTTCAAAACATAAACACAGAGATAGACCAACATTGAAATGAATAAAATAATTTTTCAAAACATAAGCACAGAGATAGACCAATATTGAAATGAATAAAATAATTTTAAAAAAACATAAGCACAGAGATCGACCAACATTGGAATGAATAAAATAATTTAAAAAAAACATAAGCACAGAGATAGACCAACATTGAAATGAATAAAATAATTTTTTTTTCCCCCCCGGAGCTGGGGACCGAACCCAGGACCTTGCGGTTGCTAGGCAAGCGCTCTACCACTGAGCTAAATCCCCAACCCCTGAATAAAATAATTTTAAAAAGCAAGCACAGAGATAGGCCAACATCGAATGCATGCAATTATTTAGTCTGCAAAAACTGACTTAAAATTCCCCAAGCCGAAGAAAGTCAAAGGCTAGACTTTGTGAGAGCAGAAGAGACACTGTCTGGGAAGGGGGGTGTAAAAACAATGAATAGGAGGGGTAAAAAAAAAACAAGGGAGAGGATTGCTCCAAGCAATTATATACTTGCATGTAAAGAACCTTGTGTAACCTGATCAGACAAAACTTACATTACATTTTCAAAAGGTAAAAGCTTTCCAAATTTGAAACAAAGAAAATATTAATAGCTGAAGTCAGACTGGTATTGGGTCACCATCAATCTACAATGGCACACTGGCCTCAAGGAGGGAAAAATAGGGAAGATAAGAGTGAGCCAAGCATTCAGCTATTCAGTTTATGCATGCTACTTTGTTTAATCACCACAAGAATCCCAAGAGACAGGCCTCCCCATTCTACAGATGGGAAAACAGAGTCATCAATTGCAAGCAACGTTCCCAAGATAGGAAGGAAGAGATCTGGTTTTGATGTTTTTATTTTTGCTTGCTTTTAACTGACACATTATGACACAAAATTATGCATGAACATGTGATGCTTTTATACATGTTTACCTCTATAATGTAATCATTGTAACATTTATCAGATAACTAACACATATAAGGTATCATTTGATAATGAAAATATTCTTAAGAAATCTTTTCTTCTACCTTTTGAGAAACATAGAATATCTTATCTATAGTCACCTATTATGCAACTTCTTACTTATCTCGCTGTAACTGAGTCTTCATTGATCCACCTTCCCCGGAGAGCTGGATTTGAACAAGTTTGTTTAGCTTCTCATTATAATCTCTTCCTGCTATACCAACTACCTTCAAAACTACCCTTTAAAAGACATATTTTTAAATGGGAGTTTTGTTTATAAGAGACATGAGGCTAATTATCTAACCTCCTCTCATTCTTTACATCCTTTAGTTATACAGTTTAGCCTAGGTACCTGAAAAGTGGGAGTAGAAATGCATCCAAGAAGCCTTTAAAAAAATAAGCTCTGTATTCTTTGTTGTAGCTCTCTATTTCCTTGTCTAAAGCAGAATGCAGGCTGCCTAGCAACCAAGCTAATGGTGTCTCTTTTTTGCCTTAATTATCTTATGTTTTGTACAAGCTCAAAGGGATTGAATCAAATATCTAGAGTGCAAGGTCTGAGTTTTTATATCAATATATGTGTTCATACATATGCATAGCACACACACACACACACACACACACTCCTCTTCTTCCCTCAATCCAATAATCATAGGAAAAAAGATGAGTTTTCAGACTATATTTATATGATGCTGTGTATCATTGGCTTAAATAGCACAAAAATTAACAACCCAGTCATTTGTGAATGTCTGCTCTGACCAACAAGTCTTATTAATCTGAGAGAGTCCTGTGAACAGTCGCTTTATAGGTGTGCATGTTGTGTGTGTGTCTGTGTCTGTGTCTGTCTGTCTGTCTGTCTCTCTCTGTCTCTGTCTCTGTCTCTATGTGTCTGTGTGTCTGTATATCCCCTAAAAGAGATTTCTAATCGATGTATCAGCAGTGATGCAGAATAAATCCAATACTATCAGTATTTTTGTGAGTCAGTTTTCTTAAAAGAAAAACAATTTGAGAAATCTTTGCTGTCAAGGCAGGAAACCATATGCAATCCTAAATTTGATTTGAATCACTTATTCATAGAAGAACAAGCAACTGGACAAATAAAAGCTGGAATGAAAGCATGCGTTGGAGAATGTAGCCATTAGGCACAATCCCCCTTCTTCTTTGCTAGCTGAATTTAGCTTAGTTCATAGTCTGCCAGCATCTATAGACTAAATCACAGTGGTCTCATTCCTCTCTCCAGATTATCGATCCAGGCATGGGAAAGAGACACAATTATAACAAGGAAGGTGTGGGGGAAAGTCTACATGAGTAACTTCTGAGAAGATTTTCCCAATCTTGAACAGATACAAGAAAGGAACATTTCTGTTTGGCATTTCTGAATATCCATACTTGTGCACAATGTCCAGAAATGTGGCAGTCATTCACGTACCATAAGGAAAACCAGTTTATGAGTGAAAACAAAACTATCATGACATGACTTGAGAAGGGTAACAGTGAAAACAAGCTGATTCTTGGATGACTTTATAGATTTCCTGGGGTGACCACCCCCAGAGCTCTCTGTTTTACATTTTGCAAAAATAATAATTATTTAGTACAATGTTTGTGGGGCCCTCTGTAATTAATAGTGAGAATTAATAGAACTAATATTAGTAAATTCTTGTACTTTGAAATATATTCACATGCCATTCTAGCTACTTTTATAAATGCATACTGTGTGCATATAACGTGTAATCTATAGAAGCTACCATATGAGCTGGAAATGGGTACACACAATTGGAATTCTAACACTTGGGAAGTAGAGGCAAGAGGATTGCAAGTTCCATGCCTATGCCCGGTAGAGCAAGACCTTGCCCAACAAGAAAGGGAGGGGGGCAGAGAGAGACAGAGACACATCGAGGAAAGCAGGCAAGCAAGCAGGCAGGCAGGCAGATGGGAAGGAAGGAAGGAAAGAAGGAAGACAGGCGAAAAAAGGGAGGGAAGAAGAGAGGAAGAAATTGAGGAAGAGAGGGAAAAAGAATGGGGGGGAAGAAAAGCAGGCAGGGAGGAAGGAGGGTAAGAAGGAAGGAAGAGACACAGGGAATGTGGAATAGAGGGAAGAAGGGAGAAATGGCAGAAAGGAGAAGGAAGAATGGAGAAGGGAGGAAGGGAGAGAGGAAGCTTGCATGTGTATTTCTCTAATGTAAGCAGCTCCTTTGCCTTCCTGTCTTCCCCTCACTCTTCTGAGTGTAGTCCTTAAGTGACATGACCCTTCACACACACACACACACACACACTCCTAAATATACCCTGCTCAGTTTATATAATGTTATTTGTATGTATGTTTACAGGGAGGGCCATTTGGCCCTAGACAATGGATTGCTGTGCTTACTGGGGAAGACCATCTCTCCCACTCCCAGGCTTCCCCAGTTGCCCACAGTCATAGCCCACAGCTATATCCCACTGTCACAGTTTGGTGAATTGGTTCCAAACTTGGGTCACAAAAAAAGACCTCTATTTTATTAGTTTCCATTGAGCAGCCCCAGCACATGCTGAATGCTTTTCTTTCCTTCTTTCTAGTTACCAGAGAGAAGAGAAAGCCAGCAGAACTGGGGAAAATGTTGGCAGCTATTCATCTGACAGGGAATTAATTCTCAGAATATTTGGTAAAGGAAAAAAAGCCATTTGTTTTCCCTTTTTTTATGTTCTCAGTTTATGACACAACTTGTGTGTCTGCACTTACTTGGTGTGAGTCAAGCTTCTCAGGAATCTCTCCACTGGCTGCTGCTTCTGTAAAGGCTTCATAGAAGGTCTTTTTATGGGACTCCACTGTAATAGTCAACACAGCATCATAGGCTTCGCGGAGCTTTTGATTGTTCCTCAGGACCTGGTAGGGGCTGTGCTTATAAGGTAAACTGTAGAGCAGTACATCGTAGGGGACAAAGACGTAAGTCCCATCTGTCATTTTCAGATCATGAGCCAATTCCAAGAAGTGTGTCTGAGTCTCTCCCCCAATCAAGGCTGAATGCATACACATGATGATTACTGAAACAGGGGGGCGGGGGGTTAAGGTAGTAAAACATAGAATCAGAAAGCAAACAGGAAAAAGAAAGAAATGTGCTCTAGCCAATCATTTAGAAATTATTTCTTTCCTATTCCCACAGGATGGGAAAGATACTAAGGTCCTAAGTTGAGTCTGCGTCATATGTGGAACTCTGTAAATTGTATATAGAGGGAAGAAAGACAGAAGGAGAGCCTAATCCTCAACAGGAATAATAGTAAAAGTTGGGGACAGCAAACACAGAGGCCTTGAGGTTGAAAGGTCTATTAAGTTTATATCCTGATAGCACGAGGTATTAGCTGTGTACTTCTGGGAAAATGACTTGTCCTCACTGTGCCTCCAGATGTCAATAATTCATGGAGAGGGAGTGATAATTCAAGGAGAAAATTCATATGATGAGTACATAGCACTAGATGGATAGTATCTACTCCCGTGTAAGAAGGCCCACAGCCACTATTGCTTTCTTGCTGTCCACTCATTACAAATGTGCACTCCAGCGTATTTTGACTAATGTTCCTCACTCTTACCAAAGCCATTATAGACAATGAATGGCACTAACCCATACTCATCTATAAATGGTCCTAAAACTGTGGATGATATGCTCAACTTTTTCAATCTTACTTCCCTATAATTGGAATTATTTTGCACTCAATTTAATTCTTCCCAAACTTATGAAACTATGTTGTTTGGCAAGGCTATGCTAGAATAGACTGGATTAGAGTAGGCCACGGTTGAAGAATGGCGGCTAGATCATGAGACTGAAAGTCTTATATCCAATTTTGTCCTTGGCATGCTAAATGAGTTTAGTTTAAGCCCACTTGTGCTTCAGTGCCCACATCTTTAAAATGCAGATTCCAATGCATTTCACAGGTACATTGAGTAGTTTAATTAGATAATGCCTGGCAAGCATTCTGAGCTCCTTGAAGAAAAGCAAAAATCCTATCACCACTGGTAAATATTAATTATACATGCTTCCATGAAACCTTTAATCTCAGGAGCTAAGTGTGCTTAACTACATTCAGTGACTTGTCTTTGGCATTACCGTGATTGCTTATGTTTTTTCCAAAGCTTTTTTACACTTTTAAAGACTCCTAGAAAGTTTGATTTGGAACCAGAGCTACCACCTCAATTTTTTCAATGAAAGTTACCAAGTAACTTTCAACGTGGATTTTAAAGACACACACACACACACACACACACACACACACACACACACACACACACACACAATACACATACAACCCAGGCAAATTTGAGTTCTTAAATGACCACAAAACAAATACCTTAAGAGGACCTACATGTATTCAGATGCTCAGACCTTCCTTTGAACTCTCCAAAGAGATGTATCTTTGGAGCTGTGTCTTGAGCCACACAAAGAATTCTGAGATCACACACTGTAGAAATGGGAAAATGCGGTACCAGAGATGTTTGGCAATGCAAGAGTTGGGCTTGGGAAGAGAAATTAAAACTAGCATCACCCTTTCTGCTTGACTACACCATCAAACATGAATTCATTTGACCCAATCGGTCAAGTCACAGGTCCGTTGGGGTTGGTAGGATATGAACTTTCTTTAGTTAGTTGGCTAGTTCGTGAGTATTCTTGGCAAGAAAGTCAGTTGGCATTTCTCCAGCAAAGGCAGTGATAAACTGACTTGATCAAGGTTACTCAAACACCATTCTATTTAACTCCCTTAAGGGATATTGAAATTACTGCATGGAAAACATGAAATAGAACAAAGTACTTTGCGTTTGTTAAGATACAAATGTTTCAGTGCATGCAGAGGGAACTATTATGGTGTGCCATCCAGACACACACTTCAGGACTGACACGCGTTCCCCCTAGCTGCTGAGAATGTCAGTATGTAAGAGCTAATGCTTCACAAATAATTAACCTCAGCTGAAGAGAGCCACCTCTCACAAGGTCACATGCCTTCAGCAGGGAACTGAAGCTGGCTGGGGTTGACTTACACTGAATCTATGGTTACATTTTCAGGACATCTGTAATCCAGTAAACAACATGTTATTAGCTTGAAATTGGCCATGGCGATGGTGATTTACTCTATGGAAATCAGCAAACTACAAATCAGGGCTTTTGCACTCCCGGGAAGGTGCTTGCTAAAACAATTATTAGCACATTATACCCTTTCTTTAGGTAGGCCTACACAATGAGCTGTCTACACATAGTGGTGGAGAGCTGCAGCCTCTTTATCTCAATTCTGGTTGTTCCAGCTCCAGAGTACCCTTATGGATTGGACTTAGCCTTTTTTGTTTTGTTCTTTTTGCTTACTTCTCTGCTTTCTCTCCCTCATGAGTGTTATACTTGAAAACACTCACCAATAAAGTTCCTGGACTCAAAGATACACCTAGCACCAGTTTGAAGTTACAACTATACCCTAAACTGGCTTCTACCATGATACCCACTGTATTTCTTGCTCTAATTTGTATATGACAGCATCTTCTATGAAACTGTAGACTTCTTAATGTCAGAGACTGTGTCATATTTACCTTTTATCCTGATACACATGAAATAAACACACACACACACACACACACACACACACACAAACCATTGTTTAGATGGATGTCTGCATGCTAGCAAATTCCTAGGAAGAAATAATCTGCATTCAAACATTTTTTAAATGTTCTATGAAGTATATAAGAGACATGGGCACATTTATACTGTCACGAAAACAGAACAATTGGAAGATATATGCCTACATGAGTAGAGACTAGCAAGCTTATACGTATACTGAGTGCCATTATCTTACCCCTCAATCTGAATCTCTATTTTTTTTTCTCGTTGGCACATATGAATGACCTTTTTAACCAAATTTCCAAAACTAGAAAGACAACTTAAAAGTATCCAGCCCAAGCTTCCCCTTTCATTTTCGGATAAAAAAAAATGGAAATGTTGAAATTGAATGATCTCTGGCCTCTATTTTTGCAAGGCAAGAACTTGTCATTGGACACAATTAAAGTAGAAAGCATAAATACTGAATTCAAACAACAGCATCTTAATTTAATAGATTGAGTGCTTCATGCCCAGGGATTTATGGATGCATCTGTTCCACGAGATGGTTTTTACTAAATAGCTTTTATTATCTCAAAATTACATTCATTAAAATGGGACTTGACCTCTAAGTTGTTGTCAGGAAAGGATTAGTATACAGAAAAGTTAAATCCTAGACAAGGTTTAGGTCAACAGGTGGTCATCAAATAATATTAATTTGTAAGTTTCCATCTTGATTGTTAACAGTCAAGACATGTTATAGCCAAAACAAGGACCTGAAAATACATCCTGTGGAGATCATATCTTACAAGGATGAGTCAAGCTCTTTCTCTGGTATATGCACAACTCCAATTGAGCTGCCGGAAGCCATGCCTTCAGACTGTGGGGCTCTCCATGCAAAACTCTGTAGGAACCTCCCTCCCCTCAGTATTCCTAGAAAGGAATGTCATGAATGAAAGCCTGGGTCCTCTACTCTTCTTTTTCTCTTCCTACACTATTTCCTCGAGGTAGATGACTTATATTCTTCAAAGGACAAAAGTTGTCAGACAGTGTTCTGCACTCCTGTGATGCCAGCACTAGTAAGAAGTGGGCAGGATGGTCATGATGCGGTATCACAGTGCACAGGCTGAACTATAACACGTTCAAGGTCAGCCAGAGACACAGGAATACACTGTCCAAAAAAAAAAAACCCTCATTTTTTGTCCTCTACCTGCATTTTTGACTTTTCTGTGCCATTTTCTTCCACTGACATTCATCTTAGCCTGTTTCAGTTTAATGATTTGTTAAAACTGACTAAAGGGAGGGAAGAGTATAGGACGGAAGAAATATAGACAACATAGATGTAATGTTCATAAAAGCAGGCAGTCTTCTTGCCAATTATATTTCTGTACATTTACATTTATCTATAGCAAATTTTATATAGAAATCTCTATCAGGATTAACACCATTCACCACAGTATTACCAGTCTCACTGTTATTAGTGTTGGAGATGGGACTTAAACCTTGCACACCTGAGGAGACTTAAAATAATTCATCAGCGGGCCTTTGAATTAAGAAAGAAAATCAGAAGTGCTGAATTATACGTGATCAAGAAAACACAGACTCTCCAGTGTGTGCGTTTTAGGAGCATATCTCAAGCAGAGATGAAGTAGTAAAGTCCTTTCATAGGTCAGTTATCAAAGTATATAGTCTGTGGGCAACCAGAGTGAGCATCACTTAGGAACTTTCCCCAGCCTCTCTGAGTCAGACGCTTTGGAGAAAAGAACTCAGCAAAGTGTTTGAAAAAGCCCCCCTGGGAAATGCTGATGCTCACTTAGATTTGAGAGCCACTACATCAGATAAACCTGAAGGCATATCTCTTAGCTTTCCCATCCACTAGCTGTATGATGTCTGGCAAGTTCTTTAACCTTGCTGCCTCAGAAGTCTTACGCAGAAAACTGGGAAACAGTAATTGGCCTTATTTTATAGGGACGTTGGAAGAACTGAATGAAAAGTCCTTTCCAAATGCCTAGGATATAATAAATTCTCGATAAATATTAGGTATTATCAATTATTCTTTCATGTGGAGGAATGTAATCAATGGAAAGAAGCCAGTCAGGCCCCCAATACATAAAAGAAAGAAAAATGTATCTAATTTGGGGAGAACAAGAAAGGGCATTTTGACTGGCACAATAAAGCAATTCCAATTTGGAAGGATTTAAAGGAAACTCCAGTTGGTGGACAACCAGGTAAGCTTAAGTTGAAAGGACTTCAAAATAAGAAGACGGGAGGAATTGAAATGGTCATTTGAAAAGGCCTCTGAAGAGCAAGAGGTAAGGCTTCCTGCTGGCCTTTGTAGGAATGGGAAAGGGAACCCCTCCTGGGTGGACGCAATCCCTCAGGTGCTTTGCCTTGGGGAGTGAATGCTCCTTTGTGTCAAGGGACAAAAACCTCCAGCAGGGCTCATGGGTAGAGGAGCAGAGAGTGGATGGAATTGTGGGCCCCCTTATCCACTCAGTTAAGTTTCCCAGGCACAGGGCAAAACCTACATAATCCTACACAGGATTTCTGACTGCAAATTGAGGTCTTTGTCTTTGATCAATACCTCCACTTGACTTTGTTGGAAATAAAGATAATTGGCAATCACTTCCAAGATTTAAAAGAAATGGCTCGCTAACCTTGGGAAGGCTGAATCCCCCTACTCTGAGGCTGCATCGCCCCTGTTATTTGATACCAATAATGCCTACACCTATCTACTTGTTCTTGTGAGCCTCACAGATACTGTAAACTTTGAAGATGAAAACAACTATCTCCTGGAAAATACTGACAAGCGAATTGGTCAATGTGTACATACCTTGTAAACTGTAGAATGCAGTTTAGATGTGAGGCAGAATGAATTGTGGTTGCTTTTATTGTCTCTGTGACCCAACATCTAATGAAGCCTCTATCGCTTTCCCTTCCAAAAGTATTTAGCTTTATTATTACACCATTGTTTAATTAACCATTGCCTTTGTACTGTGCAAATATGATTCAGATTTGTTTCTCAGAAAAACACTCCTTCTAACTCCAATAAAGGACCAACAACATGGCCTAACTGGAAACATTAATTTGTAGGGAACAGAAATAGTATATGCAGCAGTGCCAGATCTTCTTTTCCTTTTATCCCTATTGCCCCCAGTACCCACCACTGGATACCACTGTCATATAGAAATGTCATCACTGTTAATGTGATACAGCCTTACAACTATTACCAGGTCTCTTCAAAGGAATGGTCTCTTCTCGCTGTATTCAGAGCTGCAAAGTATTTTCCTAGGAAAACTCCTTATTATTGAGTTCCTTTATCGTCCTGTAAAGAACCTAGGTTACAGTGTTGGGAGCTCTTGGTTTCAAGGCATAACAAGACCTCTTTGCATTGACCCAAAGACTGATTTTCTCAAACTCTCACTTCTCTTTTCCAACTCCTACTACCACATCTCACCCACTGGTTAGGACAGACTAAAATCTAGTGTACTTAATTGTACCAGTTGCAGGAACCCCGTACTCCTTTGCTCGCTCTACACAGAAATAACACGACCTCACACTCAGTCTACAACCCAGCCTACAACCCAATTTCTCTGTTTCCATACCTCACCATATTGTGACTCACTTGAGTTGGCTTATGTTTGTCAGAAATAGAGAAATAGTATTCCTGGAGCATACTGATTTATCGTCACCTCCAACACTGTCTCTTTCAGAGTCTCTTTCCTCCGCCTGCTTCTGCCACCCTTATACAGGGGCTTCCACTGCTCCTTAAACAGTCTCTGTTGGGTTCCCCGTTCATTCCCATGCATGGGCTAATACATATCATCATCAAAAAATACATTCTGACCAAACGAAGTCTTATTAAGGCAAAGATGACTGGTCACTTCAAACAAGGAACACTCATTTGAAGAACTTAGTATTTAGAATGAGTGGGATATGAACCTTAGGAGAGACACAGGTCTTCCTTGAATCTCTGACATAAAATACTGACACTAAGTATGTTGTTTTGTTCCTAACATAGCTCCTCCCTGGAAATGTTTTCTTACATTTGAAAAATAGTAATTCTGTGCTCAACAGGTTCTAAGTTCTGCTATGAAATAATCAGAGCCACGCTGATTGCCTCAGACAGAAGGTCTTACAGACTGGAGCTTGCAGACTATAGGACTACTGTAGCTCCTGGAACTTAGACCTCTGCCTCCCATCTTCCTGCAGTGATCATAATTAAGGTGCAATACTGGAGACACTTGAAATTTAAAATGGATTCTGGCTATAGACCAGACCTAAGATGGACCAGTTTCTAGCAAGACCATTGCTATGTTAAGGAAATGACTGGGACCAGGACTAATCCTAGAAGCCACCAGTTTGACTAGTGGGTTCTGAGCTACAGGTCCTACCATGGTGAAGGGGTTAGAGTTTGGCATGAGCATCATTCCCATATATCACTGCCACTTCCAGTGGAAGGTAAAGAGGAAATTTCTTTTAAAAAACCAAATAGGATATAGAAGGAAAAAATCAAAACCAAGTGTCAGAAATGTAAGAGAAAAAAAAATCTGATTCTAGAGAACTAGGAAGGTTCCCTCCCCAAATTAACTCAAATCCTGTTGGTAATTGAAGCTTCCATGAGTCAAGTCCCCTGTGGCACATTTTGCCTGCCTATTGCCTCTGGGAAAATTATTTCCAAGCATAAAGCTTCCCTTGAAACAAGAGGCGAGCGAACACAAAGCATGCTTTGCTCTGCTTTCATTTGCCACCTAAGTGCCCTCCATACCAATGAGCTGCATTCTGCAGGAAGAAGGGCCTGCTTTATTAGGAAGGAGAGAGAAGGACAGGGGTGATGACAAAATGGTACTGGGCACCCATGAAGGAGCTACTCAGAAGGGAGTCCAAAGTACATCTCCACTCGATGAGAAAAGAAACCAGAACATAAAACAACCAAACAGAAACGAGGCAAAACTATCGGAGGGCATTGCTGTGGTTAGTCTGAAACTGCTGTGGTCCTCGGGACAAAGACAGGATGTGCCTACAGGACTCTTGATGTCGTTCTTCCATACCAGCCGCTGCAATCAAGTGCTGGCACATTTGACCATAGAGTTCTTGAAATCTCTATTAAGTCCCTAAGTTTGGCTCTGTTGAAGCCACAGTCTTGGGGTCTGATTATGGGTGAAAGAAGGCATGTGCAAAAAGAACGAGGGGATAAGGTGTTGGCCTAGGGTATGGAGGCAGAAAAGCTTTCAGAGATTGTCATGCTTTTAACCAAACCACATTTAAACCTTAGCTAGGAGCGAGCACTCACTGCGAATTCTGTCTGCCTGGCGAATCTGCTGCAGAGCTTTCTGAATGCTATGGCTGTCTTGTCCCGAGGTCAGGACGACCCCTACAGGTAGGCCGTGGCTCCGAAGAGCACTTGAGACTTGATTGGCTGTATGCACCCAAATGTCTTCATCTGAGGAAATGACCCCAGCATGAGCCCACTGGAAATACTTCATGACGGTTACAAGCACCCGGATAGGAGAAGGAAGTGTCCGAGAAAAAGTCGGGTAGCTATGTTTGTTATCTAATTCATGATTCACACAAGCCCAAGAGAAAATCCCTTTGTCCCAGCTGTTTCCCAGGAGTGAGGCTGCCTCACAGTAGCCAGGGTTGGCAGGCCCAACAAATCCTGAGGCCATCTGCTGGTGGGAAATGAAACTGGTGAGGGCCTTTGAAGTCTGGCAATCTTCGTTAAGAATCACATATTCGAAGGAGTAACTTCTGTCAAATGACATGTCCCGGCTGATTCGTTCAATTGCTAAAGCAGCAGCAACCTCAGGCAGGGCCTTGGAAAAGAACGGATCACATGTCCAGGGGCCTATGACCCCTATCTTGTAGGGGAGTGCTTGCCCCCACCATATGAGAGGTAATAGGGCCAGGAGGCACAAGCATCTCAGGAACTTGGAGGAAGTGAGGCCATGCTGTCCTGACAGTCTGCTGGAAGTGGCAAACCAGGACAGAAGGCGAGAAAAAGGCCAGGGTCCGAGGAACATAGCCTTGCTGCCCTCCAGCAAGTTAGTGATGAGATACTGAAGGATTACTCTGCCCTCTGGACATGAACAGTGGTGTTTCCGAGTGCCTGTCAAGCAGAGGGAAATATATGTTACACTATTTCTGAAGTTTCTAGGGCAAAAAAAAAAATCACTTTTGAAACAATGCAGCCTCCCAAGGTGAAACTTTCCATTCCCCACCCCAACCAAAACATTTCCTCATCTGGTCCTCCTTACCTCATAGTGGATGGCAACATCTCCTTCCACTGTTTATTCACTTACTTCAGTCAAAAACTGTAGAATTATGGAGGTTCCTCGTTTGCTACCCCTCCATATTCAATCCATCACCAAGTCCAGTGTATTCAACATTAATAAGATTTCTCTACCTCACAATTTTGTAACAATTACAAGGGGTAATATATGGGAAGTGCTTCTAACATGGCCTGAATAATCATCAGAATTATACTTGGTGTATTATTATACACATGATGGTTTACAAGACATCCATTTACTCCCCACACTGCCTTCCTGGAGACAGACAGGTGAAAACGGATGGTAGCAGTGCAGAGAAGTGCTATTTGAGGTAGCTCGCACTGACAGGAGCAACTGGGTAGAGGAAACGTGAGGAAAGAAGAGACCAGGGAAGAGGGGTATCTCTGGGTGTTGTAAAAGATTTCTTCCTGTTTGAGACCTCTGCACTCTGCACTTATAGCACTTCCTACTTTCAACCACAAGAAGGGAGGGGGCAAACAAGGGGAAAGCTAGAAGGCTTTCGAGTTTCGTTTCCTTTTGTTTCTTACACTGTGTAGAATGCATCAGAGTTGAAAATATGTGAATTTAGCTGAGTGTAGTAGAGCATACCTTTAATCCTAACACTAAAGAAGCAGAAGCAGGAATTGCTCTGAGAGTTCAAGGCCAGCCTGGGCTGTTAACAGAGAAAACCCTGTCTGAAAATAAAACCGAAAACAGTGTACGTTAGATTCCAGAGTTTCAAACTATTTCTTCTGCCGACCTTGATTTATGGAATCAATGAAAGCAAAGGCCAGATCACTAAGATCTGTATATCATGAGTTTTCAAGCTTCTGACATTTATAAGACATTGTCGTCTACAGAGTTCGTGCTCCAGAAATGTGTGATCCTGTTACCCACCCCCCCCAATCACAAAATAATCTTATAACATTTTAATATGTGTATGACTTGCTCTATCTGGGCCAACCTCATAGCTGTCCCAGCTGTGTATGAGCCTGGCTAGTAGATCAGACATGGCTGCTATCTGCAATGTGGAGAATGGTCTGGAAGGCTGGCAAGACTTAAAAAAAGACAGTTTGCAAACACCCATACAAGACATAACAGGGGGGTTGGAGAAATGGATCCGTGGTTAAGAGCATTGGCTGCTCTTCCACAGGATCTGGGTTCAATTCCTAGCACCCACATAACAACTCACAACTGTCAATAACTCTAGTTCCAGGGACTCTGGCACCCTCTCACAGACATGCATGCAAGCAAAACACCAATGTGCTGAAAGAAAAAGAAATCTTTTTAAAAAGAAACAGACCAAAGCATAAGGGTGAAGATATAGAAGAGGAGTAAGATGAATTTCTCCAGGATGAAAAATACCAAATCTCTGAGACTCCACAACACTTAAAAGACAATCAGAAAGGAAATAAGTCATAATGACTTACAAGCTCCTAAGGAAAAAAGAAAAGCTTATTGTATACTCTAAGGATGATAAAACTTTGAGAACACAGATTATTTATCTGTATCACACCTCAGTAAAATCAAGTAAGTCAAAGATAGGGGCCTAGTAGACTTGCAGTCAGAATAGTAGGGATGCAAGATCAAGGACCACAATGAGGAAATAAAGAAGAATGAATGCATGACGTAAAGTTGGCAAGCATGGAGAATCCAAGATAACAGATGCTAAAGATTCAGTCCTTGCCTCTACCCTCCCCCATACCCTGCTCGTCTTTCTTCATGCTCTGAGAAAGGTCGTATAGTTCTTCTGACACATGTCACATCATCTGACAGAACTAAGATTTAGGAAATCTCATGCCTTCTGTGTGTAATTCCCTCTTCTCTCTTCCATTGTCTCCTTTCAGACTCTTTTGATGAACTCTCCCTTTAAGAACCAAGTGAAGTGTTTCCCATTGTGTGCTACCTTAGAAAACCCTCCCAGGTTGAATTCATTGCACCCATGTTCATAACTTCGAGAGGAAGTATTACTCTCATTCTAAGCTTCTATATTTCTGGATGGATAAGGACACTGAACTGACTGATTTCTCTGCACTCACAGAACTTCAAATGAAATAAGCCATGATAAGGGTGGTTGTATGGAGAAGAGGCCCTGCTTGACTAAGATTTCCTGTAGCCAAGTACCCAGCAAAGAAAATCAGATGAATGTGTGTGAAATGGAGAAACAACACATTCAAGTTAGTCCCAGGCCAGGAATACCTTCAATACTTCCAATTAATTTCTCGTTACTGTCGTCACAGCATTTAGGAAGCTAAGTTAAAAAGACTGAAGTAAGTTCAAGGATAGCCCAGTGTACAGACTGAGACCCTCAAAAGAAAATTAATTTTAAAAAACATATACATTCAAAAACATTAATTGCTCAGGAGAGGTGATAATGAGGAAAACCATTAGTAAACAATGAATCAAATGTCAGAATAATGCCTTGGCCCTCCTCTGGGTTGATAATTAGCATAGGTGTACACTGATCATGTCAAACTATTTATTATTATTATTATTATTATTATTATTATTATTATTATTATTGTAATAAACTATAATTGTTTTCCTTGTGGTAGCCCCGTTGAATGTTATCCTGGCTCCGACACCTAATTTTGTGAGAAAGCCTAACTGTGGCACACCTGGTAGATCTTTAAGCATCAACAAACTACTGTGGCTAACATTCATACACCAGTGAAAGTTGTTTTAAAGGACAGTGGCGGTAACTTGGGAAATTAGGAAGATCAAAAGTAACACACTGAAGACAGGGGTGTAAGCATTAGCAAGAGAAGCTTTAGGGGTAGAGAAAAGGTGCTTCTTGGATGGCTATATGCCTGAAGATCTCAGATTCATTGCTAGGCCCTGAAAGATAATATGCTTTCAATGCTACTTAACCTCTCTTTCATTAAAAAAAAAAAAAAAAAAAGCGCATCTGGTCTGTAGTGCTATGGTGGAAACATGCAGGTAAGACACAACCTAAAAGTCAAGGGTGTGGCTACAAGCTGAGCTCTGATAGGGCAGCCGTGCCTCTCCTCCACCTTCTTCTCATTCCAAGAGTTTTTTCATTTTGGGGCGGGTTCTGTTTCAAGTATATTTTTTGTGACAGATAT
This sequence comes from Rattus rattus, assembly GCF_011064425.1. NCBI lineage: Eukaryota > Metazoa > Chordata > Mammalia > Rodentia > Muridae > Rattus > Rattus rattus. Next base: position 94,326,645 of record NC_046172.1, read on the forward strand.
TGGATTATATACCCCCTTAACTTACAGGTCCTCGCTCTTTCAACCCCCAGGAATGGACTGCAATGAAAGCAATTCCTTGTGGTGAACTGACCCTAATTTATAACAACAAGGTGAAGTAAGCTGCTGTTATTCATAAGGAGCTTGTGCATTACTAACTTCATGGTGACGCATCATCACCAATGTACCACCAGTGTTGTGGTGGAACTTTTAAGAGGTGAATGGGTCTTCAGGAGGGATTGATGGGTTTTGGAGTTACTTAGTGTTCCCATAGGGATGGATGGAAGGTTCTTGAAAGTGAGTATATTCTTATAAGAACTGAGTCTGGTACATAAGGAGCTTGTGCATTACCTTCAGTGTTTTTATGTTATGCGATCTCTTATCTGATACTCCTTCGGAGGATTGGTGGTTTTGGATTTCAATGGATGAGTTCTTGAAATGAGTATATTCTTATAAAGTAGGTCTGGTACTCTCCCTGGTGAGCCATCGAGTACCCATTCAATGTCGCACAGAAATATTACGGTGTAACCTGACCTGTAGATCTTGAATTTCCTGATTCAAAGCTGTAAGCTTAATAAACATCTCTCTTTGCAAAGGACTCAACCTCAAATATGTTGTCATAGCAACCCAAAGTGGACTACCAAGACAAACAATTGGTTCTTTTAACCCAAACACACCAATCTGATGAGTTCTTCTCCATAACCTGTATATTTAAATTAAAAATCAGCACCAAATAATAAAGGCTAACATTTACTGAGTTTTGAGTATGTGAGAAACAGTTAGCTATATCCTTTGCATGTAGTATCTTATTTTAATAGCAACTTAATTTAAAGACTTCATTTGAGCTTAGAGGCACCTGCTGTCATAATCAATTATAGATGGGGAGAGAGTACTGAGAGAACACCTTGCCTGAGGGTGCGCCATGGTAGACTGAGGATTTACACCCCCGTTGATTAAGCACTGAGAAGGAAGGTTTACAGATATCCCCTAATCTATAAAATAATTGAGATCACCTCATTATACTTTCTCTCACACTCAAATTGAGTTTTATCGACTCATTTGTGGTTTAAGACTTCTTTAGTTCCCCCCACCCCCCTATGAAAGAATAGATTAGACCAAGAGGTATAGAAACAAAGCAAAATTTTCTTTGGATTTTTCTTTGGAAAAAGAAAATCACCATCGAAATGGAAGAAATCTGTGGTTTATGTTTAATCCTCTCCCTGAAACAACCTGACTTGAAGCACAGTGCTTCGGGAAGAAGTGGGGGTCACTAGAACCTCTACACTATATAGCAAGCCTACGTAGGTGTTCAGGGATGTCTTGGGAGAATATCTCTCACTGTTTCCATTTCTTCATCTGCAAAATGTAGTTAAATGGAATGCAATTCTCTGAAGAGAGCTAGTTAAATAAGTTATCATGCTCGGCACACAGCAGTCTTTTCATTACCCTGGTTCCTCTTTGCTGCTTGCCAAGTGGGCCATGCTGCCAGTCACAAGGCCAGGCCTCTGGATCCAGCTCTGCTAGTGACTCAGTACCATTCAACTGTCACCAAATTGCTTCCCTCTCCCCGCTAAACTGGACTTTGGGATCTTCAATAATCTTTTTTTCTCTGGCTTCCTGATTTCTCTGCTTCTTCCAGACAGTGATTCCCGAGCATACCACAGTTAAAGTGCTTGATAAACCCATCAACACCACCCCCCACCTCTCACCCCCCCCCCACTCCCCACCCCACCCCATGAAAGGCCTTTTCCTCAAAAGCGTCTTCCTCATGTCACACCCAACCTTTATCCTGAGTGCAAACTAGCAGATCCAGTTTTTTAAATTTTCCAATTTATAATCCTTGATAGAAACCTAATATGTGAAGCCTACTTTCTCTTTCAGTGTGAGTTATACTGTGCCGACAGCCTGGATTTCTAAAGCTATCACTTGCCATTATTGCTCCTACACATCTGTTTAGAACCTGAGCACCTAGCACTGTGCCTGGGACATAGTAAATGCTCAATAAATACTTGTTGAGCAATTGGCAAAGAGGATTAAACAGCAGCCATGAGATGTTTTTACATTACTGTGTTCTTGAAACAGCTCTATTTTAGAACTTGGTAAATAGCTACCTTTGCAAAATAATCCACAAACTTGCCCCCGTGTTTTTTTCTCATTTCTCTCTGGCTTCTCCATTAATAGAGAAAAAAGCAACTCTAGAGAAAACTGTCTTTAAATAATCTGCATGGATATGTAAAAAATTAGAACATTTGGTATTCTCTATACCCTTCTCTGTGAGAACAGTGTTTGAAAAGTGGTTTGGAGGCATGGTCATGCCAACTTTTTGCATTAAATAGTATTAATTTATATTACTGCAGGTGCGTGAAGAGCATTCCCATTTTAAACAGGGAAATTCGAACCTGTGGATCAAAGCCATTGGCTGTCCTCTCTGGTATAAGCCTGGCATTGTAATGATGTAATCCAGGTCAGTCTTCCTAATGCCTGCCCCATCTCAAGTTCTAAAACATTTAGTTTTCTTGAAGCATTTTTCAAAGTTTACATGCACATATAACATAGGCCCTTCCTCTAGCCATGGGTCAGAAAGTGTCCCTTGCCCATTGCTGCAGCCCGTTTCCTTCATGAACTGCAAAGTTAATGCTCTACCAAGCTGAAGATCTGCCCTCACATTCTTTCTGTACGTCATGCATTAAGCATGGCTGCTATTAATGCTAGGTCTCCCTGAAGAAGCAGAACTTTCTATGTTGTTTTAGTATTGCATTTTGTTTCCCCAACTCAAGATTGACAGAAGGAAAACTTACTCTTTAAAAGGGGGAATTCATAGAGGAACTAAAGGAGGGATGGAGATGGGGAAATGAAGATAAGAAGAGGGAGGAGGGAGGAAGTAAGAATACCTTCACATGTTGATTTTGATTTAAAGACAAAGTATAAAATTCTTGTATAAATGACCTTTGTTCCTCGCTTACAAAACAAGCCTGCTGTAGGGTTCCCTGGGGTTAATAGGAAGCCTAGACACAACCAAAAGGAAATCTGAAGTTAAGTAATTTTGGAACTAGAACACTACTGACCCAAAGTTCTGTGATTATTGTGTAAGTAACTCAGGTATGAAGATCTACACAAGGGTCCTGCTTCCACAGACCATGCTCAGGGCATGGGTAGCTTCCCCAACCTCTGGCTTCACAAGGACAGACACTGTTCTCTAAACATACACAAAGAAAAGCTAAGACGGAGAGAACTGAGGGAAATGACTCCTTCTCCTAGCTCGTCAAGCTGGGGACTTCTCTGGAAGATTGATCTGCGCAGTTACAGCCTGAATTAAGTTAACGGCTTGGCTAAGACAAGGTCAGGAAGAAATAAAAGAGCCATGGGAGAAAGTAAATGAAAGCTTGGAGGAGAGTTTTTAAATCCAAATCTTGATTTAAACGTGTCTTGAACTAACCAGCTCCTCCTCTCACCCTCCCTCTCTCCTTCCTCCCCTCCCTCCCTCTCTCCCTCTCTCCTCTCTTCCTCCCTCGCTTCGCTTCCTTTCCTTTCTTCTTTTCACCACATATTGCAATAAATGTAACATATCTCAGGTAGCGTCTGAGCTCACAAGTGGACCGATTTTCTTTCCCCCATTACAAGCTTTCCCATAGACAAGAGTTATCAGCTACTTACCATGTAAATCACCATTCAATCATCTCCAGTGGACAGCCTGAACATGCAGATCTCAGGCACAGCTACTCCAATGCACCCATCTTTTGGGCTGTCATAATCCCACCAAGGACTCCAGTCTGTTGACAAATTCCATTGAAAGAGTAAATAATTGTGAGGCATTGTAAACCTTTAGAAAATCACTGCGGTATCCCCTCACCAAGACCTGGATTAGGATTTAGAGTGACACTTGTAATCCTTTAAATTGATCCCACCTGTAGCCGAGTTAGAGCTGACCTAAATGCATTGACCCAGAGATTAACAATTTGAATCCTCTAGACATGTGCATCCTCCACAGACTACTGCCTTCTACCTTTCTAGCTAGGCTCACATAGCTTTGCAGTTTGCCTGTGTGTTCCTCCCCCCCATCCCCCATCTGTCTAATAACTACAAAGCCCCCTTTCTCCAGGAGAGCTCTAAATGCCAGAACATTTATCAGCTGTGATGCTGGTCTGAGATATGAGTGATGATCCAGGCTGAGTCCTGAAAATTTCAAAGGAGATGAAATTCCTCTCCCTCTTATAGCCCTCCCCCTTAAGGACTAGCACTTCCTTTCCCTGCAAGAAAGGCTTTCTAACTTTCCTGCACTCCGGCCCTCCCACCCACCCCACCCCCACTTAGACTTTAGATCTGTGCTTTTCCCTGTCATCCCCCTCACCTGTCCCCAGATGCCTGCCACCATTCATTCAGGGCTCTATTCTGCCATCCAGACTTTAAGAGTTGAGATATCAAGGAATAAAAATGACTTGTATTAAGTAAAGTTTACTACATGACAACCATTTTACAATAGCTTAATTCTGTTATAATTCACCTATCATATTTACTTCCCTCACACACATTAGAGGTTTTAAATATATCCATGAGATTATACAATGATCACCATTCTTTCATCCCAGGACAATGTTCACTTTCTCTACAAGACTTGAGTAAAAGCAACTCAATCCCCTTTCTTCCCATGCCTAGGGAATTATTGATCTGCTTTCACTTTCTGTGGATTGCCTATCCTAGAGATTACATAGAAGCATGCAGTATGTGGCCTTTTGAAACCACCTTGTTTCACTTAGCATTATAGTTCCAAGATTTATGCTTGTTCTATCATTCAGGAGTATTCCATTCCTTTTAACGATCAAATAATATTCCACTCACTTGGACATGCCGTATTTTGTTTACACTCTTTTGGACATACTACCATATGTTTCTTCACACCCTCTTGAATGCACCACATTTTGTTTGTTTACACCCTGTTAGACATAACACATTTAGTTTACACCCTCCAGGACATACCACCTTTTTTACCTTGGACATGCTACATTTACCATCAGATGATTGATATCTCGGCTGTTCCCACTTTTCAGCCATTATGAAATGTTCTATTTTATGTGAAATGGTTTCTCTGGGATCATGCGCTTTTAGGCATAAATGTGGAGAGTGTGTGTGCATATATTCAGAACAGAAGGTGTGTTCCCCAATCACGATCCACCTTGTTTTTTAATATGGGGTTTCTCACTAAAACAGTCTTTGGCTAGAGTGGTAACCAGCAAGCCCAAGGGATTCTCTTGTCCCCGTCTCAACATCACTGGGGTTTCAGGAGCAAGCCACAGTGCTCCTCATTTTTATGGGTGCATTAGGAGATAAACTCAGGTGTCCTTGCTTGCACAGCAAACATTTTATAAACTGAGCCATCTCTGAAACTGGAATGTCATATATGACTTTTAGATGGGCAGAGACGTGGTACCTCACACCTTTCATCTCAGCTCTCAGGAGGCAGAGGCAAGTGGATCTCTGAATTTGAGGCCAGCCTGGTCTATAAAGTGAACCTCAGGACAGCTAAGGTCACACGGAGAGACCCTGTCTCTGAAAACAAAACAAAAGACCAAGTGGAAGTAGTACTTTCTTTTCTCTTGGGTATACACAGAGAGAAGTCCTAGGCACAGTCCCCTTGCATGTCTGCAGAGGGAGACCATTCTTTCCTTCACTCTAAATAAATTCAGGTGATTGAACTCTAGGCTTCTAGGGTTGCTTGGGGAGTCCCTTTATCTACTGAGACATCTAGCTGACGCCCTATCTTCCTTTGTAATCATAACTACAAACAAAAGAAACTACAGTCTCTTTCCATTGAATGGTGTTTTTTCTACTAAACACAACCGAGAACTTCAAAGACATTTATCATGAAAAAGTAGCACAGGCTTTATATGACATTAGCCCACAACCCTCATATTCCTTTCACGACTGGGACGCAGGCTAGAGCGTGGGCTATAAAAATAGATTCCTATTGGCAAGCCCCTGATTAATCATTCAGAATGAAGCTTTTGATATGTTCTCTCATCAAGTCAGGAAATGGTGGGTTAGCCTGGGAAAAATGTTGGGGAAAAATAAGTATGAATGAAGAGGAAAGCTACTAAACAAGATGTTAGACACCGCACATGTCCACAACCCCCTCTATTTCCAATGAGGGTACTTATTGACAATTTTCAACCTTTAAAAATTGTTTCATGTGGCACATACCACCGAAATTTTTTTCTTAAAATAGTTTTGAACAATCATTTAATATTTTTATGTGTATGGAAGTTTTGTCTACATGGTGCACAACATGCATGCAATACCCATGGAGACCAGAAGAGGGTATCAGATTCCCTGAGGCTGGAGTTCAGATGGTCATGAGATGGCATGTGGGTGCTAGCAGTTGAACAGGTCCACCAAAGAGCAGTCAGTGCTCTTAACTGCTGAACCACATCTTTGACATTTCTTTAGTACAATTAATAGCAATAGCAAAGTTCTTTTGCATTTTGTCACATTTTCATACTTATTGTGCTCCACAGGATGTACATTAGCTCTTTAAAAAAATGGTAGTCTCAGCCAAGTGTGCTGGCATTTGGAAGGTAGAAGCAGGTGGATCTGAGTTTGAGGCCAGCCTGGTCTACAGAGTGGATTCCAGGAAAGCCAGGGCTACATAGAGAAACAAAGCAAATGAAAAAGAAAGAAAGAAAGAAAGAAAGAAAGGAAGGAAGGAAGGAAGGAAGGAAGGAAGAAAAGAAAAGAAAAGAAAAGAAGGAAGGAAAAGAAAAGAAAAACAAAAAGGAAAAGGAAAAGAAAAAAAGAGGATACTGGGGTTAGGAACAATATCATAATTACCAGTTACTGTGCACATCCTCACAAGTGGCACTGCAAATGTATTATTTCATTGATCTTTCAGAGCAACTCTAAGGCACAAGGACAATTCCTAACCTCACTTTACATATGGAGAAACTGAGTGATCCTATACAGGTTATGTAGCTTGAATAATGTTACATGGTTAGTAAATGGTGGGGTCCTATAGGAAGTGTGGTTTGAGAATCTGTAACCTTGGGATGGGGGGTTTCTGGAGGGGAAATTGGGAAAGGGGATAACATTTGAAATGTAAATAAAGAAAATATCCAATAAAAATATGAGAGAGAGAATCTGGAAGTTACTAAGTTCACTATATTTCTTCAGGCTTTATGGTGCGGGGGATGGAAAGTAACTTTCATGCATATATTATTTTGTGCACATATGTATTTATCTGTGACATCAGTAATGGTTTGTTTTTCTGTACTTGTATAGGTGGAATATTGTTCATGTTATCTTATTTAGTCCAGAATACATGGCCAGAACAGATTTCAGTGCTGACCTCTAGTGGTCAGCGTTGCAATTGAAATTAAAACTAAGGCTGCAATGACAGAAGGAAGCCACACGATGTCACTATTGCACCATCATGACTACAAAATTCCTCTAACTTGATGCTGACAATATTTTGTGATGGAGAACAGTACAAAATAATTAAAATATGTCGTTTCTATTAGATGTCTTATTTGTGTGCACATTTACATTTTTTGAGAAAAATTTACACGACAGACTGGCCCAAACTTGAGGCAATCCTTGTTCCTCTGCCTCCCAAGATCTGTGATTAGAGGCACCACACTGAGTTTATATTTTATACCAGGATGGTTTGGAACGCACAGACCCGCCTAATTCTGCTCCCTAATTGCTGGGATTAAAGTCATGCACCATTATGCCCAGTGCAGTTCATTTTTAACATGATATTATGACATATATGTTCTCATAACAATCACAGGCTATGGTGTCAAACTGGACCGCTCTTCAAATACCATCCCCACCTTTCCTAAATTTCAGAACTGGAATCAGATGTGTAAGTTCTTTACATCCTGGGTTTGCCTGTGTGGATTAAAGATGATGATTCCAGTATGCAGCAGGAGCTCCAATAATACTGTTTCGTACCAACCAAGACCTTTTAACTCTATGGTAAGCTCTCTGCTACTTTAGCAATCAGAGGCCCTGCCCCGTGTCTTCTCCCACATACATTGACATGAAATGGTAAATGTACATTTGAAAAATAATTTAGAGGTTTGGAGAGATAGGTCAGCTGTTAAAGAGCACTGGCTGCTCTTGCAGAGGAGTGGTTTTCCTTTGGTTCCCAACATTCATGTGGCAGCTTACAACCATCTGCAACTCCAGTTCCACAAGATCCAGCATCTTCTCCTGTACTCCTCAGGAATCAGGCATGCCATGTGGTACACAGGGTCTATTTGGGAAATACTCATACATAAACTAGAGGGAGCTTATATCCAAAATATGCAAAGAACTCATGAAGTTAGACTGCAGGGAGACAAATGACTCTATTAAAAACCAGGGCTCAGAGCTAAACAAAATTCACAGCTGAGGAATGCCGAATGGCTGAAAGCACCTAAAGAAATGTTCAACATCTTTAGTCACGAGGAAATAAATCAAAACAACCTGAGATTCCACCTCACACCAGTCAGAATGGCTAAGATCAAAAAACTCAGGTGACAGCAGATGCTGGCGAGGATGTGGAGAAAAAGACACTCCTCCATTGTTGGTGGGATTACAGACTGCTACAACCATTCTGGAAATCAGTCTGGAGGTTCCTCAGAAAATTGGACATTGAACTGCCTGAGGATCCAGCTATACCTCTCTTGGGCATATACCCAAAAGATGCCCCAACATATAAAAAAGACACGTGCTCCACTATGTTCATCGCAGCCTTATTCATAATAGCCAGAAGCTGGAAAGAACCCAGATGCCCTTCAACAGAGGAATGGATACAGAAAATGTGGTACATCTACACAATGGAATATTATTCAGCTATCAAAAACAATGACTTTATGAAATTCGTAGGCAAATGGTTGGAACTGGAAAATATCATCCTGAGTGAGGTAACCCAATCACAGAAAAACACACATGGTATGTACTCATTGATAAGTGGCTATTAGCCCAAATGCTCAATTACCCTAGATGCTGAAGCATGAAACTCAAAGAAGGATGATCAGAATGCAAATGCTTATCCTTCTCTAAAAAGGGGAGAATACCCTTGGGAGGGATAGGAAGCAAAAGGATTTAAAGCAGAGGCTGAAGGAACACCCATTCAGAGCCTGCCCCACATGTAGCTCATACATATACAACCACCAAACTAGATAAGATGGATGAAGCAAAAAGTGCAGGCAGACAGGAACTGGATGTAGATCTCTCCTGAGAGACACAGCCAGAATATACAAACACATGGGCAGAATGCCATCATTAAACCACTGAACTGAGGAATAGGACCCCATTGGAAGGAATCAGAGAAAGGACTGAGAAAGAACTTGAAGGGGCTTGGACCCCATGAACAACAATGCCAAGCAACCAGGGCTTCCAGGGACTAAGCCACTCCCTAAAGACTATACATGGACTGCCCCTGGGCTCCAACCTCATAGGTAGCAATGAATATCCTAGTAAGATCACCAGTGGAAGGGGAGGCCCTTGGTCCTGCTAAGACTGAACCCCCAGTGAACGGGATTGTTTGGGGGGAGGGCGGCAATGGGGGGAGGATGGGGAGGGGAACACCCATATAGAAGGGGAGGGGGAGGGGTTAGGGGGATGTTGACCTGGAAACAGAAAAAGGTAATAACAATTGAAATGTATATAAGAAATAACCAGTTTAATAAAGATGGAGAAAAAAAAGAAAAAAAAGGATATAAATAGAATGTCTCACCACAAGGAATGTTAAACAGTCCTACCTTATGCTAATATTTTGTACAACAAACGGCCTCTAGAGATGATTCATAAATAGTTTCCTAAGATATTTTGCTGGCTGATTCAGATGCAGATAATGTCATCTTAGGAAAAATGTTTGGGGTTGGGGATTTAGCTCAGTGTTAGAGCGCTTGCCTATAAGCACAAGGCCCTAGGTTCAGTCCCCAGCTCGAAAATAAGAAAAAAATGTTTGATGAAATAAAGAAATCTTGCCTTGTTAGGGATTACAAATTTTCCTGAAAAGATACAAAAGGAGATTCTATTATTTATCTAGAATATAAGATAGAGCTACAGAAAATTTGACCCCAGAAAGTACAAATCTGGAGAGTAATTATAATCTATTAATAATTTTCAAAAATTGTTGGGAGATATTATTTGGCTATGGTTCACAAATGGATTAACTGTTCAAGAGCTGTGTAATTTCTATCAAACCTTAAAAGGTGATAAGGATTTAAACAGTCTAAGAAAAGTATCAGCTGAAGCTAATATACAATTGTCTCTCATAGAAAAGAAATTACAGGATACACATGTTGACTGTTTGGTTCCAAAGCTGGAATGTATTTTGTTATTTTGTCTTCTACTCATTCTCCCACAGGTATTCTTATGCAGAGGGAAGATAGTATCTTAGAATGGATATTTTTAGCACATAGTGTAAAATTAAAGAACTATGTAGAAAAGATTTGTGAATTGATTCTGAAAGGAAAAATGTGACTTTGTCAATTAGCAGGAATAGACCCAGCAGAAATTATGGGACGTTTTTACTAATGCTGAAATTGCCTCATCATGGGAAGAAACTGGCAAAGAGCTTGAAGTAATTTTGGGGGAAAGTTTGACAACATTCTTCCCAAAATGTAAAAGACTTCAATTTATAAAAGAACTAATCGGATTGAAAGGTTTTGCTGGGTATAGTAGTCTAGCCTGGCATCTGTGGTTTCCTAGAGTCTATATTTTTCCAAGCCTTTTGGTCTTCTTGAGTGTCTATTGAGAAGTTAGGTCTTATTCTAATAGGTCTGCCTTTATATATTACTTGATCTTTTCCATTTTTTAAAATTTTTTATCTATCTATACTTTATAAGTCTATAAATTTTATTTATATCCTTTCTTTGTTGTGTATGTTTTGTGTTTTAATTATTATGTGTTGTGGACAATTTCTTTTCTGGTCCAGTTTATTTGGTGTTCTGTATGCTTCCTGTACTTTATAGACATCTCTTCCTTTAGGTTAAGGACATTTTTTTGTATGATTTTTTTAAAAATATTTTCTGCGCCTTTGACCTGTGTTTCGTTTTCTTCTTCTATTCCTATTCTTAGATTTGTTCTTCTCACAGATGAATGTTTTTCCTGAATGTTTTGTGCCAGGACTTTGTTTTAGATTTAATGTTTTAATTGACTGAGGTATCCATTTTTTCTATTGTGTCTTCAATGTCTGAGAGCCTATCTTCCTTCCATCTCTGGTATTTTTTGATGAGGTTCTGTTTGACTTCCTAAAATTTTCATTTACAGATTTGTTTTAGTTTGGGTTCTCTTTACTGTTTATTTTTATTTTATTATGTTTCTTTTTTCTCAAGACAGTATTTCTCTGTGTAACCCTGGCTGTCCTGGAACTTGATCTGTAGACCAGGTTTGCTTCCAACTCACAGAAATCTACCTGCTTCTGCTTTCTGAGGGCTGGGATTAAAAGTGTGCACTACCACCACCTGTTGGGTTTTTTTGTTGGTTCTGTTTCCACTTTCAGGACTTGAAATGTTTTATTCATTTCTTTAGCATCTTAGTTAGGGTTTCTATTGCTGTGATGAAACAACTTGCAAAAAGCAAGTGGGGAAGAAACAGGTTTATTTGGCTTACACGTCCATATTCATTATTGAAGAAAGTTAGGACAGAAACTCAAACAGGATAGGATCCCGGAGGCAGGAGCTGATGTAGAAGTTGTGTAGGGGTACTGCTTACTGGCTTGCTAAACAAAAGTTGCTCACTGACCATGTGCTGGGCTTTTACCCAGAAAATGTGTCATAGTTGGATCTCGTGGAGGCATTTCCTCAACTGAGGCTTCTTCCTCTTTGATGACTATAGCTTGTGTCAAGTTGATACAACCCAGGCAGTACTTTCACTATGTGTTTTCATACATGTCTTTAGGGGGGAATATTCATTTCCCCTTTAAGGATTACTGTCATGTTCACAAGGGCTATTTTAAGATCTTTGTCTTATGCTTCATGTATGTTGCAATCCTCAGGGCCTTACTGGGCTCTAATGTAGACATATTGTCTTGGCTTTTACTAATTGTGTTTTTATACTAGTTTCTAGATATCTAGATGTGCCTTTGAAGATTGTTATTCTAGGTCAGTAGTTCTCAAGCTATGATTCTAGTACTCCAACTTATGGTTGGAGTTGAATGACCCTTTCAGAGGGCTCACCTAAGACCATCAGAAAACATAAATATTTACATGTGATTCATAACAGTAGCAAAATGACAATTATTCAATAGCAATGAAAATAATTTCATGGTTGAGGGTATCACCACAACATGAGGAACTATGTTAAAAGATCATAGCATTAGGAAGATTGAGAACCAATGTTCTAGGTGCTGATATCTGGTCTTGTCTTTGTTGTCTGGAGGATTTTGTTCCTTGGTTTCTGTTGCCTTATCTGATTCTTAGGAAAGTTTAGTGGCTGTGTGTTTCCTGGTAGGAAATTCTTCGAGGATTCTGATAGATGTGGTCACTGGAGGTCCCTGGTAAGACATGTTCCTAGATATTTGGAGCTGACATGTGCATGGGTTAGGAGGTAAGGGGGAGTCCTCAGGAGTGTGGAAAGCAGAGTGTTCCACTAGAATCTGTTTAGCCCCCTGAGAATATGTGAGAGAGTTAAGAGAGGACATAACAGGTCTGCTACAGAGCTGGGGATGGGACTAGAACATTTCATATGAAGGAAAGGAGAGTGAAACTCTGAAGCTCACATATCTGCCCAGCTGGTCTACATGCTTCTCTGCCAGGCTTGGCTGGCAGGTTCCCAGTGAAGGTGTTCTGGAGTTGAGAGCTGGGACAACAATATGAATTGGAATAAAGTAGGAGAATAAATGTAATTCTCAAAATTAATCTGTAAGCCCCACCTGCCTAGGAACCAGGTAACTTCCTGGAATGCTGGGAATTGTAATACTTGGGAAATAACAAAGCCTCATGGAAAAGTACAGTGGCAGATATGGTTGTCCTTTTAAGCCCCTACAACAAGAGTCCTAAGGGCATTCCAGCTGGGCAATTGTGGTGAAATGATCCTGACCAAAGTCCATTTCTTGGTCAGTGTTTAATATTTAACAAATGTTTGCTTTAAATTTGGCCCAAAATATTGAAATTGTTTTTTTTCCCCCCTGGAAAATCTCAGGATTAACATAAGATCTGCTAAATCCCCTGGATGAGAGAAGAAAGGAGGGGGAGGTGGCAACAGGTAGTCTGCTACTAAAAAGGGGTTGAGAATGAGGGATTACACTGGAGGATAGAAGGGTGTGGTGAAGATCTACAGTTAGGCTACCTGCTTCCCTTGTTGGAGTGGCCTGTGGGATCTCAGGGAGTACCTTCTAGAGTTGGGGGTTGGGATAAAGTAATGAGTATGGAGAGGGAAGTTTGGAGGGGAAGATCTGTGTGATCCACTAGCTATGGGGGGTGGGGGGCAGGTGGTCTGCTGGGAATGAAGCTAGGGGTTTGGATTTGGAGGAATGGAGAGAGATGTGAAGACCTGCAGTTAGCCTTCCTGCTTCCCTGCCTGCCGTGATTTTTGTTAGGTTCTCTTTTCCTCAACTGTTAAAGTGTCATTTTTGTCTCCTGTTTTCTTTAATTTTTTATTGAAGAAAAAAAAATTTTATTATATGTTTTTATTTTTTCGTATTGTAACTACTTTTCATCTTTATTTGACTAACTTTTCAAAAGTTTACTTCTGGTATATTCTGTGTTATACTGCTTAGTTGTTTAAGGGGGTTCCTTTTGTATGTCTTTTGTCAGTCTTAGACATATTTTGCTCAGCATTTCTTTAAATACTATTTCTGACTACTGATAATTACTCTGATTCTTATCATATGCACAAACAGGGTCTTATTAGCTCTATGAGAAATAGTCATGTCTAATACTTTTCAAACATCTGATGGACATTTACATGTTTCTTTTTCAAAAATGCTCGTTCAGGTTTTTATCTGATACAAAAATTGCATCATTTAGAAGTGGTTTTTTTTTTTTCAGAATTGTTTGAGTTCCTTATGAAATCATGTGTATTAACCCCTTGTCATATGTATATGCTACAAATATTTCCTCTCATTGGATAATTATGTGTGTGTTTATTTTTTTCTATAAAGAGGGTTTTTAGTTTGATTTAGTATCTTTTGTTAATTTTTACTTTGTTGCTTGTGCTTTTGAAATGTTTCCTCTTGGTTTTCTTCTAGTAATTTAATGTATTCTAATCTTACATTTAAATATTTATTTCATTTTAGTAATTTTATTTATATAGATATATACATAGATTTATATTAAAATAAATTTTGTAAATTTATTCATAAATTTGTAATTTTATAATAAATATTTCATTTCATTTTTCATTAGTTGACTTTGTAACTACTTAAATATAGAGATAATTTTGTTATTCCACATGTGGATATCCAATTTTCCTAGCATCATTTATTAGGATTGTGTCTTTCCTCATTGTGTAGTCTTGGTTCCTTTCTTAAATATAATTTGGTTATAAAAGTATGTGATTATTTCTGGAATTCCTATTCTGCTCAGTTGCTCTGTTATGTCTGCCAGGTTCATGTGTTTATCTCACTGCCATGATGGTTTAATTAGAAAAGGTTTATAGTATATTTAATATGTGAAATATCTGGCTTTGTTCTCTTTGCTAAACATTACTTTGGCTATCAGAGTATTCTGTAGTCCTGTGTGGATTTCAAGATTTTTTAAAAAATTTGTCTGGGCAAAACAACACTGATATTTTGATAGGATTATATTGAATTTATAGGCTGGCTGGGGTGATAGGGATATTTTAATAATATTAATTCTTCCAATCTATGAGCACAGAGTATCTTTTCGTTTGTGTCATTCACCTTGATTGTATCATTTTTCTTCAATATTTTTTTAATTTTCTCTCTGTGTATACGTGTGTATGGTTTTGTGTATTTATGGAACATACATGTAGAGGTCAGAGATCAATGTCAGGTTCAGTGTCTCATAGTTTCGGTTAGGTTTAGACTGGCTGGCCTCAGGGAGTCTTCTATTTCTGCCTCCTTAGTGGTAGCATTATAGGTAACCATCACTATTATGTGCGTGCTGGAATTTGACCACAAATCCTCATGCTTTCCTGAAAAGCACTTTATTTTCTATAGATATTATTTAACTCTTTTATTCATAAATATTTTGTGGTAATTATAGATGTTGTGATATCTTTTCCTTTAGCTTTTATTAATGTATACAAATGATATGACTTTTGTATGTTGATGTTTCATTCCTTAGCATTACCAAATTTGATTTTGCTTGGTTGTTTTTAACAGTATTTGGTGAAGTTGTCAACAGGTTTTTTTAATATTAAAAACTATATTATCTGTGACTTTCTTCCTTCCATCTTGGATTTTTTTTATGTATTTCTCTTGACTAATTGAATTGGCAAGTGCTTTCAGTAAAATATTGAGTAAAAGTAGTGAGAGAGGGAAGTCCTCCTGTAACTTTAATTTTTTCAAATCCTATTTTTCAAGATGGTTCTTAAATGTTTTAACCTTCCTTGTAGCCCACCACCCTGTTGGTCCATTGCATATATACTGTGGCTTCCAGTTTAGAATTTTTATGGAACACCCGAGTGTATGAACAAATGGATTCCTGTCTTGTTTGTTTGTTTTGTCCAATTCTGATATGTTAGTTTTTGTATGTCTTATTATTTTAAATTTTATTTTATTTATTGTCTCATGGTAGCCTGTTTATTTTCTAATGAGAGACAGAAAGAAAATGGATCCAAATAGGAGGGGAGTTGAGAAGTAGCTGGGGGGAGGATCGGGGTACTGATTCATAATCATTTTACATTCCATGGTTTTTAAACAAAATCTATGTTCAATAAAAGGGGGGAATTTGAATGCTTCACTTATTCCTCTCACCAAAAACAAAACAAAACAAAACAAAACCCAAGTCTTTTAAAAAGATAAGCAATGCTGTGGTAAAAAATGTCCAAAGACCATCCAGGGTGCCTCCTCTCATTTAATGCTGTGTAGAATTTATAGACTAATGATCAGGAAAAAAATGAGGAGTACAACACCATAAGCCAAACAAATCAAATACAAATTCCACACTTGACAGCCTCCAGTAGAAATACTCATCTCAAACCCACACTGATCATTCCCTGTAATAGATCATATGTTAAGTTCCCTCAAATTTCTCAATATATTAATATTGAGAAATATTCCTAATATAATGTATTTCCTCTGAGTACCACAGAATAGACCCAGAAATAATTGTTAGGAAAAAACCTCTGAAAATCCATAAATGTGTGGAAATTAAATATTGTGGTCTTCAACAGTCTATAGATCAAACAAGTCACAAAGGAAATTAGAAACGTTTTGGAAGATTCTGTTTTTTAATAACTCATCATACCAAAATATGTGGTAAATAATGAAATCAGTGGTCAAAGAGCAATTTTTGCAATAACTGTTCATGTTTAAGAAAGAAGAAGCATCTGAAATCAATAACTTTACACCTGAAGGAACTAGGGGGAGCAAAAGAAGCTAAAGTCACCAGGCAGAAGGAAATAATGAAGATTACCATGTACTGCAATGGGGATGTAAAGGTAACTGAGAACACTACCAGATCAAAGTTAATTTTGTGAAATGGTTAACAAACTGGCAAACATTGACCAATATTAACAAGGAAAACAGAGAAAAGGTGAATCACTAAATGAAAAATAAAGTGATGTCGTAGCTTACAGATATAAAAATACAGGGCACCTCGGCATAAAAAGCCACTTGACACCATGCCTGAGGACCCGAGTTCAATCTGAGACCCACATAAAGTGAAAAGAAAACAATGGAATGAATCCCTGTGGGAGAAAGAGAGAAGTAATTCCTGCAAGTTTTCCTCTGACCTCCACACATGCTCTGTGGCACAAGTGTGTGTTTGTGTGTGTGTGTGTGTGTGTGTGTGTGTGTGTATGTGTGTGTATGTGTGTGTGTGCGCGTGCATGTGAGAGAGAGGGACAGACAGACAGACAGAAACAGAGAAAGAGACAGAGACAGTGATCACCACAAATAAATCAATTTTAATAAAAAATATAAAAGAATACAATGAACAATGATAAAATAACAAATTATATAGCCTAGATAAAACATATTCATTCTTGCCTTTTTGCCAAGATGGCACCAAAAGCAAACAAGGAAATTCCTGCCTCTCCCAAAAGAAGGCAGTGGTAAAAGATCTCCACAGCCTAAAAAAAAGAAGATCCAAACATCACCCACCTTCCTGTGGCTAAGCCCTTACAGATCAGGAAGCACAAAAACCCTCAAAAAAGAACATGATAGGCAGATAGAAGCTAGAATTACGCCATCACCAAATTCCCTGTCCAATAAAGAGTCAGCCTGAAGAAGTTAGAGGACAACAGTTCATTGTGGATGTCAAGGCCAGCATGCACCAGATCATACTGACTGTGAAGAAACTCAGTGACACTGATGTGGCCAAAGGAAATACCCTGATGAGGCCTGATATAGAGAAGAAGGCATATGTTAGGATGCTTCCTGATCATGATGTTCTGGATGTTGACAACCAGATTGGGGTCATCTAAACTGATTTCAGTTAGTCAATTCTAAATATACACATTTTCACCATATAAAAGTACACTCATTCTCACGCACACATACACAGACAAATTAGTAAAAAACAAACCAAAAAGCAGCTAAAATTAAATATGGGCTATGATGATTTGCATGTGCTTGGCTCAGGGAGTGGCACTATTAGCAGGTGTGGCCTTGTTAAAGGAAGTATGTCACTGTGGGGGTGGGGCTTAGAGACCCACCTCCTAGCTGCCTGAGGATGCTCAGTCTGTTCCTGGCTTCCTTTGAGTGAAGATGTAGAACCAGCTCCTCCTGCACCATGCCTGCCCTGGAGGCTCAAGCATGCTTGATGATAATGGACTGAACCTCTGAACCTGTAAGCCAGCCTCAGTTAAATGTTGTCCATTTTAAAACTTGCTTTGGTCATGGTGTCTGTTCATAGCAATAAGAACCTAACTAAGACATGGGCCATTAAGATAACTCAGTGGGTAAAGTGATTGCCACACAAGTCCTATGACCTGAGTTCAATCCCTAGAACCCATGCAAAGGTGGAAAGAGAGAAAAATTGCACAAAATGTCCTACACATGTACTTCATGGCACCCCTCATATTTATCATACACAAAATAACAACAAATAAAATGTTAAAGGATGTGCAAAAAAATTACGAAAGGAATATTTTAAACAGATAATGAAATACATAAAAGTGATTGGATAAGTAATTAAAATTAAAAATTTCTATTTAATAAAACCTGGAGCAAATGGCTGCAACCGATGAAAACCATTAAATATTGAAGGAAGAATTAGGGCCAATTGTTCACTCCCGTGTGTGTGTGTGTGTGTGTGTGTGTGTGTGTGTGTGTGCATGCACGCACAATATTAAAGAGGTAGAGAGGCACTTCCCAAATTATTCAGACAATTATGATCCTGATGAATAGCAGATACATCACAGTAAAAGAAAACGATATCCAATACCCCAATATAATGGAAACAAATACACATATGTGAGTATATTCACAACAGCATTACTTCCAATAGTTATAAGAAGAGTAACAGCTCAATATCCATCAATAGATAAATTGATATATAAGATGTCTATCTTTTATATTGGCATCAGAAATAGTGTCTGTGTTTGGTGGCTGGATATGGGATGAATCCCCAGGTGGGGCACTCTGGATGGCCTTTTCTTCTTTTTCTTCACCCCTTCTGTGACTCCACTCTTTGTCCCTGTATTTGCTTTAGACAGGAAAAATTCTGAGTTAAAATTTTGGAGTTAGGTGGGTGGCCTTAAGAAAATTATTGTTCAGTCACTAAAGGTAGTAGGTTACCCATCCCCAGTCTCCCATGACAGTAGAGCCTTAAATACTATGTGTTAAAATCTGAGTACTTGTGAAAGCCAGAAAACTAGAGAGGCCACTAAGAGAGGGTTGGTTTAAGAGGATGGGCAGGCCATAGTAGAACATAGGCAATATGAAAATAGAGAGAGTGAATACTGGGGATTGAAAGGCTTAATTAGGGAGCGAGACCTGGGAATGGGAGAAGACAAGGGAGCAGAGAGAGGGCTAATCAAAGCAAAACGGAATGAAAAGGCCATAGGGAACGCTAGTATATTGTTGTCAAGTTTTTGAAAAATGTAATTTATTTAAGCCACGCAGTAGTGGCTCATGCTTATATTTCCAAAACTCAGGAGGCAGATCTCGGTGAGTCTGAGGCAAGCCTGGTCTACAAAGCAAGTGCCAGGACAGCCAAGGCTACACAGGGAAATCCTATCTTGAAAAATAAATTGTTGTGGTTTGCCTTGCCAAGATGTGGTGTGGATAACATGGTTGGTGAACAGAGTTGGTGGACTGGGTGATCAGCATATTGTTGGTTTAATAAATTGCAGAATGGTAATAATACTTAGTTCACCTATGTATAGGGAAAAGGTTTTTTAACTGGACAAAAAGGGGGAAATGTTATTTCCTGAAGCTCCGAACGACCCCTTGGTTTGCACTGGCTACAGTCAGCCAGCTGGGCTCTCTCACAGCAGGCCTGTCACCATCATGGGTGCTATGAATCCCAGGGACTCACCCAGCTCCCTCCCCCAGCTCCTCCTTGTTGTGGTTTGCCTTGGAGTTTTCTCTGAATTTGTGGAATAAAGGCAAGAGCACTAGATTTGGGCAGAGGAAGGAGTCAGGAGCAGGAGGGGGATTAGATTCAGAGGTTAGGTTGAGAGAGGACAGTTGGTGACAGTTGAGCCAGTGGAACCTGAGCAGGGGGGGGGGAGGATGGTACAGTTTAAAAGAGTGAGCAGGAAGAGGGAGGAGGCTAGGGAGAAAGAAGGGAACGGTTTAGAGACAAGATGGGGAACTGAAGGAAGAAAAGACAAGATGGAGAGAGAGGAGAAGCTAGGAATCTTGTAAGAGAAAAGAGAAACTAAAAGCATAAAAGAGTTGATATATTTGGGAGAGTGAGAAAGAAAATAGGCTTAGAGACAGGAGATGGAGAGGAGAGAAGCTAGGAATTTGTAAGAGAAAGAGAAACCAAAGCACAAAAGAGTTGATATATCAGAGAGTGAGAAATAGTGCAGAGAGAGAGAGAAGCAAAGGAGTCGTTGTGGGAGAAGAAGCTGGAGACTTGTAAATAAAGGTAAGGATAGATGGTACCGGGTTTTAGGCTGTTTAATCGAGCAATTATATCCCACCAATTGGACCAAAGATTATTGTGTGGGTGTGTCTCAGTAGGAGTCTCAGTATAAGAAAAGCGTGTGGTTGGGCTATGTTTCTGCCCAAGATATCCAGCAGATATCTAGAGCAGTGAGGTGGAACCCCTAGCAGGGTAAAAACACCAGTTGTATGCTCTTTGTAAGAGTCTCAGTATAAGAAAGCTGTGGCTGGGCTGAAGGTTTATGCCAAGATATCCTCAGCAGATATCTGGGGCAAGTGAGGTGGAACCCTAGAGAAAAACACCCTGAGGAAAACATTCACCCTGTTTTTGTTTTTTACTTTTTACTTTTTATTTTTATTTATTTACAACAACAATAAATAGGGCTGGAGAGATGACTTGGCGGTTAAAGTCCTGACTACTCTTTCAGAGGTCCTGAGTTCAATTCCCAGCAACCACATGGTGGCTCACAACCATCTGTAATGGGATCTGATGCCTTCTTCTGGTGTGTTTGAACACAGCAACATTGTACTCATATATAATAAATACATCTTTAAAAGGAGGGGGGTAATTTTTTAAAAAAGAAAAATTAAATAAATAAATAAATCTTAAAAGGGGAAAGTGAAAAATAGGTACCCTTCATGACTGGGAAAAGCTTTTCTCAGAAGCTATGTAATACTAAACAAAAATTCAAGTGCCAGAGGTGTGAAACATCTCCATAAGTTGTCCAGGAAGTTCCAGAGGCCCATAAAACAACACACAGTTTTGTGATTTCTCTTGGATGAGCACCAAAAACTGAATGATAACATGACTATTCATATACTCTATTCAAATGAATCTACAGATTTTTTAAAATATTTAAGTGAACACAACAAAATGCCGTATAAATTAAACAGAAACAATCATTTGTATGTGTATATACTCCTCGTCAAACAACTAGAAATAAATTTTTAAAAATCTACCAAGTCTTTTACTACATGCCTATAATCCCAGAACTTGGGAGGTTGAGACACAAGGATTGCTGGCTACTGGAGCAAAGGGTGATCCATGCTTCAAATCCTACCATGTAATAAAGAGCATAAACTTTTTAAGTTAAAAGAATGCCTTAAGGACCTCCAAGATAGTCATACTTTTCTAAACTGGAACACAATCAGAATAAATATTGAAAGGGAAATGTAACGAAATCTATTTCATCAAAATTAAAACCTTCTGCTTATCAAAACCTACCACTAAAAGAAGAAAATGCAAAGTCATGAATCTAAAGACTTTCATACATAATCAGTTTTGATTACCTACTCTGTATAAAATGTTTATTCAATGTCAGTGGTTTCATGTTAAATATATAAATTACATAATGTAATTCCTGAAACGCTAAATTCACTAGAAAATAGAAGTATATAAAGTATATAAATAAGGGAGGAGTACTACAGTAGTCTATATTTCTACAGTAAACTCCAGTCCAGACAGTGAAACCTTTCTCTCAAAAAACAAAACACACTACAAATCTTCAACTTTCACTGGGTGGTGTTGTGTATGCCTTTAATCCCAGCCCTACAGAGGCAAAGGCAGAAGGATGTCTGTGAGTTGGAACCTGATCTACAGAGTGAGTTCCAGCATAGCCACACAAAGAAACCCTGTCTTGAAGAACCAAATAATAGTAATAAATAATAATAAATCATTATCACACTATTATTATATTACATAAAATATAAACAATAACTATATTAATAATAGCATACAATATATAATATATAATGTATTGATAATAATTTTCAATAATATAATGTATAATATATAATATATGATTATGTATTTTCACTAGTATTATAGTATTATTCAACATCCCAAAGAGATATTCCTGACCAAAGCCTTGGAATATGGCTAGAGTTATTTCTTTCAAAGTGTGTCACAATTTCAAATTTTATATACTTGTAAAAGTTCCAATAAATTCATCATAAGTTGAAAAAATATTTCAAATAAAAATGCATTTAACATGCATCCTAAACATCACACTTTAGCAACACCCAGTCTACTGTAGAGTATCGCTTATCTACCCTTGTGGTCCACAACAGCTCACTGTCACAGCCCAACAGCACAAGGGTATATTCAAACCATATATTGTCATCCCCAGATGTATGAGCAGGGGGCAGGGGCAAAATATGTCAGGAAGAATGACGAGTGCAAAAGTTGGAGGTCAAGCCAGTGTATTGACACATGCCTATAGTTCCAGAGCTAAGGAGGCTGGAGCAGGAGGATGGCAAGTTTCAGGTAAGCTTGGGCTATATCATAGCAAATCCCAGGCATCTAGGGCAATGGTGATACCCTGTTTCATAAAAAGAAAGGAAAAAAGCCTCTGATTTAGGAAGGCTATTGAGGATAGTGATAAAAAAAAAAAAAAGATCAGAGTCTGTCGGGCTAGATAACATATGAGGATCATAGTTACAGTAACATTTGCAAATTATATAGGTAAATTGTTACCCTTCGCTTGCCTGTAAAATATGAAAACACAGACCATTTTGCCAATTCTTTTGCATTGGGAATTAAATTTACCACACATTCAAACCATAGCATGTATTCATTCTCTCTCTCTCTCTCTCTCTCTCTCTCTCTCTCTCTCTCTCTCTCTCTCTCTCTCTCTTTCTCCCCACCCCATACTCAGTCACACATGATGCCTGGCATATGATATTTTATGTTATCATTTTTCAAGTATTTCATGGTGCTTAAGTTACATTCAATTAGCAAAAACCATTTCAAGACAGGGTTTCTCTGTGTAGCCCTGGCTGCCCTGGAACTCACTCTCTAGACCATGCTGGTCTCAAACCCAGAGACCTTCCTGCCTATGTTACAGGTTTGTGCCACCAGACTTACCACCATTGCCCAAGTAGAATACATATTTTTAAAATGAGTAAAATAGGCAAGTACGCTTTTCACTATAAGTAAATACATAGCCAATAAGTATATGGATCTTAACTCATAACCTGCCATTTTGAAATACCAGCACATAGTCTCCAAAGTAGTTCAAAATAAAATTTACTGACAATACCAATCACGGAAAAAATGTAGACAAAGTGAAATTTTTTTTCTTTTTTCTTTTTTTTTTTCCGGAGCTGGGGACCGAACCCAGGGCCTTGTGCTCGCTAGGCAAGCGCTCTACCGCTGAGCTAAATCCCCAACCCCCGACAAAGTGAAATTTTTAAAAATTACTAAACTGAGTAGCAGTGACTCGTGCCTTTAGTACCAGTACTCAAGAGGCAGAATTAGGGGGGTCTCTGTAAGTTTGAGAGCAACCTGGTCTGTGGAGCAAGTTCCAGGACAGCCAGGGCTACACAAAGAAACCATCTCTTGAAAAATAAAACAACAACAAAGATTATTGGTAAATGTATCAATTCGAAATGTCTTCTGCCAGAATCTCACAGAGCTAATGATATTTAGAGACTACAATCTAGCTATTCCAACTCTTTACAGAAAGTAAGTGAGCTCTCTTCCCAACACAAACATACACACACACACACACACACACACACACACACACACATATATATATATATATATATATATATATATATATATCCACACCAACTTTATTTAAAACATCTCCAGACTGAAAACAGTGCAAACATCAGTTAATAGGAAAGGGGATAGATACACTGTTGTTCATTCATATAAATACTGTTAATTATAGACAACAACAAAAGTAAATCTCACAATGATGCCCAATGTGGGGACAAAACAAGAGAAGCATCAAGATCTGTTGTATACCTAAGTGGTAGTAGTTAATAAGCCATATTATATTTCAAAATTGAAACGAAAGATTGATAGTAAATAATTTCTTGACAAATGAGAATTATGTCAAACATAGATGTATTTGATATACATATTACATGATGTGAACGAACAGCATTTTAACCACTAAGCTACCTCTCCAACCCCATTAGTCAACTAAAACATTTGAATTAACATTTAAAAAACCAAGATTCAAAGAACATATACTGTGTTATGTCATTTTATACAGAGATTACCTGTCAAGACCTACCTATAACCAGAGAAGTCATTATAGTTACTTTTAGGAATTATTTACTAGGGGAAGACGGGAAGGCACTTCCTGGAACAATGCAATCACTCCATTTTGTTGCAGTTCTTACATGAGCATATACATAAAATCCAGCAAGTAATACACTTGAACATTATGAAAATTACTGTAATCGGGATGGCTATTCTTAGTTGTCAACCTGACTACATCTGGAATCAGTTCAAGCCCCAAAATAGAGGGACACACTTGTGAGAGGTTTTGAAGTGGAAAGAAATAATTCTAGTCCAGATTTCTGAGGTGGGAAGACATACCTTCAATCCAGAACTTTTGAGGTGATAGGACTCACTTCTAATCTGAGCCATGCCTTTTTTTGGAAGCCTATACAAGGACAAGGAAGAAGGAAGCTGGGGATATTTGCCTGCTTGCTCTGGCATCACTAATAAGTCCATTCCTTCACTGGCATTAGAATCTACTTCTTTGGGATTCCAGAATATTCTAAAAACTAACTGAGACATCCAGCCTCCTGGACTGAAAAATTACTGTTTATTCAAATATCCACCACTCCTTGTTCTCTACCAAATTCAAGGCCTTTGGCCTCTTTTTCATTACTCGTTGTTACTTATATGCAATTTTGAAAAGGCAACACGTCAATACTAGAATTCATAAACATTGAAAATGATAAAGTTATGCCAAACACATACTAAAAGCTCTGATCAGTGACATAACTTAGTGGTAAAGTGATTAGCACAGGTGAATTGCTGTGTTCAACCCTTATTTTCATAAAACACTTTGTTACTGAAAACGTTGGTAGATTTAGGTTAATATCAGAAAATATAATGAAAGGTAACAGAAAAACTGAACCATGACATTAAGTCCAAAAGTGTGTATTCTTTCTGTTTGGAAATGTATGCAGAGAAAGGTCACCTATTGTCTTCAAAATTTTTTATTTGGACTTGAGGTTTTTTTTTTCGGGAGGGTGAATTTTAGAACTTGATAGGAAAGAGAGTATAAGATAAATAAATGAATGACACTCCACTGGTAGAGCAAAATAAGATAAGGAAATGTTGAGATTTTAGTTTGTCCTCTTATTAATTAAATGCACATTTAGGCCAGAATCTTTCATTGCAATATCTTGACAATCACAATCATATTTTTCTAAGAAGTTTTCAGACTGGATAAACCAGAGTCTCAGCAGGACTTCCAGAAACCAGAAAGCTCAACCAACACAAAGGGCTTGTTATATGTTTTTATTCTGAAAATAATTAATTGAAGTCCAAGTTTCCAGCAGGGAGTTGAAAGAATTGTTCTCCCTTGAAGACAAGACTTGCGAATGCCCCATAGAGGAGGCAATTGGAATGTAATGAGGTGAAAATGGATTATGCTTTCACTTCATGTCTACAGGAAAAAAGAATTCCTTTACAGGAAATTAATTCACACCTTCGTTTCATCCAGAATGGATTCAGAATGGAGATGTAGGGAGGTTTACAAAAGGAAGAAATTGTATTTGGTCACTCAGTTTCAACCACATACTCTGTAAGATTGTTTTTTACTCAGTGTCAGTAGTCAAGTGAAAAATACATGAAAAATGCATAATGTTATTCCAAAAATAATCTACTAGAAAAAATAAGTATATAAATAATAAGAGTGTTTACTACAAAATATTTTAAATAAAGATCTCATGGTGTCTATTGAAAGCAGAAAAGATACTAATCACCTCACATGGTTATCCATTTTCCTTTCATGACAAAACCATATGCAATCTATATATTTACACAGTTCCTGAATAGAATACACTACTATTAACTAGGACTCTTGTTGCATGTTAGCTCTGGAGACTGCTACTTTTTGACCTGCATCTTCCCTCTCTCTTCCCTAGCTTGCTCCTAATAATAACTGTTTTATTCTATGCGTATGACAGTTTTTAGACTCTATGTGTAAAAGAGACCACACAATAATTTTCCTATAACTGGCTTATTTTACTCATCATATTTTGTCAAATGGCATGATCTCTTTTTAAAAATAAGTTGCTTTTAATTACTGTATAAAGTGTTAGATACTGGGGCAATTTGAATAATAATGGCCCCCACAGGCTCATATATCTGAGACGAGGAATAGGCGATATATAATAATTAAACTAACTAAACAAACAAATAATAAATAAATAAATAAATAAATAAATAAATAAATAAATAAAGGTATGAATCCATGGGAGCAGTAAGAAACCACAGCATACCATATTTATCATAAAGATATGATTTTCTCTATGAAGTCTTGACAAATAAAGCTCAACCACACAATATAAGACAGACCAATACATATGCATCATTAACCAAAAAATTCTTCATCACGTGTCCTTTCACATACTTACTTTAACAGAACATCCTTTCACCTATGTCTACTTCAGCAAAACACTCCTTCATGTTTGCCCCAACAAAACACCATCCAACACAACTGACATTCAAAAAAACCCATAAGTTTTCACTTCAAATAAATAAATAAATAAATAAATAAATAAATAAATAAATAAATAAATAAATAAATGGCAATGTGTTGACCAGGAAGCTGTATCATCTTGTTTTAAAATGCTTATGTGTACGTGAGTGTACCTGAGTACATGCATGCTGATATCAGAATAGGCCAGAAGACATCTGATATCCTGGAACTGGAGTTACAGCTGACTGATATGGGTGATAGAAACTAAACCTAGGTCCTCTGCAAGAGCAACTCTTAGCTGCTGAGCCATCTCTCCAGCCCAGACTGTGTCATCCCAGCAAAAGTTTTGTTTTTGTTTTATTTTTCTCTTTTGAGTTTCATCTAAAACTCTTTTTAAAAAATATTTATTTATTTTATGTATATGGTACACTGACACTCTCTTCAAATATTACAGATGGTTGGGAGGCACCATGTGGTCTCTGGGAATTGAACTCAGGACCTCTGGAAGAGCAGTCAGTGCTCTTAACTGCTGAGCCATCTCTCCAGCCCCTTAAATTCTTAAAAATATGGATAATATTAATATTTACCTGTGTTTTATGAAGAGTAAATGAAATTATATTAAATACCTTCCTGTACTGAAGAAAAGCCAAAACCTATATAACAATGAACAAGAGTTAATTTGAGGAGACATAATTTACTAACTTTTCTTAAATTTGGGAGAGAACTCTGGAAAAATAAATTTAAAAAAACACATCAAGATAGGCTTTGTTGGGGATTTAGCTCTCAGTGGTAGAGCGCTTGCCTAAAGCGCCAAGGCCTGGTTCCATCCCCCAGCTCAAAAAAAAAAAAAAAAAAAAGATAGGCTTTAAATATTAGAACTCTGGTGGTGGGGATAGAGCGATTAAATGTAAAACAGAAGAGGTAAGAGTGAGGGGGAGGAGAAAAAGTGCAGGAGGGAAGAAGGAAAAGGGAAAAGGGGCTAGAAAGGCACAGACACAAAGAGAGAAGATGGGATAGAAAATGTTTTAGAGATAGGCTAAAACTAGATATTCAGAACTCATTACATGGAAATGCCTTTTAAACCTTATTAGTAATGATTTGATTGTTTGCCATTTTGTTAGGTAAGCTTTTGCAATGGTATTATGTCCACTAAGTTCACTGCTTAGCAGATAGAGCTTTGCACAATGCCGGGACCACAGTAAATGATTATAAGCACTTGTTGATAGAATAAATAATAAGAGAATCAAATATTAATAACATCCAAAGATCCATGCACAGCTGACTAAGAAAACAAAGAAGAGAAATAAACTGGAATAAAATTAGTTTAAATTTTGGACTTGAGTGCCTGAGAAACCTGAAAAACATGCACAACATTCCCATTTTCACTATTAGTCAGATTCAATATGTATAATTCATCTCCATAAAAAAGGTAGAATGGAATATACAAAATCATGATTCATTAGCATATGAAGAACAGCAGAGCATCACGTGGGAGCTCCGGAAGTTATAAGAATACAGGAAGTAAGCATCATAACAGACAAAGCGGAAGTAACAGAAGCTCAGTCACGTGCAGTCGCGCGCAGTCGGAGAGGTGATCTGTGACTGTTAGTACGGTCGTGAGAGCTGACGGAGAATAAAGATATGAAAAAGTTTGGTAGTAACTGGTCCAATAGTAACAAACATTATGGAAAGTCTGGCAGTTCCTATGAGGATCCACAAAACAACTACAGATAGTAAGTTTATAGAAATCTTTGAATCAAAGTTTCGAAGTCTGGGGGTGGCCGCTTTAAAATTAACCGCAACGGCGTAGTGAAACAAGTTTCATAGCTTGAACTTAAATCCTAGGTAGTTGCTGGTTAATCGCTTTATTTATAGACTGATAACAAAATAACGTTTAACTCACAGTTGTCATAAATAATTGAATATGAGTAAAAATGTTTAAAATGTGCTTGTGATCACTACTAAACTGTTTTTTGTCATGGTGTTCTTGAATAAACTGTGGAAACATATACCACAGTATTTAGGGGGTGGTCCTTGATGTATAATCCCTCCAGAGTGGAGAGAATGAGTAAGATGCTTATGTTTTAAACAGTGGGAAATTTTAGGCATCCAAGTGAAGCGTTGGTGGCTGAGGCTCAAAATGGAGGACGTTCTAGAACTTTAAAGTGCTTTCAAGTTAACACAGTTTTCAGCCCTCGTGCACCGGGCAGTTGGTGTACCTTTCCATAAGTTCTGCCCACCTTTCCTATTGGCTACTAACGTAGTCTTTTCAGTTTCTCATTGGCCTTCAAATTTTGGGCCCACCTCCTGGAGTAAAAATGCCCCCCAGCCAAAATTGAACATTTTAAATTGTGCCAGGGCAGATAGCTGGGAAATTGAGATGCATTTGTTTTCCATATTAAGGTTGCAAAAGCAAGGTTCCCACCTTTTGTTGGTGTTTTTGAGGTGCCCCACCTTTTGTTTGGCTGAGGTTTTTGAGGGGGTGGTGTAAGTTGGTTAGTTTCTTTTGTTTCTCTTATGCTAAATAAACAGTTTGCAAGTGATTTAAAATGGATGGACCGGATCAGTCGGAACTGAAGAGAAACGCTGCTTAAAGTTGGAACATCGGGGTGATTTTAACACCGGACTGAGCTACTTCCGGGGGACAATGGGCGGGTTGAATATTCTGTGCCTTTGGCGCGGTTCATTTTGTTGCTAAACATTTCATCCTTCCGCAGCCAAAGGACCCAGAAGAGTGAGGAAGCGCTGACACCTCAGGTGCCAAGGCCGGAGCAGATCATTTCAAGCTCCCCGATGGCCATGGCCGTGGTGAGTGCGGGGCACCTCGCGCCGAGCTGAAAAGCAAGGGCTCGGGCAGCAGAGGGGAGGGAAGGGAAGGGAGGCGCGAGCCGGGCTTGGACACGTGAGCAAGTGGCGAATCAGGGTCTGGCCCGCCAGCCCCTGGGGCGGGGCTCGCGCCCTCCACCCGCCCCCTGGTCCTGAGAAAAAGCGGCAGACGGGAGGGTAGAAGCCAGCAGGAAGATGAGGGCTTGGTGGATTGTGACTTTCTGTGGTGTCCTTACTGTGGCGCTAAAAAAAAAAGCCTCTGATCCCCTTTAAAAAGGGGCAGTTGTTTTAATTCAAAAGAACAGAGCCTTTCAGGTAAAATGATTACTTTATCAGGTTCCATTTCTTAGTTTCTGCAATTCGCTTCCAAACACCAGTGAGTAGTTATATAATGTAAGAAAAATGTCTAAGTGAGGCTCCTTAGACCTTCATGTGGATTTTGACAGGTTTTTTTTTAAAACTCAGTAGCTTTTGAGCTTGGTCATAAGTTGAAACGAAGCATTTTACTAGCCTGTTCAATGATTGCCCACACCTCACACCTAGGCTTCTGTCTCCGCACATCTCCAAGTTACAATTACTATGGTGCCCTTTTATAGGTGAATGCTTTGTCATACTGAGCTTTTCTTTACTTACATCCCAAGCAAAGATTTATATGTGAAGGGTGAAAAGAAGATGGGAGTTGATTGTTTTATTTAAAGACATACACCTAAAACTAACAGCAGATTTTTTTACGCTGAAATTTATGCCTTAACCTTAAAAGTATTCAAATTTATGTGATAGGAGTGGCTTTCAAAGGCAGTTTTAGAGTGGTGTGCATAAATTGACAGCTTTTTTTTGTATTTTGCTTGAGGGTGATTGGTGGAACTTAATTTACCTTGTAGAAAATTTTCTTTCGTAGGATTTTAAAATGTATGTGGATCAGGCATGTAGAGCTGCTGAGGAATTTGTCAATATTTACTATGAGACAATGGACAAAAGACGACATGTGAGTTTTATAGTCTATATAATTCTTTGTTTAAATATTATTTTTGTTTAAATACCATTTATCTGAACCTGCATACTTAATTATGCTGCACAAGTTCTTCAAGAGTTGCTTCTATTGGATTACATTTTGGTTATTGATTTTTAGTTTTGGTTTTGTTTTTCCTGTTTTTGGTGTTGTTTCATTTTGTTTTCTTGATTTGGGGAATGGTTCGCTGTATTTTTGAAACCCAAGCACATTGGAAGTCTAGGGAGAAGATCTGGTGGGACTTGGGGGAGAGAAAGAATATGATCAAAATACTTAAATTTAAAATTTTTTACATAAAAATATAAAAAGAAAAGAGGACGAGTTGCTTATAGAAGGTATGATAAGGTATTAGTAAAGATGCCAGCTCTGGAAGCATAAGTTTGCCTTTACCATGCTCTTCAGCCAAGTCCCAACTTTTTTTAACCTCGTTTTATTTTTAAATTGGAAAAAAAAATGTGGTACTGGAAATTGAATTCAGGGCCTTAACATACTATACAAGTACTTTTACCACTCCTCCCATATACCCAGTTCAGGAATTAATTTAGACATTTCATATAACTGGGTCCAACATACCTGTACATATAAGTGATTGATCTTTTCTTAGTTCCTCAAATTAACAAAGTTAAAGCGATGATGCAGGGAGGTCTCCTGGTTTGCTTCTTTTATTTTCTATACTAATAGAAAATGTCTGCTTAAGGTTCACAGTCGTAGCTGATGTTCACAGTAAGACTCCTAGTAATACACATGCTTTGAGTTTTTAATACATCAAGGTCTCATATCGTTTTTTGTTTTCATTGTAACATATTCCTCAACTCTAGTTTTATAGATTTTTATGTGCATTTGTGTTTTGCCTGCCTGTATGAAATGGTGTTACAGATAGTTGTGAACTGACATGTGAGTGCTGGGACTTGAATTCACATCCTCAGTTCTTAACCACTGAGCCATCTCGCAACACCACCTGAACTGTATTATAAAGAATAATTAACTGTATTTATTATTCCAACATATGATTAAATGAGTCTTGCCTTGTTCTCCTACCAGTACAGGACTGTTTTGTTATTTTTAAAACTTTTTAAAGTAAGATAAAACATTTTACAATTGCTGACATGGACCTGGGGGTGGGAAAATCTATGACAGTGGATGCTTATTGTCCCTTGTCATAAATATTTGTCATTTATCTTATCTTGGTGCTTTCAGAACTACTGTATCCTATTGAGTTTGATGGCATAAGCCTCTAATTCCAGGACAGCCAGAGCTACATAGTAACACCCTGTTCCAGAAAAATAGATGACCCATAGATAGATAAAGAGAGAGAGAGAGAGAGAGAGATACAGAGATAGATAGATAGATAGACAGACAGACAGATACAAACATACACACACATAGATAGATAGATACAAACATACACACACATAGATAGATAGATAGATATAGAGATACAGAGATACATAGATAGATAGATAGATAGATAGACAGACAGATACAAACATACACACACATAGATAGATAGATGGATGGATGGATAGATAGATAGATAGATAGATAGATAGATAGATAGATAGATAGATAGATAGATAGATAGATAGAGTAAAGTCAAGTAAAGTTAAGGGGCACATGGGACAGCATAGCCAAGCCCCTCTTGGTGCACTTCTGTAATTGTAGAATTCTAGAGGCTCAGACAAGATCCTAGGTGTGAGGCCATCCTGGAATACAAGACAAAAGTTAAAAAAAGACAGGTAACATAGTTCATTATCAGTGCAAGGGTATATGTGATACTTTTAATCCAACTTTACCTTTGAGAATAAAACAAGCAAGGTTTTGTCATCAAAACTAATATGAAAATATTAAAATACGAATTTCCAGTTTTACAGAGTGGGATAATACCTATTCAAGGCAAGGTAGGCATCATGGTCACATTATTTTCCAAAAGCAACCAGGCAAAAGAAGTGGAAATAGAAACCATGGAGGTAGAGACTGTGCCATGAAAATGTTTACATACCGTCCATAATCTTTTAATGCATTTGTAGAAGATGCTTGTGAGTTAAAATATCTATTTTTAAACTCTTCCTTTATTTTTAGGCACTTGTCAGGCTGTATTTGGACAAGGCCACTCTAATCTGGAATGGAAATGTTGTTACAGGGCTGGAAGCCCTTGCTAATTTTTTTGAGATGTTGCCTTCCAGTGAATTCCAGATCAATATGTTAGATTGCCAACCAGTTCATGGTAAGATCATGATCTTTCAAAGAATCTCCTTCATTTTCTGTTAGTAAACACTGAGGTTTACACCCCAAGCAACAGTAACCTTCAATAGTGGGTATGGTTACTTATTTGAGCAAGTTAAGTGTCACAAAAAAACAAGTTATATAGTCAGGATTTGGGTCTTGTTTTCACTCCAGAAACCACCATTAATTTTGGGAGATTGTGATTCTTTGTTATCTAAAAGGAGAATGCCTACAGAAAAAAATTAAATATCATATCATAGATTAATGTGTTTGAGTGTTTGTTAAAATTTCAGAGAACTGTATTCTATGGGAGAATGACTTGTGATAGAATTTGATTCCCAGTGGATTGATGCAGTTCACCTCTAGATGGGGAATTCACTATCTTAAGTAGTTGTTTATAATGATATTTCCCCTTATAGTTCCTGAAGAATGGCTTTAGAGATAAACTATGAATGATGTTAGCTATCTAATGAAATATTAACATGTACAGGGAGCATGTAGTCATGTTGGATTTATGATCTCTGTTTTTTTGAAACTTGAGAGAACCCTGCAAATCTTTCTAGACTGAAAAGAATCATCTTAATACTTTTTTAAAATATTCATATATTGACTTTGAAATGCCTTCTTAAAATAAAGAGCGTTCATGAAAAAAACTTTTAACATTGCAGCATAAGCTTAGATGTGTAATGTGACCTATTCCTCTTGCTTATATTGCTAAAGAGCAAGCTACCCAGTACCAGACTACAGTGCTCGTCGTGACCAGTGGAGTGGTGAAGTTTGATGGAAACAAACAACACTTCTTTAACCAGAACTTCCTGCTGACTGCACAGAGCACTCCTAACAGCACGGTGTGGAAGATTGCAAGTGATTGCTTCCGTTTTCAAGATTGGGCTAGTATTTAAAGGAGCAAAAGCCCGTTCGATTGGTCCATTAGTTCCAGCAAGAGAAGTTTAATGTGAATTAATATATTTCGTTGCAAAAGTACTATAAACTTAAGTGTATGTGCTAAAACTAAATGTATGTAATATTTTTTTATTCCTAGCAGCACCTTTGCTAGATTAGCTGCCAGTTTGGATTATTGCCCTTAAAAGCTTTAAAGATAGTTTTTTACATGCCTTATGCATACATTCCACTACTGATACTCTCAAGGTAATATTAAACATGATCTAGGTACTAAGATATTCACTGTGAACCCGATCTCTTGCACAAATGGAGTCCTTTTTTGTAATACTGTCTATGGAATAGCACAAGATAGCTCTGTAGGAGGAAATAGTGGTTTTTCAGTTATTAGAGTAATTTTTCAATGAAGCACATGCCTGTTTACGATGAACAATGGTACTAAAGTTTTAATATATAAGTATAGATATTTGAAGTCAGTTCAATTTAATTTTATGCTAGTGTTCTGTCATATTTCAATTGCATATAAGTGTATAATAGTCCTGCTGTTTTCTGACATGTTTCCTTTTGAAATGAAGTAATCAACTAGATGGGCGAAAATGGTCTTGATGGATACTTGGGTATTGGGTACATTTAGTGGCAGTAGCAACTCAGAGAAACATTTTCTTGGAAGCTTCAAGTCAATATATTTATGTGATAAATGGGAGTGAGAATAAAAGCTTTAATGGGAGAGTATGGAATGAGAAATATAGAAATCTGAGACTGAAGCCAACACACGAGAGAGGTGGCCATACTCGTGTCCTACCTCCTGCAAGTGTAGCCTAGTTTCAGGATTGTCTCCCGAAAGTGTCTAAGAATCCTTGCCAAATGGTCCTAAAAACTGGATTTTAAGATCCTTTTACTCCCCTTCATATTTATCTCCAGTGTCCACCCTAGTTTGTGAATTCATAGGATTAAGATATCAGCAGTAAACTTTGTCTCAGAATCTGAAAGGTAGAAAGGAGGCTACTGCTCAATCCCTGTGTACCCCGAACTCCAAAGTATTCCATTTAGGCCTCGAGCCCACAGCCTCCTGGGTCTTACCCGCCACGCGCAGGAATGATTTTCTTCTCTGGTGTTTACACTGTCAACTGTATTACCTACTTTTTAAAATTAAATCTATGATCTTATGATTTATTTCTGTATGGCACTGGATTAGAAATAATATTAAAATATTTCTGCTTATGGTTAAAAAAAAACCAGAAATCAAGGGAAAGATCTTCATGATAAACTTCAAAGGAACAAACTCATTAACTTTATGTCTTAGCTTCTAAAGACAAAAAAAAAGTTTTTAGTTTTTAGTTAAATTTTAAATTTTACAATTTTTTTGCAGTTTTTAAATATTTTAAGTTAACATGCTATCTTTGTTCTGTGGTATGATCAAAATTAAATTGTCACTCAATTTTAAAACTAGTAATTTACTTTGGTCCAGAAATGCACTTTTAATTATTGTATTATTTAAATGAAGTAGAAGGGGATAGAACTGATATTTAAAACTATGGTTTATTTCAGTTCTTATCAAAACATACGCATTCTAGACTATTCAGAGTGGGCTTGCTCTTATTTTGAATTTTTTTCCATTAACTACATCTTTAGTGGAAACAATTAAAATGTCCAATCGCTGCCCTTTCTATTGGTGGAGAACAAT
Organism: Rattus rattus; assembly: GCF_011064425.1. NCBI lineage: Eukaryota > Metazoa > Chordata > Mammalia > Rodentia > Muridae > Rattus > Rattus rattus. Next base: position 94,361,918 of record NC_046172.1, read on the forward strand.
CTCAAAACTGTGTATAATTAGCAATAACAGAATTGAACCATTGTGAATTGCTTTATCCATACACTGTATAATTCCGTAATGTGTATGACTTTAAATGGCTGGAACTGCTCATGTGTGGACTAAACTATTTTTGACATGTTCATATTTTTATAACTTAAAAAATAAAATAAAAATGCATTTTCACAAGTTTTCTCAAGTCTTTCTTATGGTATTTTTGCTTTTGTATTTAAGGCCCCAGAATGGGAACTGGTTCATTATAAGGCTTCTTTTTTAAAAATAGTTTTATTATTTCATTAATTTACATTTCAAATGTTATCCCCTTTCCCAGTTCCCCCACCAACAACCCCCCTATCCCATCCTCCCTCCTCCATGCTTCCATAAGAGTGCAACCCCACCCACTCTCTCCCTCCCACCTCTCTACCCTGGCATTGGCATTCCCTTATACTGGGGCATCCTTCACAGGACCAAGGGCCTCTCCTCCCATGGGTGCCTGGCAAAGTCATCCTCTGCTACATATGAGGCTGGAGACGTGGGTTGCTCCATGTGTACTCTTTGGGTGGTGGTTTAGTCACTGGGAACTTTGGGAATTCTGCTTGGTTGATACTGTTGGTCTTCCTATGAGGTTGCAAACCCCTTCAGCTCCTTCAGTCCTTCCCCTAACTCCTTCATTGGGATCTCAGTGCTCAGTCCAATGGTTGGCTGTAAGCATCCTCATCTGTATTGGTCAGGTGCTGGCAGAGCCTCTCAGGAAACAGCTATATCAGGCTCCTGTCAGCAAGCACTTCTTGACATCAGCAATAGTGTATGTGTTTGGTATCTGCAGATGGGATGAATCTCTAGGTGGGGCAGTATCTAGATGGCTTTTCCTTCAGTCTCTCCTTCCACTCTTTGTCCCTGCATTTTCTTTAGACAGGAGCAATTCTGGATTAATATTTTTGAGATGGGTGGGTGACCCCTTCCCTCAAATGGGGGCCATGCCTAACCTCTGGATATGGTCTCTACAGATTCTCTCTCCCCTCTATTGGGTATTTCAGCTAGTGTCATCCCCTCAAGGTCCTTGGAGACTCTTATTTTCCTTGCATCTGGGACTTTCTAGTGGCTACCCCAGTTCCTCATCCCACACTGCTACACACCTCAATTCAATTTCCTAACCCTCTGGAACTTCTCTCCCATCTCATCCCACACCTGATCCTGCCCCCTTTTTACCTTGCCCTCCTCTCTCCCTCCCATGCTGCTCCCTTCCTCTACCTCGTGCGATTATTTTGTTCCCCCTTCTAGGTAGGACGGAGGCATCCCCACTTTGGTCTTCCTTCTTGAGCTTCATATGGTCTGTGAGTTATATTATGGGTATTGCAAGCTTTTTCCCTAATATCCACTTATCAGTGAGTGCATACCATGTGTGTTCTTTTGTGATTAGGTTACCTCACTCAGGATGATATTTTCCAGTTCCATCCATTTGCCTATGAATTTCATAAGATCATTGTTTTGATAGCTGAGTAGTACTCCATTGTGTAGATGTACCACATTTTCTGTATCCATTCCTCTATTGGAGGTCATCTGGGTTCTTTCCAGTTTCTGGCTATCATAAATAAGGCTGCTATGAACATAGTGGAGAACGTGTCTTTTTATACATTGGAGCATCTTTTGAGTATATGCCCAGGAGTGGTATAGCTGGGTCCTCAGATAGTACTATGTCCAATTTTCTGAGGAACCTCCAGAATGGTTTCCAGAGTGGTTATACCAACTTGCAATCCCACCAACAATGGAGGAGTGTGCCTTTTTCTCCACAGCCTCGCCAGCATGCTGTCACCTGAGTTTTTTATCTTAGGCATTTAGACTGGTGTGGGGTGAAATCGCACGTTGGTTTTGATTTTTATTTCCCTGAAGACTAAGGATCTTGAACATTTCTTAAGTCCTTCTTTCCCCATTCGAGATTCCCCCAGTTGAGAATTCTTTGTTTAGTTCTCTACCCCATTTTTTTTTTTATTAACTTGAGTATTTCTTATATACATTTCGAGTGTTATTCCCTTTCCCGGTTTCCGGGCAAAGGCAAACATCCCCCTAATCCCTCCCCCTCCCCTTTCTTATGGGTGTTCCCCTCCCCATCCTCCCCCCATTGCCGCCCTCCCCCCAACAATCACGTTCACTGGGGGTTCAGTCTTAGCAGGACCAAGGGCTTCCCCTTACACTGGTGATCTTACTAGGATATTCATTGCTACCTATGAGGTCAGAATCTAGGGTCAGTCCATGCATAGTCTTTAGGTAGTGGCTTAGTCCCTGGAAGCTCTAGTTGCTTGGCACTGTTGTTCATAAGGGGTCTCAAGCCCCTTCAAACTCTTCCAGTTCTTTCTCTGATTCCTTCAACGGGGGTCCTATTCTCAGTTCAGTGGTTTGCTGCTGGCATTTGCCTCTGTATTTGCTGTATTCTGGCTGTGTCTTTCAGGAGAGATCTACATCCGGCTACTGTCGGCCTGCACTTCTTTGCTTCATCCATCTTGTCTAATTGGGTGGCTGTATATGTGTGGGCCACATGTGGGGCAGGCTCTGAATGGGTGTTCCTTCTGTCTCTGTTTTAATCTTTGCTTCTCTATTCCCTGCCAAGGGTATTCTTGTTCCCCCTTTTAAAGAAGGAGTGAAGCATTCACATTTTGATCATCCGTCTTGAGTTTCATTTGTTCTAGGCATCTAGGGTAATTCAAGCATTTGGGTTAATAGCCACTTATCAATGAGTGCATACCATGTATGTCTTTCTGTAATTGGGTTAGCTCACTCAGGATGATATTTTCCAGTTCCAACCATTTGCCTATGAATTTCATAAAGGCATTGTTTTGGATAGCTGAGTAATATTCCATTGTGTAGATGTACCACATTTTCTGTATCCATTCCTCTGTTGAAGGGCATCTGAGTTCTTTCCAGCTTCTGGCTATTATAAATAAGGCTGATATGAACATAGTGGAGCACGTGTCTTTTATATATGTTGGGGCACCTTGTGGGTATATGCCCAAGAGAGGTATAGCTGGATCCTCAGGTAGTTCAATGTCCAATTTTCTGAGGAACCTCCAGAGTGAATTCCAGAACTGATTTGCAGATTGGTACAACTGCAATCCCACCAACAATGGAGGAGTGTTCCTCTTTCTCCACGTCCTGGCCAGCATTTGTTGTCACCTGAGTTTTTGATCTTAGCCATTCTCACTGGTGTGAGGTGAAATCTCAGGGTTGTTTCGATTTGCATTTCCCTTATGCCTAAAGATGTTGAACATTTCTTTAGGTGTTTCTCAGCCATTCGGCATTCCTCAGCTGTGAATTCTTTGTTTAGTTCTGAACCCCATTTTTTAATAGGGTTATTTGACTCCTTGCGGTCTAACTTCTTGAGTTCTTTGTATATTTTGGATATAAGCCCTCTATCTGTTATAGGATTGGTAAAGATCTTTTCCCAATCTGTTGGTTGCCGTTTTGTCCTAACCACAGTGTCCTTTGCCTTACAGAAGCTTTGCAGTTTTATGAGATCCCATTTGTCGATTCTTGATCTTAGAGCATAAGCCATTGGTGTTTTGTTCAGGAAATTTTTTTCCAGTGCCCATGTGTTCGAGATGCTGCCCTAGTTTTTCTTCTATTAGTTTGAGTGTATCTGGTTTGATGTGGAGATCCTTGATCCACTTGGACTTCAGCTTTGTACAGGGTGATAAGCATGGATCGATCTGCATTCTTCTACATGTTGACCTCCAATTCCAGCACCATTTGCTGAAAATGCTATCTTTTTTTCCATTGGATGGTTTTGGCTCCTTTGTCAAAAATCAAGTGCCCATAGGTGTGTGGGTTCATTTCTGGGTCTTCAATTCTGTTCCATTGTTCTATCTGTCTGTCTCTGTACCAATACCATGCAGTTTTTATCACTATTGCTCTGTAATACTGCTTGAGTTCAGGGATAGTGATTCCCCCTGAAGTCCTTTTATTGTTGAGGATAGTTTTAGCTATCCTGGGTTTTTTGTTATTCCAGATGAATTTGCAAATTGTTCTGTCTAACTCTTTGAAGAAATGGATTGGTATTTTGATGGGGATTGCATTGAATCTGTAGATCGCTTTTGGTAAAATGGCCATTTTTACTATATTAATCCTGCCAATCCATGAGCATGGGAGATCTTTCCATCTTCTGAGGTCGTCTTCAATTTCTTTCTTCAGAGTCTTGAAGTTCTTATTGTACAGATCTTTTACTTGCTTGGTTAAAGTCACACCAAGGTACTTTATATTGTTTGGGTCTATTATGAAGGGTGTCGTTTCCTTAATTTCTTTCTCGGCTTGTTTCTCTTTTGTGTAGAGGAAGGCTACTGATTTATTTTCGTTATTTTTATACCCAGCCACTTTGCTGAAGTTGTTTATCAGCTTTAGTAGTTCTCTGGTGGAACTTTTGGGATCACTTAAATATACTATCATATCATCTGCAAATAGTGATATTTTGACTTCTTCTTTACCAATATGTATCACCTTGTTTTCCTTTTGTTGTCTGATTGCTCTGGCTAGAACTTCAAGAACTATATTGAATAAGTAGGGGAGAGAGTGGGCAGCCTTGTTTTAGTCCCTAATGGTTTCTACTTGTTTATTTATGTTTTCCTGTGTTTTCTCTAAGGAGTTCTTCATGTTCTTGAAGTCCTCAGCATCATGATCAAATATGATTTTGAAACTAGATCTTTGCTTTTCTAGTGTGTTTGGATATTCTGTGTTTTTGCTTTGGTGGGAGAATTGGGCTCGATGATACCATGTAGTCTTTGGTTTCTGTTGCTTGGGTTCCTCGCTTGCCTCTCGCCATCAGATTATCTCTAGTGTTACTTTGTTCTACTACTTCTGACAGTGGCTAGACTGTCCTATAAGCCTGTGTGTCAGGAGTGCTGTAGACCTGTTTTCTTGTTTTCTTTCAGCCAGTTATGGGGACAGAGTGTTCTGCTTTCGGGCGTGTAGTTTTTCCTATCTACAGGTCTTCAGCTGTTCCTGTGGGCCTGTGTCTTGAGTTCACCAGGCAGGTCACTTGGAGCTGGAAGGTTTGTCTTACCTGTGGTCCCAAGGTCAAGTTTGCTCGTGGGGTGTTGCCTTATGAGCTCTCTGCGGCAGCAACCAGAAGATCTGCGCTGCTTTTCCGGGAGCTTCTGTGGGGTTCCAGATGGCGTTTGGTGTTTTCCTCTGGAGTCAGAGATGTGTGCAGAGTACAGTCTCTTCTGGTTTCCCAGGCGGTCTGCCTCTCTGAAGGTTTAACTTTCCCTCCCACGGGATTTGGGTGCAGAGGACTGTTTATCCGGTCGGTCCCTTCAGGTTCCGGCGGTGTCTCAGACGCAGCGGATTTCCTGCTCTTGTGCCCTTATCCAAGGGAACCCAGAGGCCGTATACAGTTTCCTCTTGGGCCAGGGATGTGGGCAGGGGTGGGCAGTGTTGGTGGTCTCTTCCGCTCTGCAGTCTCAGGAGTGCCCACCTGTCTCGGCGGTGAGCTCTCTCTCTCCCACGGGGTTTGGGGCAGTGGCTGGAGGCAGGGAGCTGCGGATTGGGACTCCACTAAAAACCCGGAAGTGTCCGGTCCCTAGAGGAATTTTGCCTCTGTGTGTCCCAAGGCCACCAGTCAGGTCACTTGCAGCAGGAAAGTTGGTCTTACCTGCAGTCCCAAGGCTCAATTTTGCTCATGGGCTGTTGCTTATGAGCTCTCCGCGGCGGCAGCAACCAGGAAGATCTACGCCGCCCTTTCTGGGAGCTTCCGTGCACCAGGGTTCCAGATGGCGTTTGGTGTTTTCCTCTGGAGTCAGAGATCTCTCTACCCATTTTTAAATAGGGTTATTTGATTCTCTGGAGTCTAACTTCTTGAGTTCTTTGTATATATTGGATATTAGCACTCTATCAGATTTAGGATTAGTAAATATCTGTTTGCAATCTGCTGGTTGCTGTTTTGTCCTATTGACAGTGTTCTTTGCCTTACAGAAGCTTTGCAGTTTTATGAGACCACATTTGTCAATTCTTGATCTTAGAGCATGAGCATGTTCTGTTCATGAAATTTTCCCATGTGCTGATGTGTTCGAGATTCTTCCCCACTTTTTCTTCTATTAGTTTGAGTGTATCTGGTTTTGTGTGTAGATCCTTGATCCACTTGAACTTAAGTTTTGTACAGGGTGATAAAAATGGGTCAATTTGCATTCTTCTACATGCTGACCTCCAGTTGAACCAGCACCATTTATTGAAAATGCTATCTTTTTTTCCATTGGATGGTTTTAGCTCCTTTGATCAAGTGACCATAGGTGTGTGGGTTCATTTCTGGGTCTTCTATTCTATTCTACTGATCTACCTACCTGTCTCTGTACCAATACCATGCGGTTTTTGTCACTACTGCTCTGTAGTAGAACTTCAGGTCAGGGGTGTTGATTCCCACAGAAGTTCTCTTAATTTCTAGAATAGTTTTTGCTATCCTGAATTTTTTTTCATTCCAGATGAATTTGAGAATTGCTCTATCTCTGTGAAGAATTGAGTCGGAAGTTTGATGGTGATTGCATTAAATCTGTGTTTGCTTTTGGTAAAGTGGCCATTTTTACTATATTAATCCTACCAATCCTTGAGCATGGGAGGTCTTTCCATCTTCTGAGATTTTCGATTTCTTTCTTCAGAAGTTGAAGTTCTTGTCACACAGATCTTTCACTTGCTTGGTTAGAGTCACACCAAGGTATTTTATGTTATTCGTGACTACTATGAAGGGTGTCGTTTCCCTAATTTCATTCTCAGCCTGTTTATCCTTTGAGTAGAGGAAGGCTACTGATTTGTTTGAGTTAATTTTATACCCAGCCACTTTGCTGAAGTTGTTCATCAGGCATAGTAGTTCTCTGGTAGAACTTTGGGGGTCACTTAAGTACACTATCATATCATCTGCAAATAGTGATATTTTGACTTCTTCCTTTCCAATTTGTATCCCTTTGACCTCTTTTCATTGTCTGATTGCTTTGGCTAGTATTTTGAGTACTATATTGACTAATTATGTCTAGTCCCTGATTTTTGTGAGATTGCTTCAAGTTTCTCTCCATTTAGTTTGATGTTGGCTACTGGTTTGCTGTATATGGCTTTTACTATGTTTAGGTATGGGCCTTGAATTCCTGATCTTTCCAAGACTTTTACAATGAAGAGGTGTTGAATTTTGTCAAATGCTTTCTCAGCATCTAATGAAATGGTCATACGTTTTTTTTTTCTTTGAGTTTGTTTTATAGTGGATTATGTAGATGGATTTCTGTATATTGAACCATCCCTGCATCACTGGGATGAAGCCTACTTGATCACGATGGATGATCATTGTGATGTGTTCTTGGATTCAGTTTGTGTGAATTTTACTGAGCATTTTTGCATTGATAGTCTTAAGGAAAATTGGTCTGAAGTTCCCTTTCTTATTTTGGGTCTTTGAGTGGTTTAGTTATCATCATAACTGAGACTTCTTAACTTAAAAAATAAAACATGTTACAATGCTAAAAAACAATGATAAATAACTTGGGCTTTTTTCCCTGTCTATTATACAGTCTGTCTTTCCCTCTTTTCCTACAAAGCACGCACATTGCAAAGAATCAACTATTTGAAACACTAGTGAAGTTTGGGGTGAGAAATTGGTACTCTTAACCTGGAGAAAATAGCCAAAGCATTCCATTTATTGAACATTGAATCAGAAATGCAGTGGCATTCCAGAAACCTTTATTCCTCCAATTTTAATATTACATTAAAAATAATGTCAATAGGATCTAGCAAGAAGGCACGGTGATTAAGAGCTGGTGCAATACAAACAAAACTAACTTTTGATGTTATTTTTTAAATTATTTTATTTACACCCCAAATGTTACCCTTCTCCCAGTGCCTACTCCCAGACTTCTTCACCTCATCCCTCATCCACTTCACCTCTGAGAGGGTGCCCCCAACCAGGCATCACCTGCTTCTCTGGGGCATCAAGTCTCTACAGGATTAGGTGCATCCTCTCTCACTGAGACTTCACAAAGCAGTCCTCTGAAACATATGTGTCTGGGCCCCACCTCTGTATGCTATTTGGTTGGTGGCGTAGTCTCTGGGAGCTCCCCAGAGTCCAGGTTAATTGAGTAGTTAGTAGACTGTTGGTCTTCCTATGGGGTTACAATCCCTTCCAATTCCTTCAGTCCTTCCCCAAGCTCTTCAATAGGTCTCCCTGACCTCGGTCCAATGCTTGCCTGTGAGCAGAGACCAAAAGGAATGACCAACCAGTGACCAGCCTATCATGGTATCCATCACATGGGCAGGCACCAAACCCAGACACTATTATTGATGCTATGGTGTGATTGCACACAGGAGTGTAGCATGTTGTCCTCTGAGAAACTCTACCAGCACCTGACTGAGAAAGATGCAGATACTCAGCCAACCATTGGACTGAGGTTAGGGACCCTATGGCATTTTAAAAAAAGATTTTATTTGTTTGTTTGTTTGTTTGTTTATTCAGTGTATGATTGTTCTGCTACATGTATACCTGCATAAGATGCCCTCATAGATGGCCATGAGCCACCATGTGGTCACTGGGAATTGAACTCAGGACCTCTGGAAGAGCCATCTCACCAGCCCACTCTTGGCATTATTTATACATCAATTAGTGTGACGTGTGACTTGTGCAGAAGAAATCTAATTTCTCTCCTGATCTCATTGATCTCTCAAACAGAGGCTGTCCTCTCTTTATTAAACAGCACAGCAAATATGATTTCAAAATGAATGAACTTTTGTCTTACTCCTTTCCAGAAGGCTTGCAAGGGAGGAAATTGTTATTTGGCCCTGTTGACTCAGAAAAATATGTAAAACCACAATTAGATATACCTCACTGTTTCCAGTAAATGATCTTAGGTCTGACCCACAACATCTTATGCATACACACTGTTCTGTGTCAAGAACATGAATGTGTCACAAAGGAAAGATAGCAAACATGGTACATCAGAATGTTCAATGCATAGTAAGATTGCAGTGTTTTTCTTAGAATTCAGTTAATTCTGAACAAGTTGAAAATACAGAACATAAGCTGAAGTAGAACATCGCCGTAAAGGATCTTAAAGCACCTCACTAAGTTGGTTACAGGTTAAGAGAGAGTTTGATTTGTAAAACAAGTTTTAAACAGCATTTTCAGAAGTCATCCCCACAAGCAACATTTGCTACTGTTACAGAGGATGGAGATTTAGTTCCCGTCACCCACACTCTGGCTCACAAGTGGCTGTGACTCCAGGTCCACGATATCTGACCCCCCCCCCCGGTTCTGACCTCTGTGGGTACCAGCCACTCATATGGTTCACATATATACCTGAAGGCACTCATACCCACACAAAATACATCTTAAAAATAAGCATATTATCAACTAGTTAGAGTAAGTTATGACTGAAATCCCAGTACTCAGTAGTCTGAGGGAAAAAATGTGCATTTGTGGCACCAGTTTGGGTGCCACATATATAGCAGAGTTATGTCTTGAAAAAAAGTCAACAGACACTTTGGAAAAAGAGAATTAATGCTGCATCAGAGTTGAGCCACTGTCCTCCTCTTATCATCATTCGTACACAAGACAATGGCGAACGTTGTAATTAGCTGTACCTTAGATGAAATATTAACGAGTTTTGCCTAGCCAAACGAGTAAGGGATAGGTCAGTAGTTCAGAGCACTGGCTGCTCTTTCAGAGAACAGGAGTCTTACTCCCAGCACCTACATGGCGACACATAACTATCTATAGCACCAGTTTCAGGGGATCTGTCTCTGCCAGGCACTCAGTGCACACAAGTGGTGCTGACATACAAGCAGATGAAGTATCCATGCACATAAAATCATAATAATTTTACTTATAATAAATTGGCCAGGAATCCAGTTAGTTCTAAGTTTATAGGTATTAGTGGAAGTTAAGGCTAAATGCTTTTCTCCTGTGTCCTGGTTGGTGTTTTGATCCTCGGATGAGGAATTGCCTCTACCAGTCTTGCCTGTAAACACCCCCATGGGGGAACTTTCTTCATTAATGATTGATGTGGGAGGAGTCGGATCACTGAGTGGCTCATTTCTGGGCAGGTACCCTGGGTTGTATATGAAAGCAGGATGAACAAGCCATGGATGGCAAAAGCAGCTTTCCACCATGGTATCTTGCTTCATTCTAAACTCCTCTTTGAGTTTCTGCTGTGGCTTCCCTCAGTGATGACCTGTGAGCTGTAAGCCAAAATAAACCCTTTTCTACCCCCAAGCTGTTTTTGGTCAGTGTTAAACACAGCAACAGGGAAGTAAACTGGGGCCAACTAGTAGTCACATGGTATTCCAAGTCTTACCGTGTTATTTGTATTTCATGACTGGATCATATTGCTAGAAAAAGCCACGGACTAGAAAGTGCATTTGTGCCTTAATATATTTGCTACAATAACAGTTTTTTAATCTTTACCTTAAAATTACTTAGTAGTGTATAGTTTATATAAAAGTACAATCCAAGGGGCTGCCGTACATGACTCAGTTGCCGAAGGGCTTGCTTTGTATGCAGAGAATCCAAGTTGGGATCCCTAGCACCCACATTTTAAAAAAGCATAGTAGCACAGGAGTTGTAATCCCATCACTGGGTTGGGAGACATTAAGACCCCCCAGGGACTTGTTGGGCAGCAAGTCTCGGCAGTGTGTGAGCTCCATTTACACTAAAAGAACCTGCCTCAAATTGGGGAGTTATGTTCGTCAGCAGAGTTCAGTGGTAAGTCACCCTTGTACAAGTAAATAAATTCCCACCTATGCTCACACAGGCTACCCCGATTAAATGCAGTGTGTCATAAACAAAAGAGACATGTAAATAGAAGGAAGGGGTTCAGTAGGAGGGTCGAGCAGTTGAGAGAACAATAGGGAAAAAGCACGATCCAAGTCACATGTATATGTGTGTGTTTGTGCAAATGAAATTGTGAAAGAATTTTTTTGTAAAGCTAGAGAAAGGATCTGGAGTTAATAATAACATTGGCTGCTCTTTCAGAGGACCTGGGTTCAATTCCCAATCTCGGAATGATGGCTCACATGTGTCTGTAACTCTAGTTCCAAGGGATCTGACTCCCACTTTTGGCCACCATGGGTACTGCACACTCATGATACATAGATATACATGCATGAAAAAAGCAATACACATGAAACAATAATAAAAGTATTATCAGTTATTTGTTTATTGGAAGGGGACATAGGAAGGAAAGCAGTGTCACAGTGTCAATCACTGGCCTCTACATAACACACATGGTCAGGAGAGACATGGACTAATACAAACTACACACACACACACACACACACACACACACACACACACACACACACACACACACACACACACACACACACACAGAGTGGGGGCAGGTGGTAAGTGTATTACCATAGCCATACATTTATCAGGGAAATGGTAGTCTTTTTGGATTTGAGAGTATTTTGTCAAAATATCACCAAACTGTTCTAGGTAATATTTTCTTTTGTCAAGTCCTTCTGCACAAAAGATTTCCTATTGGGGTCTAGTTAAATCTAGCGATCAAAGGGAGAGACATATACAGATTATTGTTGCAGAAATGTGTATTTGTCAGATGAAGGCTTTTAGGATACATCATATATCTGCGATTAAATGCGCAATAAACATCCAGATAGTGAGGGCTGAGGAGATAGCTTAGCTGCTGAGAGCACTGGCTGCCCTGTAGCACCCACTTGGTGGCACACAACCATCTCTAACCGCACTCCTGGCGGATCTGATGCCCTCTTCTGGCCTCCACAGGTACTGCATGAATGTGATACTCAAAAGATCGATGCAGGCAAGCACCTACATGTCAAATGAAAAAAATCCAGCTCTGACAATGGACTGCCTGGTAGAAGCGTGGAGGGTGACAGTGCTGAGCAGTGTGCACTATGGAGTGACCTAGCTCAAGAGGTTTCAGAGGGGAACACTAATCAGTAACTGGGGTAGAGATCATTGTGATGGTTTAGCAAAGGGTGAGGCTGCTTTTTGCTCTTGTTTTTGCTTGAGGCTAAGTGGAGGAGTCATGAACTAATTTCTTTGGCAGAGGAGATCTTAATATCGACTCTGTCGTGTGATTATTAGTGATCACCCATTCATACCTACAGTGAAAAAAAAGGAACCAAAAAAATGCAAAATGTACAGTTTGAGAAGAAAAGGAGCACCAGGAAATTGAATGCTGGAGCCAAGTCTTTGTGCTGAAAGAGACGTGGAAAACCCTGGTACAAAGTGAAATAAAGTAGGTGATGCCCTCAGAGTAAGACCCACCCTAGCTATTTCTGCAATATGTCAAATAAAAAGACCTAAAGAATTTTATGATCCTGAAAATGAAACAACAAATCAAAAGCTTATGCAAAGGTAATTCAAGAAAAGGGCCATGTTCCATCCCAAAAGGTAAGCTGAACTTTGCAGCATCGGACACATGGTTCTGGCTTTAGAGTCATAAAAGATACACTAGTAAAGGGATTGTTACACTCTTCCTCTGTGGTTAAGAAGAGGTACAGTGGCTAGGCATGTAACAGGGGAGTCTCTACATGGGGACGCTGAAAAGCCATTGCATAAAGCTATGAAAGTGATGCCTGGAGTGCAGTCAGGATTCCACAACGTTGGAGATGCCAGAGCTGCGGAGGTGCCTGCCAGGGAGAGCTGCAGGACAGGGAGTGCAAGCAGCCCAAGAGAGAGAACGGGTTGCAGTGCGCAAAGGTGGAGCGTGGAGCATTCTATGCCCTTTGACATGGTGATAATGGATTTGGAGTTTGCCCTGTTGGGTTTTTATCTCCTTTTGACTCAGCATTTCATCACTGTAACTCCATTCTTTCTTTTTGGAATGGTAATATGTGTGCTGTGCCATTGTGTGCAGGAAATATGTAATTTACTTTTTTTTATTTTATAGGGGTTGCTATACGTGCATACATAGAACACGTGCAGATAAGGATGTCAGATGTTCTGCTCGGTCATTATCTCCCATATTACCTTGAAATTGGAGCACTCAAAGACTCTGAAACTATGACTAGAGGCCACCAAGCCCTGGCAATTCTCTCGCCACTCCCTCACTCCCTACAGTAAACTGTTACAGGAACAATCGAATACACACACACACACACACACACACACACACACACACACACACAGAGAGAGAGAGAGAGAGAGACAGAGACAGAGACAGAGACAGAGACAGAGACAGAGACAGAGAGACAGAGACAGAGAGGTTCTTTTTCCGACAGAAGAGCTCGATATTCAAGCTTAGGTTCTCATGCTTGTTTTGCAGAATTTTTTACCCACAAAGCCAACTCCCCAGTTCCTGGGTTTTTGTATGTATGTCTCCTCTGTTTCTCTCATCTCTTCTCTCTTCTCTCTCTCTCTCTTCTCTCTCTCTTCTGTCTCTCTGTCTCTCTCTCTGTCTCTCTCTGTCTCTCTGTCTCTGTCTCTGTCTCTGTCTCTGTCTCTCTCTCTCTCTCTCTCTCTCTCTCTCTCTCTCTCTCTCTCTCTCTCTCTCTCTGTGTGTGTGTGTGTGTTGGTTTGAAGTAAATGGCCCCCATAGGCTAACAGGGAGTGCCACTGTTAGGACTCGTGGCGTTGTTGGAGTAGGTGTGACTTATCAGAGGAAGCACATCTCAGTCTCTTCCTGCTGCCTTTGAATCCAGATGTAGAAGTCTCAGCTGCTTCCCCAGTACCATGTCTGCCTGCATGTTGCCATGCGTCCTGTTGTGACAACAATGCACTAAACCTCTGAACTGCAAGACAGACCCAATTGAATGTTTTTTTTTTTAATAGGAGTTGCAGTGGTCATGGTTTTCTTCACACCAATAAACTCTTAATTATTAAGAGTCATTTTGGAAGAGGGAACCTCAATTGAAAAGTAGTCCCACCAGATTGACCTGTAGTAAGTCTGTGGTGCATTTTCTTGATGGATGATTGATTGGGGTGGAGCAGGCTCACAGTGGGCAGTGCCACCCTTGGAATTGTATTCCTGGCTGCTATAGGAAAGCAAACTGAGCAAGCTACAGGGAGCAGCCTGTAAGCAGCACTCCTCCATGGTCTCTGTTTTAGTTCCTTCCTCCAGATTCCGACTCTGATTGAGTTTCTATTGTAGTTTCCCTCAGTGATGGACTGTGATGTAGAACTGTAAACTGTAATAAACCATTTCCTCCCTAAGTTTCTTTTGGTTTTGTTTTGTTACAAAATAGAAACCCTAAATAAGACAGAGAGGAAAGGGCTTGTTTCTTAGCCTACACTTCTAGTTTACATTCCATCATAGAGTATTCGGCACAAGAAATCAAACAGGGGGACTGGAGAGAAGCCTCGGAGTTAATTAAGAGCACTTGTACTTCTCACAGAGGACCCAGTTTTGATTCATAGCCCCACATGTAACCCCAGTTCTAAGGGGTTTAATGTGGTCCTGACCTCTGTGGGTACTAACCACACACATGGTGTACATATAGGCATTCAAGAAAAACATTTATATATGTAAAATAAATCTATTTTTAAAAAGAAGAAGTCAAAAAGGGAAGGAACATAAGCAGAAATCATAGAACACTGACTTGCTCTCTCATACATTCACTCACTCCATGCACAGCTAAATTTTTATCTTTGTTTTCCATTAGTTTTTTTTTATAATCTCATGCAATGTGTATTTTGATCATATTCATGGCTTTTTTCCAACCTCTTCCACATTCTCTTTTGCCCTGCCATTCAGCACTGTGTCCTCTTTATATTCACATTTTCTTGGACAAATATTTATTTTTATTTATAATATTTGTAAATATAATTGCATCAATTCCCCTTCCTTTTCCTTCCTCCAATCCCTTCCATGTGCCCTTCCTTACTCTCTCACAAATTTATAATTTTTTCTTTAACTGTTGTTACATATATACAGATAGATAGCCAGATAGTTGCATATTCCTAATTATGTAAATATACCCTGACCAACTGATACAGCTACAACAAAACTCCTGCATCTAAGTTTCAGGGTCATAAAGAAGAGGGGACAGAAAAATTATAAGAGCCACAGGAATGGGAAATGTCAGGAAGGCTACACGACAGTCCTCTTGAAAAGAAACCAAAAGTTTTTAATCCTATTTATGTTGCCCATATATTCCTTTGCTGTTGCTGTAGGGGGGTGTTTGTTTTGCTTTGTCGAGACAGAATTTCACTATATACCCCTGACTGTCCTGGAACTCACTATGTAGACCAGGCTTGACTGTCCTTAAACTCACCTGTTCAGAATTCAGCAGAAGTCCATCTGTGTCTGCTTTCCAAGTGCTGGATTTATTATCACTTATGTGTATGGGCATTTCTGCATCAATGCAGATGTGTGTGCCATGTGCATGGCTGGTTTCCCCTGGAACTGGAGGCACAGGTGGTTAATCGGACTGGTCCAGTAGAGGAGCAATCCGTGCTCTTATTCACTGAGCTATCTCCAGCCTCTGCCCATAGATATTCTTGGACGTGTGTTCTTCCATTAGAACATGGTCAGTTTACAAAAGATTACACCCTTTTTTGTTGTTTTTGTTGCTTTTGGTATCAGGTAGTCACTTTATTTGCAAAATTTAATTGTCATCATAGAGAATAGTACATAATTAGAGTATATTTTGATTATCTTTATAGTGTTTACCCACCCGTTGATGAACCAGCTACTGGAAGTAAAAGTGTTGATCTGTCAGGGTGACACAAAAGAAAACAAATCTTCAAAGGGGGGACAGTTGTATTTTTAAATGCCAAACAGCTACTTTTAAAGCTAGCACACATTAGTATTACTATTTTTTTTATTTTTATTTGTCTGTCTGTCTGTGGATGGGTGTGGGGGGTTGTTTTGCTTTTCACTTTGCTATTAGTTCAAATGCAAGAAGGTTACAGCAACACATGGACTCTGTGTCCAATGGCCTTTGCAGGAAGGTTGCTTTGGAATTTGGCACGAACCATGCCACTGTTTGCATGGGTCTGAGTTACTTTTCCCCAGATCACTCTGTTTTTGTTGGGTTTGCCTCCAGGAGTCACTGTATTGTGTTTTGCTTTATACACATATGCACATCTCTTGTCTAAGTAGAACTCACTTTCATCCCAGGCATAAATATCTTCAATTTGAAGAAGAGGCCTTGCCCTCTTTGGTTCCGGAGACCTTGCCTGTAGCCGGCAGAAATGGCCTTGCACCACAGCCTTCCAGACATACTTGCCCTTTAGAAGTCCTCTTCTCAGCTCAGCGGCCTCCACAGGTGCCAAAATGGTGAAAAGACGTGTCTGGGTGTTTTGTCTGCATGTGCATGACATGAATGCCTGGTACCCAAGGAGGTCAGCGGAGGGTGTCAGATCCCCTGGGACTAGAGTTACAGGATGGCTGTGGGTTACTACCATGTGGGTAGCTAAAACTGAGTCCAGTTCCTCAGGAAGACCATCCAGTGCTCTTAATCCTTGGCACAGCTCTCCTACCAATACACTAGTACACTTATCGACAGCTGGTAGTGCTTCCCACTTGGGTTTTCCTGTAAGTGCGTGAAGGAAGATAAAAGCTACCTATGCACAAGATCCTGCCGCCGATTATGTATCTGACTGTGGTACTTTCTAACACTGGCTAATGGGCCTATTTCATTTATTTGAGCACCCTAGTGGGGAAGACAGAAAATAATTTAAGTCCTAACTGGTTTCCTAACAGAACACTTGTGGACTGTCTTTTGTGTTCCCAAATGTGGATTTCAGATGTTTATGTTGTAGTGGCAAAACTGCAGGTGACCCACCCCAGGAGAACCGTCGGAGTGTGGTGAGAAAACAGTGTAGACGTGTGAGCTACAGACAGGGCTGCTGACCTAGGGGCTTCCAAATGGAGACCCAAGTTCCCCACTGGGAAGGAGGATGATGCTTCGGCTTCCATTGCTAACTTAAATTCGTACCCAATGACAATGTGCGCAGAACCCTCCCTGCAGCTGGTCCTTCATTTTTTAAAGTGGTTCTTGCCTTTTCCAGCATAAGAAACTCGGTTCAGCAGTTGTTTTTGGAGGTGGGGAAGCCAGGCTGATGGCAGAAGAAGGCAAAGAGGAACAGAGCTTCTTCTCAGCTCCCGGAACCTGTGTTGTTGACGTAGGAATGACAAACACACAGCTCATAATTACGGACTCCCAGAGGAAGTGGAGTCATTCGATAATGGTTATACTTCAAAGGTACACAATTCTTCACTAGTTAAAAATGCAAGTAAATTTTACATCAGCCCAGTTAATTAAAATGAGTATACAAAGACCTATCATGTCATGTTCCCGAGAACTGTGATTTGGGGTGCTAAGTAGTGGTATATCTGTATATTTTCATCTAAGTATTTTCCACCTTTTGGCCCTTAGTAAAATGTACAGAATTTGCTTGTTTTGGTTGGTGTTTTGTTTTGTCAAGACAGGGTCTCACTTTGTAGCTCTGGCGGTCCTACAATTCACAATGTAGATCAAACTGGTCTAGATCCGTCTGCCTCCGCCTCATCTGAGTGCTGGGATTAAAGGCATGCACCACCACATCCAATATTTCCTTAAACTTAATGAACTCGTAGTTTTTATGCACAGTAAATTGTAACTGGGATTAAAACTCAAAAAGTAAAATATTTTCTAAAGGTACATAGAATTGAAAAGTTTGCCCTTCATAACATAACTACGTGTGTGTGTGTGTGTGTGTGTGTGTGTGTGTGTGTGTGTGTGTGTGTGTGTGTGTATCAGAAGAGGGGATAAAAAGAATTTTATGAAATTGGACCGTCTTAGGAGCCAGCGTCCCCTTGGTGCCTAGCCCTGAGTGAACTACACCTGGCTCAACATCGCACCCGGGTTACCTTGAGCCCTGAGTAGTTCAGCACTACCAGGGAAGTACAGGCCCCGGACACTGTCCCCTTTCACGAAGGAAAAAGTGTACACTCCCCCAACCCTCTGCAGACCCAGAAAGTGGGGTCCCACCACCAGGCCTCCATGTTCAATCTACCACATGCACCTTTGGCAAAGTTTGTTCCCTAGCAGGACATGGACATCAGGCAGGATCAGGTACCATGGGATAGTGTGCCCCTCAGGGTGTTTTTTTCCTCCCAGCTAACCCTATCTCTCCCTTTTGCCCATCAAGCCAAACTGAGATGGAAAAGCACTCTGTGATGGGATCCGCAGTCAGCATAACACTTTCTAGCACAATGGAAGCTAGACAGAACTTATTAAATGTACAGATGAGTACCAACTTGATTTCTCTCTTTTCTCATTCTTCTCTTATATATTACATCCTGACCCCTCCCTACACACCTCCTTGTCCCTTCCTCCACCTTCTGTCTTTCCCAACCCCAGGGATACCATCTAACATGGCATAACAAGTTACAAGAAGTGTAGGGACAAACTGTTATATCAATGTTGGACAAGGCAACACATTAGGAGGAGAGGAGTCCCAAAATCAGGCAAAAGAATCAGAGACAACCCTGCACTCTCACAGTGAGGAGTCCCACAAGAACGTGTATACAGAGGACCTTGCTCAGACACATACAGGCTCTCTGATTGTCACTTCACTCTCTGTGAGTCACTATGGGCCCTGCTTAGATGATTCTGTGGGCCATATTATTATAGTGTCCTTGACCCATCTGGTTCCTACAATCCTTATTCCTCTTCTTCCAAATGGTTTCCTGGGCTTTGCCTAATGTTTAGCTATGGGCCTCTGCCTCTGTTTCCATCAGTTTCTGATATATAATCTCTCTGATGATGATTTTGCTAGGCTCTAGCTTATGGATATAGCAGAGTTATCATTAGGGACTGTGTCATTGACCTTTTTTTTGCCAATTGTGTTTGGTTCTACCTTAGGTCTCTGGGCTATCCAGCCTCTGGTTCTTAGACATCCAGGCAGTGTCAGGCATGGGCTCCCTCTCATGTCTTGGGCCTCAAGTTAGACCAGTCATTGTTTGACCACTCTCACAAATTCTGTACCACCATTACCCCAGCACATCATGTAGTCAGGACAAATTATAGATAGGTTTTCTGGCTGTGTTAATGTCCCAGTCCCACCATTTGGCAGCCTTGCTGGATACAGAAGATAACCAGTTCAGGCTCCATATCCCATGATACTAGGAGTTCTCACTAGTGTCACCCTCATAGATTTCAGGGACTTTCCATTCCCCTCCACCTTGCTCCCAGAAATACTCCCCAATTCTAGTCGTCTCTCCAAGTACTCCCTCCAGCTCCCAACCTTAACCCGATCTCTCCTGTTCCCATCCCCACCTGCCCTCTCCCATCCACCCTTGAAATCTATTCCATCTCTCCTTCCTAGGGACATCCATGCATCGCCCTCCCCCAGCCCTCCTTGTTACTTAGCCTCTCTGGGTCTGTAGATTGTAGCATGATTATCCTTTATTTAACAGATGGTGTCCACTTATAAGTGAGTACATACCATGTGTTTGTCTTTCTGGCTATAGGTTGCCTCACTTAGGATGAGTTTTTCAACTTCCATCCATTTGACTGCAAATCCCATGCTGTCATTGTTTTTAACAGCTGAGTAATAAATATTCCATTGTATAAATGTACCACATTTTCTTTATCCATTTCTTTACCCACATTATGTTCTGTTGAGGGGTATCTAGGTTGTTTCCATTTTATAGATTTTTTGAATAAAGCAGCAACAAGCATAGTTGAGCAAGTGTCCTTGAAGTAGGATGGCGTGTCCTTTGATTATCTGCCTAAGAGTGATATAGCTGGGTCTTGGCATAGATCTATTCCCAGTTTTTTGAGGAACCATCATGTTGACATCTAAAGTGGCCGGGCAAGTTTGTACTCCTACCAGCAATGGAGGAGTGTTCCCTTTGCTCCACATTTTTATCAACATGAGCTCTCACTTGAGTTTTTGATCTTAGCCATTCGATAGATGTAGAATGGAACCACAGGGTCGTTTTGATTTGCATTTCCCTGATTGCTAAGGATGTTGATCATTTCTTTATGTTTTTCTCAGTCATTTGAGATTCCTCTGTCAAGAATTCTCTGTCTAGATCTGTACCCCATTTTTAAATTGGTTTATTTGGTTTGTTGAGATCTAGTTTCTTGAGTTACTTATGTATTTTGTATATTAGCCCTCTGTCAGATGTGGAGTTGGTGAAAACCTTTTCTCATTCTATAGGCTGCTGTTACACAGCCTGCGATCAACTTACTGAGAAATAGTGCCACCTGCAGTGGACTAAGCCTTCTTACATCAACTAATAATACAATTCCCCTAAGACGCATTCACAGATGTAGGCGATCTATTATTTGAGTCTTCTCTTTTTAGGTGACTTTTGGCTTTGCCACATTAAAAGTCAAGGCTACCCAAGACACATATTTAAAATGAATATTTCAAAAATTGTTGGGTTACAGTATAAATTACATATTTCTGAGTGTCATGGTACATGCTTATAATCCCAGCACATGGGACCACTAAGACAGGATAATCATGAATTTAGGCCACCCTAGGTTACAAAGAGAGTAAATAGCATAAAGAGTAAATTCATTTAATCTTAATCAAAACCATCAAAATTTCTCCAAAAAAGATCTACAATTCATACTCTCACATAATCTAGATCTGTGCTCATTTCCCATGCTCTTAGTCATATGAAACATGATTATTTAAAAAAAAACTTTATTAGTGATAAAATAATATTTATTTCTTCAATTACTAGAAAAGTGGAATAACACCAAAATTTGCACCCCCAATCTTGAATCAACTACTTTTTCTTATATCTCATGGATAATCAGTTACTATGCACAACATAAAAATCCTGACTTATGGAAAAAATTAAGTTTGATCTAAACTGTGGACCACAATAATACTTGAGATAAAAAACAACATGTGTACTCTGAATTAATCTTATCCTCAAACCTGCTCAAACTACACTGTATACGAGTCCCTAAAATGGCAAATCCTTTCTTGCAATTCCTTATAGTAAAAACTTAGAACCATCTTTACTTGCGCTTTGTCTCTCACACCCAGAGATTCAGATCAATTTTCACCACTTTCACCAACCCCTGCCCTTTCCTTCCCACAGACAAGCTGTCAACCTTTGACTGTAGCATTGTTCAAGACCCGCTCTTGGTCTTTTCATCCTTATCCTGCCTGTACCTACCTGTCCCCAGTATATTCCTGATTCAACCATGAAAGTGGCCCTTTAAAACTTGCAAGGCAAATAGATTATGACCTTCCTGCTCAGAACTCTACGTATCTGAGTTTTCTTTTTTTTTCTCACTTTTTAAGTGAGAGCCAAAGCTTTTTTCATCGCTACCAAATGTCCTCACTGTCTGATCCTGCTTCCCTCTCTGACTTCTTCCTAATGCTACTATATTCCAGCCACTTAACCTCTTTGCTTGCAGACAGGATCCTAGCATGGCTGTCTTCAGAGAAGCTCTAACAGCAGCTGACTGAGACAAACGCATATACTTATAGCCAACCATTGGACTGAAGTTGGGGACCCCTATAGAAGAGTTAGGGGAAGGATTAAAGGAGCTGAAGGGGTTGGCAACCACATAGGAAGAACAACAGTATCATATAACCTGGACTCCTGGGAGCTCCCAGGGACTGAGCCACCAACCAAAGAGCATACATGGGCTGGTCCGGAGCCCCCAGAACATAAGGGAGATGAGGCACCTAATCCCATAAAGACTTGATGCCCCATGGAAGGGGGATGTTGGGGGGGGTTGGGGGGGTGGGAGAGCATCTTCTCAGAGGCATAGGGTAGGGGAATGACATGAAGAACTATAAGAGGGGGGACTGGGAAGGGGCAATGCTTGGAATATAAATACATAAAATAATTTAACAAAAAGTACTTCCCCAATCACCAACGTTTTATTTTATTTCAATTAATTAAAATCATATTATTTCCCCCTCTTTCTCTTTCTTCCAACGTGTCCCATATTCAACTCTCCAACTCCCTCTTAAATGAGTGGCCTCTTTTTCCTAAATTACTATTGTTAAATACACACACACACACACACACACACACACACACACTTAAATGTATCAGTACAACCTTTTGAGTCTGCTCATAAAAAAGCATATGATTTCAAGGCTGACTATTTGGTATTAATAAACAATTAACAGGCTCATTCCCAGGAAAGACAACTTCCCCCTGTCTCTGCAGCTGATAGTTGACTATAGACCTTTGTCCAAGGATAGGGGCTGTAAGATATCCCTCTTCAGAGAAGCCCTTGGTCCTGCCAAGGCTGGACCCCCACCCCAGTGTAGAAGAATGTTGGGGGAACTAGGGGGTGAATGGGGGAACACCCTTATAGAAGAAGGGTAGGGGGTAATAGGGAGCTTATGTCAGGGAAACCAGGAAAAGGAATAACATTTGAAATGTAAATTTAAAAATCCAATAAAAGAAAAAATAATAAAGGAAAAAAGAAAAGACATCCCTCTTCCATATTAGGTGTTATCATTTTTCCCTTCCCATCTTTATGCCCTCTCCTTTCTTTATTAAACAAAACAAGAACAACAAAAAGCTCACTGAATCCAGGTAGTGCTACCGACTAGAATATGGACTGATCTTGTTGTGCAGGTAATCAGGGAATCATTGTGGTGAGCTCGTGAATGTAGCAGCCATGTCATGCCCAACATGCTGCACCTCGCAGGTTTCTACCTCATCCTTCAACTTGTACATTCTTTCTCCCCTTTCTTCACTGTGTTGCTGGAGCGTGGTAGGACAGTGGAGGAGTTATTAGCATTGAGTACTTAACAGTCGTTTTTTTTTTTTTTTTCCCTCGGTACTTTGACCTAGTTATGATTCTTTGTATTAATTATTTCTCGCTATAGAAACAGCTTCTCTGGTCAGGGTTGAGAGCAGCACTCATCTGGTAAGTTAGTATTGTAATGACCAGGATTCATTGCTGGGTCATACATACCTTTGAGGACTCAACTCTCCAACCTGCCTGTGTAGCACCTTCCAGCATTATGAACATAAGCTGTCTGTGAGGAAGTCTCCAGGTCAGCTCCAGGTTGATTTCTGTATGTCTGTGTAAGCATGAAGACCTGAATTCAGATCTCTGTACCTACTTACACTTCCAAGGGGAAATTAGCTGTAGCTCCAAGGGGGCAGGGACAAGAGGATTGTTAGGATTTGTTGCCTGCCAGCCTGGCTTGGCTACCCTGGACCCAGTTGGGCAGCCCTCTGAGCCACAACTCTGCGGGCTCCTTCACATGGCTGTTCTGTCTCCCTGACCTCCACTCTTGGCAGGTATGACATCTCTCCACCACCTCTCTGGCATAGCAGATCTTCCTCCTTCTCCCTTTCATTTCTAAGAGGTGCCCTCTCACAGTTGACTTCCTGGTCCTGTTGTTCTTAGGATCTTTCTCGCCCCTCTTCCACGTTTCCTGAGCTGTACGTGTGTGGGTTGTGCTGTACATTTATCAACTGTGGCTGGGAACCCCCTGATCAGTTGTTCTCTGCATTTTAACTAGTGTGACTTCCTGTAACAG
Organism: Rattus rattus; assembly: GCF_011064425.1. Classification (NCBI taxonomy): domain Eukaryota; kingdom Metazoa; phylum Chordata; class Mammalia; order Rodentia; family Muridae; genus Rattus; species Rattus rattus. Next base: position 94,385,328 of record NC_046172.1, read on the forward strand.
TCTCCATCGCCTGCATAGGAAAGTTTCTTTGATGAGAGGTGGGGACTTAACTGTGGGTATTCAGAAGGGGAGTTAGAATGCAACTAGGAATTATGCTGGTTTAGGAAAGTGGCAGAAGTAGTTTCCCTTCTAAGACCCACCATCTCAGCAGCCCCAGATATTTGCCAAGGTTTCCTCCTGTTGAGTAAACATTAGGTCCAATTTGACAGCTATTGGTTGCCATCAAGCTGTAAAGGACACTATTGCACTTTTAATGATAGCTTACCTTATCACTGGAACAAATTGTAGGAAAAGAAACAGACCCTCACATTTATGCAGCTGAGATTGTGTAGCTGATCACTGAGGGTATTCATGTGCCAAAAATAGACACTTACTATACAGTACATACAATAAAAAGTCCAGATAGATTGACGTTGAAGACGTGAAAAAGCAAACACTTAAAACTTTTAGGAGAATGTATAGAGTGTCTTCCTGATTTCAAAGTAATAAAGCATTTCCTGCACAAGGCACTGAAAGTTGTACTACTAGCAAAAATAAAGACCCATAAAATAATGGCCAATAGGTTTACAATGAGAATTTGTGTGTTTCAAATATAACATAAGAAGATAGAAAGATGAGCTACAAAATGAAAATTCTGTATAGGAATATTAAGAATGCCAATTTTTAAATATCAAGGTAAAATAAGTAAAGACCATTAACATATTTTTGACAATCAGAACAGAAAATTATGAAAACTTTCATTAGAAATCTGGGAAATACAAATTAAAGTTATAAGTACTACAAGCTAAGATCATCAGCAGTATTTTAAGTAAATGGCAAAAAATAAAATGTCTGTTAATAGTGAATTATGAAGATTTGTATTAAGAATTTTATATATTCAAGACCTGCTAACCAATAGGTATAATTCCTTTAAGAAACTACTTGTAAATATCTTGTCTATGGATACTCTCTAACCAAGAAGTTCCAAGTCTTGATCTGTTCTCTTTCAGATGTTCATCAGGAAACATAAAAAGGAATGATAAAAATATATTTTAATAGCAAACATTCAATGGCAGCCCACATGTTCATCAACAAGATGCATTAATACATTGTAGAGTATTACGCAGCAGCAAAAGTGGAACGTCATCACACAAAACGACACGACTGGACTTAATAATGAATTTATGGAAAAGGAAACCAGAGAATAACTACAAGATAGGTCCATTTTTTAAACCTTAAATTCATTCTTTAGGCATACATACTTGTACAACAAACCTATTCTTTTTTAAATCCAATGCACAAAAAAAATGGATTCAGCTCTGACATTACATACAACAAAACTTTTCCTTAATGTAAAAATAAAATTTAAAAACAATATTCAGGAAGCTAGAGAGATGGGTGGGTGAGGACTCCGGCTGCTCTTTCAGAGGATCTAGTTGTGAGCACCACATGGTAGCTCACAACTGACTGTAAATCCACTTCCAGGTGATCTGACATCCCGTTCTGACCTCTGCAGGCACCAAGTACATATGTAGTACACAGACGCTCATACATGCAGAACACACATATACATAAAAACCTTTACAAAAACAAAAACAAACAAACAAATAAAACAACCTTCCAGGTTAGGGTACTTGGGTTTTAGTGAGAGAATAAGATGGGGTGGCTAAGTGCTTTATTTCTTATGTTCTGTTTATTTGGTAATTATTGTGCTGCTTTGTATTTTTGATCTAGTTTAATGTTACATATGCTTCATGTATAAAGTGTCTAAAGAACAATGACGACTATTCACACCTCAGTGTGTGTATACTTGGTTGCTCAAAAGAAATATTGATGGAGTCAGTTGTTTACACCTTTATGGCAAAAAAAAAATAAAGAACCATGAGTGCACAGCCACAAGAGTTAAATATCCACAGTAATGACCCATGTTATGGTTTCAGAGTGTTCAAAAGCCATGGGAGTTTCAATTTTTAAAAAGGCACAATTTTTCTCTCATTTTACATGACAGTTCTATTCTTGGAAATTTCAGTATTTTTTAAATGTTTCCAAAGGTACATTAGCTGTAGGTATATAGACTTAGATTCTGGATTTATATTATTAAGTTTTACACCCACTTGAACAGCCATCCAGGTCTTCCAGTGTATTATGGGACAGTTGTTTGTTTTGTGAGAATGTTCCAATACTGCTTGAATATCCACGATCTCTACACACTTATGAATAACACTGACCCTGTATAGCTGTGACAAGCAAAAAAAAAAAAAAAAAAAAAAGTCCTATGGATATCCTATAGGTTGGTCTAAGAAAAAGAATGAATGTTGTTTAGCAGTTTCCTCCAAATTGAAACATTCCCTGAGGGAGGGAGGGGACAAGTTAGTGAGACTCAATAGATCAACCGAATTTGTCTGCAGAAACTGAAACTTGCTAAACAGCCCCTCCCGGACTTTCAGAAGCACAAAATAACTGGTAGAAGAGGAGGCTGGCCAGCCAGGTCACCAGGCTGCTGAGCTATTTCTTAACTATGTGGGGCTGCCTACACGCTACGTAGCAAACTCCAGGGTCCCCAATTTTGTGAATCATCGCCCTTATTGGTTTGGGCTTTTCAGTGATGTAGCTGTTTTCTACTGTATGTTACCTCTCCCCTATACTCCTATTAGTAATCCTTACAGAAACTCATTTATTCACCAAGTTGGACTTTAGCATAAATGTTACTTTCATTTGTCATGGCTTTTCTTTTTGGAGTGAATAGACGTGTGTGTGTGTGTGTGTGTGTGTGTGTGTGTGTGTGTGTATATATATATATAGAGAGAGAGAGAGAGGGGGGGGGGGGGAGGGTTAAAAGTTTGGAAAGACAAGGGAGACAGAGCACGAAACAGAAGACAGTAGAGACAAGGAAGATAACCTGAATGACAGACAGGTCATCCTCAACTTAGGAAATTTTTTTCCTTTTTTTCTTAAACCATTTTATTTGTTTGCATTTCATATATTATCTGCCTTCCTGGTCTCCTCTCCACGAACCCCCCACCTCATCCCCTTTGCCTCTAAGAGGGTGCTCCCCCACTCAGCCACCCAGGTAAACTAGGAAATTCATTCAAGACAGTTTGTCTTCTGTGACTCTTCAGTGTAACACTATGTGACCCCTCCCTAAGCATACATTTAACCACAACCACTGCAAGATCTAAGCGAACCTTGAAGCACTTTAATGGAAAGGAAGGGAGTAGTCTGCACTTGTGCTTGCAGTTGAGAGGAACTAAACCCACACCAAAAGAGTACTAGAATCTGGGTCAGGAAAATGCAGACTTCATAATTACAGAGCTTTATTAGACATGTGGAAATGCTAACCCTGGGCAAAATAGGCAATAAATCCAGCACATGCCTTTCCTGGCAGTGTTCCCACAATGTCACCAGGAAGAATTCCGCCAGCCTTCTTTTCCTTTTATTGATATTTGTAGAGGAGCCTCAGCTGTCCACTGACCTCAGCCTTGGGGTTGGGAGTGGGGCGGGGCGGGGGGGGGCTAGAGTGAAGAAGGAAACAGGCTTAACAGATACGCAATTGAGCCGAAGGATAAGGTGGCTCAGAATAATCTAGCAAGACCAAAAAAGCACTTGATACCCAGGTGTGGTGCCAGGAGTCAAGGACCGGAGATTGGGTCCAGTTTCGGAAACTGGGCATCCTGCGTGTAAGATAGCTGAGCGCTTGGAAGGTCACACCGTATGTGGTAGAGAGCAACAAGGATCACGGCTCACATAGAAAGCCCAACCTTAGGCCAGCCAGGAATAGAGAGAAGCAGCTGAGAAGGTGATGTACTGCTATAATCATCTGCTCATTGGGCGATTAGAAGGGAGAGGTCAGGTGAAACCCTCTTAGAGCATGAAATAAATGATCAGTTGCATAAAAAATAGACAAGAAAAGAAAAGAACCATGTACCTCTCTTGGAAACCAGATGACGGGAGAGAGGTCCAGCATGTCTCTCTTCTCCATAAATTACTTCCTCCCATATTTAAGATAATTATGTTAAAGAAAATGTTGTTTGCAGGAACAAGCTGCTGACTAATGCAGAATGCTTAATATGAATATTTTACCTACCACAGTGGAAAAGGAAAGCACACATATTCGTAAGAGTTCAGATAAAGTTAGAAAAGGATGCATACAGAACAGTTAACAGTGGTCATTCTGGGGCTGGAATGCTTATGGGAGTGCAGAAGCAGATCTGTATTTTTCTTTATAACCTCTATAACATTTGCCATGGTTAACTAACATGTGACAGAGACCTAAAAATTAAATGTGATAGAATGACTGGAGCTCATCCCTTCCTTGTGCAGATTCAGCAGAAATTGGGCAGAGAAAAGTTCTTGACATTCAGTAGACACCGGAAATAGCAGAGACATCGGCCATGATCTTTTTTTTTTTTTTTTTTTTTTTTTTAGTGTTCAGCAGATTTCAAAAGACTGGGAGGGGTGGGGCATATTCCTAAGAAAGAGGAAACAGGGACATGGAGGAAATGAAACAGTGAAAGGGGAGGACTTAAGGAAGGGATAAAGAAAGGGGCCTATCAAAGGATAGCCAACTTCCCCAGGTCTTGTCCCCAGTCACCAAGGCAGTGATGCAGTGTATCTCTGTGAGGGAATAAGGTAACTAAGCTAACACCACAATGACTGTCCTCCCTCTCTCTTACTCTCAACATGCTGAGTTCTCTGAGAACTGCTTACCCCTCTCCAAGGATGAAGATGTGTGATATACTTACAGAGGGACCTGTACCAGAAACTCAGGGAAAGCAAAGAGGGATTAATTGCCTTTTTTTCTTCCAGGACACCAACCAGCTTGGTTCTGTGGACAATGAGGCTTCATGACTACCTGCAAACAACTATGGGTGACAAGGTTACAAGGATTTTTCTACTTGGGATTTCAATTCAACTGGAAAGACAGTAAGGCTTTTTCCCTCTTTGATTCACTGTTGTAACTCTAGACTCACTGAAAGAGTTAAAACAGAAAGGAACATACATACAGGGAACTGAGTAATAAAACAAACTCCATCTCCAGGGGCCTGCTGTGTCATAAGGAAAAGAATGATCTCTTTTGCTATGGTTCTATTATTTGATTGAATTTGCTACATCAAAGTGACTGATGTCATGTATCAACTCAGGGAATTCTTCCTAAGGGAAAAGTAGTATGGATCATCTGAATGGGAAAGAAGTCCTTTGAAAAACCAAATACACTTGTCCTCAGCCCTAGGTAAGAATTCCTGCATTTGCGATTGTTCTGAGTAGAGGGATGTCATAGAACTCAAACATGTTGCCATAGAAATCATGAACAATGAAAGTGGGATGGCTAATTCTTCTTTGCTAGTAGTTATAAGTGGGGTCTGTGGGACAGTAGCTTAAATATCATCTGGGAACCTACTAGAGATCCAATCATCAGGTCCTGGCCCACATTTTACTGACTCTGACACTCTGGTGCTGCAACCGAGAACCCTGTTTTAACAAACTCTTCAAGGGATTCAGATGTGTAGGTCCATAATGAAAACTCATTCCTCTGGCAAAACCAAAACCTTAAAACAGTCGCCCTCTTTGCTGAATATCAATCAGTTATAAATATAAAGAAAGTAAAAACAAAAAAATTAAAGCAAGAAATGTAACAAAATACAGTGGAAAGTCCAAGACCAAATATATTTGCTATCATAATAAGTAAGAATGGACTATATTGTCGAAAATAACCAAAAAAAAATGTAAGTCAATAAAAAGGACTTTCATTTTTTAGATGATACAGTTCTTATAATGAATACTTCCTGGGGAAGTGGGGCAAAGAATGTCAAAAAATACAACTACAAAACGAGTGTGTCCGACTAGTACACAAAGTAAGGGAAGAGGAGACGATTAAAGGGCAAAATGAATAAAATTCAAGACCAAAAAAATGAAATGAAAGAAGGAAATATTCTCCTAGTGAGAAAGGGCACGTTGTACAGACAAGTTGCCTTAAATCTTGAACAATGTAGGAAATACATTAGAAACACAATCGAATTTAGTAGAAATCCATAATCATCAAGAAAATCTATATACTTTGTGAAATGTATATCAAAAAGTAAGTAGCAGGATATGAAAAATCTGAATTGTACACTCAATATATCCTGCATTTTATATCCTTAGAATATTTACTTATTTGCATTCATTTTTCTTATATTTTTTTACAATTTCCCATATGTACTCTTTGCCTGATCACCTCCTACATCCATACCACCCATATGTACACATCTTCCCTCCTCACAAATCTCTATGGTTCCTTCTTATCTATTTCTTTCATTCCACAACCCACCAACTTTGACCAGGACTCTGTTTGGAGATATCCAATGTACAATGGTGGGACTAGATGGTATACAATTAACCATTGTGATTTTACTTCTGCTAGAATAGAATGTATCAATAGCCAGTAATTCACAGGTAAAGAAGAGGGCCCTGTGAGCCCTCCCCATCCTTCCTTGACTGACTGTTGATAGAGCTAGTCTTTTATGGATTCAATGCAGTTAACTACAGTTGATGTGAGTTAATGATTACAGTAGTTGTACTGAGTCTAGGGAATAGAATTGCTTAGCCCTTCACTCTATATATTCAGCTCTCTCTCTCTCTCTCTCTCTCTCTCTCTCTCTCTCTCTCTCTCTCTCTCTCTCTCTGAATTGTTTTGGGTTAAGGGAAGGGCCAACATGCATTACTGTTTCTCTATGTCTTGGACATCTTGTGTCTCTGTGAGTTGGTGTTTTGTCTTAGAGAATCCTGTCCTTACAACGAGACAGTATGCATGAGATCTATGCAAGCTCAAGCATGACCAAATCTCAGCATGGAGAAGGAAGTTGGGCGTGAAATGCTCTCACTAGCTGAGGAGCTATTGACAACTGATAGTTGTCTAGGGAGGGAGAATCAATTTTCACTCAGAGTAGCCCCTGGTAAAACTTCCATGTTAGACTGCAAGGCCACATACCCAAGAATATTTGGACAACATAACTCAGACTTGATGCATTTTTAAAAATACAAAAGACACAAAATTGGGAGGGCGAGGAAGTGGGGATGAATATGGAAGGAGCTGAGGGAAGGGGTGAAAATTACCAACACACACACCAAGTTCTTCAAAAACTAATATATCCATATATATTTAAATTTAGTTTTTAATCAACCACAGAGCCAGTATTATGGCTTCCCCAAGTGCACCATGACACACAAATACACACACACACACACACACACACACACACACACTCACACACACACACACACACGTGCACACATATGTATGCATGCACACACCATACACAAGCAATGCTCACACTAGCTGAGGAGCTATTGACAATTGATAGTTGTCTAGGGAGGGAGAATCAATTTTCTCTCAGAGTAGCCCCTGGTAAATCTGCAAGTGCATGTGCAAATAAAATAATAAATCACATAGCTGGTGACAACACTGCATAACCTTTAAAAGCCGAGAAGACTAGAACAAAAAGAAAAACCCCATAGACCACTATTATTAATTCTAAGGTAAAATGTCTTAATAAAATGTTAGCAAATTCATTTCTAGAACATAGTAAAAAGTAATTAGGTCAGGGTTATTTGAGTAATTTAAATATTCTTGAATAACTTTATTTATATACTTCATTGTGCCTATAAATTAAAGAAAACAACCTCAATGATTCTATAAAAGGCAGAGAAGTAGTTGCTATAACAACTAAGACAAATACAGATGGCATCTATGTTATTCTGATAGATGACCAAAAATCCAATGAAACATATGAGAAATATTGCCTAACTGAGAAGTGATCTTAGCTTCTCAGGGTGCTGAAACAGAGAAGCTAAGAGAAATGAACCCAAGGGATATTCTGTTTGTTGAAATAAGGCTGGCACAGAAAGGCAAACAGCAGCTGATATGAGTGCAGTGTAGAATGTCAAAATGTTGACATCAGAGAAGCAGCAGGGAGGATGGTGGTGGGAGTGGACCGTGGAGGAAGAGGATCTCAAAGCTTTACCTGGAGAGTTGGAATATGCTTTAAATGATCTATTGTAAAAATGCAGCAGATGCAGTCATTGTAAATACAGTGAATATTTCAACACAGCTAGAAGAGTAGGTTTAAAATGTTCTCACCACAGGAAAAGTCATCATTTGGTGAGGTAATGAGTACAGTAACTTAATTTTGATTTGTGTGCAGTGTGCACATTCACCACTTTATCACATTACACACTATAAATATGCATAGTGAAACTTGCTCTGTAATTAAGGCTAGCCTTAAACTTATAGAGATCCGCCTGCCTCTGCCTCCTAAGTCCCTTGATCAAAGGCACACACTGCACCTGATTTAATTCTTATTTGTCAATGAGTTTTGTAAACATACCCCTTTTAAAAAGACAAATGGAAAACATTGAGTCTGTCTTTGTGATTGAATGAAACTGTCTCTAAACTGAGTTCTCTGTAAGCATAACCTTGTAAACCTTGGCTTGCATGACTGGAATTAAAACCACAGTCTAAGATATAGGCTTCCTCTCATGGTCCAGGCCTGTAATCTCAGGTACTCAGTAGGTTGAGGTAGAAGGATTACAGCTTCAAGGTCTGCCTGGGCTACAAAGTGAATTTAAGTCCAGCCTAGGCAACATAGCAAAGCTGTACCTCCAAACAAAAAGTAAAAATGGGCCCGGGCATACAGCTCAGTGCTTAGCTACTGTGTGCAGTGCTTAGACATCATCTCTAGTATTGCAATCAATCAACGCACACAATTTACTTCATTAAGAAGGAATGCACTTAGACAATGTAATTAAAATAAAATTTTAGACATTGTGCCACGCATAAAATAAAATCCAGATGGTTTAGACATATAGCATTTCACATGGAAATCCAAGGTGGGCATAAAGAAGGGTATTTTGTAACCTTTGCATGCACAAGGCCTTCATTAGCAAGATAGGGAGATTAAAAATCACAGAAAAGATAAAGGTAAACCAATTTTTGCCTCCTCACCTGTGATCCTGGTCTTGGCTCCAACCACATATGTAGCAGAGGATGGCCTTGTCTGGCATCAGTGGGAGGAGAGACCCTTGGTCCTGTGAAGGCTCAATGCCCTAGTGTAGGGGAATGCCAGGTTGGGGAGGTGGGAAGGAGTGGGTGGTTGGGTGGGGGAGCACCCTCATAGAAGCAGGTGGAGGGAAGGTGGGATAGGAGGTTTCTGGAGGGGAAACTGGGAAAGGGGATAACATTTGAAATGTAAAGTAAGAAAATATCCAATGAAAGAAAATTTAAAAAAATCAATAAATAAAAATAAAAATTTTTAAAAAGGTAAATCAATTTGACAAAATTTTAAAGCATTCTGTGGAGCCAAATATGCCTTTAAAGTCTCACTGAGGGGCTTGGAAGATGGTTCAGTGGGGAAAGTACTTGCCACTCAAGCATGAAGCCCTGAATTTAGATTGACAGTGCCTAAGTGATAACCTGGTGGTGTGGTATGCCTCTGTAACCATAGCTGGGGCTGGAATCAGATACAGCTGCCTTTATGGATCTAGGGGTGAGTGGGTCTCTCTGGTCATTCAGTCTAGCCAAAAAAGTGTCAAATTTAGGGGGAAAGGTGGAGTATTACTGAAACAGAAACCTTCCACATGTACATATGGGTGAAAACACTCAAACACACACATGCTCATTACACGTGATCCCCCCTCTCATACACACACACACACACACACACACACACACACCAGAAACACCTCACTGAGAGAAAATTTCAATATTTAAAATGAAAGAAAACAAAATAAACCCTAAATTATGACAAAGGTTGTAAGCAGTCGAACAGATGTGGGAATCCAGGTATCAGTAAGTCCATGATGGCGCTGGAGAAATGGTGCCGTGGTTATAGAGCGGCAGCTGCTCTTGCAGAAGATTTGATTTCTAGCACCGAAGTGATGGCAACAAAGCCATCTCTAACTCCAGTCCCTGAGGACCTGACATCCTCCTCTCTGTCCTCCTCAGACACCATACATACATAGCACACAGACCAATTTTAGGAGGCACATACGCAAAACACCCCCACACAGAAAACAGTCCTAATAAAAATTCTTCTAAGTAAATGAGACATTTTCAAATTTACAGGTTGTCATGGATACATCATACTATAGATAGATTCCTTCCTTTCTGTCATCTCCTTTCCCCTCTAGCTCCCTTTCCCTCCCCCTCCTCTGATTTCTTAGAACAGCAGATAACCAGATTCAGCAAAGGTGACATCATCTTGGTTTGAGTTATTCGGCGTCATTCAAGGGCTCAGGGCAAGGCAACATATTTCTATGATTTTTGTTTATCCTTAGTCATGAGAACAATCAAGAAACATCAAATTGTAAACAGTGTCTGTATTTGAGGGTTCCTGTAGAAAGAGAACACAGATTTTTCTGCAGATATTGTTGTATTGATTAAAAAGAAACAGTTTTAAGATAGCCTTAGCAGTGGGGTTGGGGATTTGGCTCAGTGGTAGAGCGCTTGCCTAGCAACCGCAAGGCCCTAGGTTCGGTCCCCAGCTCCGAAAAAAAAAAAAAAAAAAAAAAGATAGCCTTAAGCAGTAAAATTTCGGACATAGGAGAACAAGCCTGAAAGACTAAAAACAGGTAGACAGACAGAGGAGGGAAGGAAGAGGATACAGGAGGGACAGCCTCAGGCAAAGGATGGGAGTGAGCAGCTCCTGGAACCTGGTGCTGGAGGCCAGCTGCAGCCTTGCAGTCTGGCAGCTGCTAATCCCTGAGCGGCTGTAGCCAGCTGTCAGCAGCAGCCTGGCCCAGTGGCTGCTCCGGTAATGTGGGAAAAACGCAGAACCTCACGGAGCAGTTCCTAAGACAAATCTTTATATTTACACTTCTAAATTTATTAGTATGTCAACGACAGCAGCTGAATCGTGATCAGAAAGGAAAGTTAGGCAGCCCATCTAGAGTTACTGAGGAGATTCATCTGATGGTAAATGACCCTGCAGAAGCATTAGATGCACTACCCATCACTTGACCCATTAAAGGCAGACATAGTAAGGGCCTCTTGTTACAAGAGGGTGAGAATCCGGAGCAGTGGGTAAAGCTATACAATCTCTTGGAAAGGGAGCAGGGAACAGGATGGGGACTAGCCATCTATATTGGCTCCACTGCTCATGGTTCTTTGCCCTTAAAGTCTAGTGGTGGAAAACATCTCTTGGCCACACCCCATTCCTCACACTCTGGACATGTGGGTGAGGTATTATTATTATTAATAGCCAAAGCTGTAGGCTTCACCCTGAGAAAGTAGAGATTGTGTGGAGCTTGTGGTTTAAGCTGTGAAACTAGGCCCCTTTCTCGGACACGCCTGACTCACTAGGTTGAGAAGAGGACTGCACAAGATGTAGGTTCAAGTCGCTGTCTGCCATTTGTCCATTGAGACCCAGGACCAAGGCCTTGACCTCGGTCGAGAATTTAATATCTTATTTGTAAAATGACAATAATAATGATTCCTCCCACAGAGTGTTGAGCTATTAAAGATGAAACTATAAAAGAGTATATTGTTTGAGGAAACTTAATATGTCCAACAAATCCTATTTATCATTAGGACATTAATTAATGTGTCGGTTTTATGCAGAACCCTAGACCAGGTGTGTCTCTTTAATGTCCCCAGAGGCTCCTACATTCCTTCCCTTTCCTTCATCTCTCGCCCTCCCTGTCTCTTCTTCCTGCCCCCACCAGCTCCGGATCTAAAATTCTATCCTGCCTGAGTGTTTCCGGCCGTTTGCTCATTTTCCACTAGCCGGCTGTGGGCCAGCCTTCCTGCCATATATACACACCCCCTTGGGGCACACCTCTTAGAGAGCAAAGCCTCTTCCTCCAGGCCCAATTCATGTACAATCTGACCGTGGGAAGCTACAGGGCGCCTGGTGGGGAGAATGTCCTAAACCACAGAGAGGAAACAGCAAAGGGATAGCAAGATCAGGGACCTGCTTGTCAGGCCCTGTGGCATGCACAAGGCAACCAGCAGATCGCCAGTGCTTAAGGTTGTTTTGTTTTCGTTTTGCTTTCAACAAGCATTTGCAGTTGCTCCGTGTAACCCAATCCTCCTTCTTCCATGAAATGTGAGCTATAACATTCTATGTATTATTTCTCACTTTTCACTGACTTGATCTCTCTCTGCCTCCACTAACCCCCCCCCCAACATTGTGGGCACTTGCTCTTTCAGATCTGAGGTGACCCCTACAAATTGCCAAGTGTCATCCCAGTTAGTTAACCAGCCATTGTTTGCTTGCTATCCCTGCTCAAAATAAGCCACCCTTTAGTCGAAAATGCAGGGTGCAAGGGAGAAAGGAAGGAATGATTTCTTTGAGCCTTCGCTTGTTTTTGCCAAAGTATAAATATAATGCTGCAGAATGGGCGGAAATGTTCCCAAAATAGAATCAGTGCTGCGGCAGCATTCATGCCTGAGCATTCTCAGAATGGGTTTCTCTGTTCACCTTCAAGATGCTATCTACACAGAAGGTGGGGAGGAATGCTCACTTGATGTGGTGCTGAATGGCCAGTCCTTCATGATTAGAAAAGCTTCTTGATTTAGGAGACATGTATGATGAAAAGATCTCAGTTCCTCATGGAGACCTTCCCCACACCTTCATGCCTTGGTTCCACTCAGCACCTCCTCAGTCAGGTGGTAGCACTTTTTTCCCAGCCTGCATTGGGTCAACTTGGACCATTATGGCTAACTGTTACTTTGCAAGTTCACATGTACCAAGCAATTCCAAGTAGACATTCCATTTTTTGACAACCAACTCCTCATTCTTCTCCATCATTGCTTAACAGATTACCTTCAAGTGAATATATATTGTTATGGAGGCTGTTTATATGAGTTAGACATGAATGTTACAAAATTACAAAACCAACCAAACCTTGAGAAAACTAGAAGACAAGCCTAGATGCTACAAATACTTTGACTGCTCCTCAAAGCCATCATGGTCATCTAAAAATGAAAGAAGCCAGAGAAACTCTACCCCGAAGGAACCTAAGGGGACATGACAACCAAATGTGCTGTGGTGTTCTGAGTGGCATCCAGGAACAAGAAAGCATCGAGACAGAGGGGGGTAAATTTTACTAAGGTATTAACTGCAGTTAACAATAGCATATCAGTGGTGGCCTGAGGGTTGTCATAAATGTACTCCAGTGGTAAAGATGTCAGTAATAAGGAAATCTAGGCACAGTATGTATGGAAACTCTCCATTTCTCTTATAATTTATTATTATTTTATGCTGTGGGCATTTCATCTGCATGTCTGTCTGTCCATCACATGTATACAGTGCCCTTGGAGGCCAGAAGAAAATGTCAGATTCACTGAAACCGGAGTTACAGATGGTTGTGAGCTGCCATGTGTGTGCTCACAACGTGCGTCCTCTGGAACAGTGGGCCATGGTCTTAACCATTGAGCAATCACTCCAGCCCCATCTTACAATTGTTTTGTAACTTTAAAACTATTCTAGAATTAAACTCTTCAACTATTTCAGTTACACATCCCAAATGTTTCCATTTCCTCCTTTTCCTTTGTTCATCTTTCCAAGCGATTAAAGGTAAGGGGCTGAGTGTGCAGCCCAGTGGCGGTTTTTGGCTCCATGTATGAGATATAGGTTCAATCTTCAATACTGCAAAATCAAAATCAAAATGCACATAGCCGAATAGTTTTGTTTTTCTTTGGTCTTTCTGTTTTCGTGCCTTGAGCATGCCTTGCCATCCTTTCCCTTTTTGGTTGGCATAGCAACCTGTTCAGGTGGGAGTCACGAATGTGAAAAGGGCACCTTGGCAGTATCGCGCTCACAGAGGCCACGGTGAAGCTAGACCTCAAGAACAGATCACTTCAATACCTTTTCTATTACCAGAAAGAGCAGAGTTATTTCCACTTAAGATTATGGAAATATTTTCACTGTCCACTCATGAAGGATCTTCTCACCTGAGTCCGTGCCGCCACCACATAATATTGATGGTTTCCTTTGTAGCTACCTGTGTGCAACTGAACCACCTTAAACACAGCTTATCTTGTCTTACATCACTTATTAAAACTTCCTTCACAGGCCTCCAAGTTAGGATATGGCTACAACTATTATTCCTTTGCATTTTCTGTAATGTCAATCAATGTCTTCTTCCTCCCAGATCCTCCTATCACCACTTAAACATGCCCAAGCCTCTCCTTTCTTAAGAAACGGAAGCAAAAACAAAAAATCCAAAACCTAGCTTCACCACCATCACTTCCACTCCAAAGTGTCCCTTCTAATTATGCATCTGTAAAGTCAAATTCTGTGCCTTGGCATAAAAATGTCTGAACTCTTATGCACGTGGTATTAAACTGTGACCAATCTGTCTCAAATAGACGATGGCATGGGGGGTATTTGTGTCAAGGAGGTAAGGTTGCACCAAGAAAAAAATGGGGTCTAGTTGAGGAGAGAAAAAACTGAGTTAAGAGACCGCCATGGCTCCAGTTTCCCCTCTGGCCCATAGAGTTCAGATGAAGTGCCTTAGCTCTCTGCTGAAACAAGTGTTACCAAACAGATAGATGCCTAGGCCTGGACAGCAGCACGGTCGTCGTGGCTACCCTCACCAACAACATCCAATGTGTACCATTTCTGGAGTAGAAAGAAAAGAACAAAGTAACTAGTTGTACAGACAAGTCAACTTAACAGACATACAAGAGCATACAAGAGGCATCACTTTGGGAAATTTCTGGATGTAAGCAGGGTATTCTCTGATAGCTCCAACTTCCTACCCAGAGCAGCTGAGAGAAAGGGAAGTATAAAAATTGAACATGCTTGTGAATGTTGTGACCTGGTGTCATAGGCTAGATGGGCTCAGAGGATTTTCTGTGTTATAGGCCCATCCATGCAGAGTCATTCAGAAAGGGCAAAAATTGCCCCTGAAACACCTGTTCTTCTATCCCAAAGAATGATAATCACATTTTTCAATTCTTCATTAGCCTGTGGAGTAACCTGCTTTTTGTATAAGGGAAGGGGGAAGGGAATCACAGGTTCTGTTGTAGGGTCATCCTGTGAGTATCCACAGGAAATTGGTATTGGAACCCAGTTCTGTGGGTGCTCAAATGCCTTTTGAATAACGGCACAGAATCCACACGTAACCCACACACATCCTCCCAGGTGAATTCAATCATCTCTAGACAATTTATGACACTTCTTGTGTTGTGCTGTGTGAATAAATATAAAGAGTTCTGGGCCATATTCTGTGAGAAACAATGAACATGGAAAAAAAGTCTGTGGATGCTCGGCATGTGTTCAATTTTTGCCAGATGTATGGATCCACTGGTAATGCCATCTGTGGGTGTTAAGCCTGTAGTTTAAACAGCTGACTGTACTGGAGTTGGCCTTGGACTTGAAGGAGAAAAGTTGCTTTTTCTCTAGATGGATAAGAACGGGCTTCTTTTGTTGAAGCCAAGGATGCCATTTTGATTGCCCGGCAGGACACTATGGCAGGCGTCTCTCAATCAGCTCCACAAACCCTATATCCCCGTTTCGTCTCTAGTGGTCATTAGCTTGCATCCAATTCTCTTCTGGAAGAGACTCCCATTGAAAGGGACTCCCATTTCGGAATGGCAAGCGTATGTCCAGACAGCGATTCCAGTTAAGGAGAGGTAGTTTTTCCAACTTTCAGACAGCCCAAGATACACTGAGGTGTAGAAACAGGAAAGCATAGAACTGGGAATGATAACTCCAAAACTTCAAGAGAAAAAACGTAGGAACAAAGACCAAAAATATCATGAAACTTAGAAGAGTAGAGGAGAACCATGAGGAAACACGAAGAAAATCTTTCTGTATGTGTTGCTGTTTCCAGAACCCTTCAAAAGCCAGAGTCATTGTATTGACGAAGGAACCCTCAGCCAACACTTTCTCTGGAAAGATGAGCATCATAGTTAGCTGCCATTCTAGCACTGGGGGCTTCTTCATCAGTACTGCATGGTTTAAGCCAGATTCTCAACCGGTGAGTCTTGATTCCTTAGGCAAACCTCTGTGTCCAATAGTATTTAGATTATGATTCCTAACAGTAGCAAAATTACAGCTACAAAGTGGCGACAAAAATAATTATGCTTGGGACGGTCACAACAACACTAGAAGCTGTACTTGGGGTCACAGCATTAGGAAGGTTGAGAAGCACTGGTTTAAGCATTAGTGGAATCTTCCTCTGTTTCAGAGAAATACCTATTGTTCATATACTTGGAACTCTCAAATAAGCACATATCTGTCTTGAGGTCACCAAACAATGAACATTAAGGAGAAGCAACTGACATGAATAATGACCTAAAGTAAACTAAAAGCAACTTTCTAAGCATGAGTTGGTATCCATATAGATTCTGGAAATTTTCCTGCAGCTTGTCAAATGCAGGCCTGAACAATAAGTTTCTGACCTCTGTGATTTTGTAACGTTCTGAAATGCTCTCCCAACCTTGAAAGATCCAGGAATATTTAGGAGAGCTTTTGGCAGTGAATGCCTTAAAATGAAAACATTAAGCATTTCGGAGTATTGGGAATCAGATTTTCTGTTTCTGTGATAAAACACCAGGAGCAAAAACTATTTTGGAAGGAAAGGGATTATTTCAGCTTATAACTCTCAGGTCAACTCCATCACTATCAGGGCAGGAACTCAGGGTCAAAACCTGGAGGCAGAAACTGATGCAGAGAGAACATGGAGGAGTGTTGCTTACTGACTTGCTCTGCATGACTGACTGACTCAATCTGCTGTCTTACAATACCCAGGACCAACGGCCCAGGGGTGGCACTATGCATAGTGAGCTGAGCACTCGCATGTCAATCACCAATGAAGAAAATGCATCAGAGATTTTCCCACAGGCTGGTCTGCTGGTGGCATCTTCTCAACTGAGCTTTCTTCTCCCCGAAGGACCATACTAGTGTTGAGGTGACAAAAAAAAAAAAAAAAAAAAAAAAAAAAAAAAGAACAAAAACTAAGCACCACATGTGGATAGAGAAAGAAGAGGAAGGAAATGGGGAATTTTCTGTATTATCAGTGAGCACTGTACACCAACATCAAAGGCTCCAAATAAGCATTTGTTGTTTGTTGTTGTTGTTGTTATGCTGCTGCTGCTACTGCTACTGCTAATACTGCGTTTCCCTAGGTGTGCAAAGAAAGACACTTAGGTGTGCCCATTATAGACTGTTTCTCCTTCAGAAGGAACCACTGATGCATTACCTAGTCACCTACAAGTAGAGTTTATGTAGATTTGTTCATTTCACTCCACAGAGGAGTAACATCTGGAACTTCATCTCTTTTAAACTGTTTTAATTGACGCTTCCTTGGCTCCACTTGGGGTAAACCCGAGAGTACTGCTCTTCACTGAGAGCAGTTGGTGACTCCAGTTTAGTCATGACTGATTTCAAAGAGTATATAGACTGAGTTCAAGAATCTATTGACACTCAAGGGCATCTTCATTGCCACTTATTAAACAACTATTAATAATGGCTTGTCATAAAAAAATAAAATAAAATAAAATAATGGTTTGTCGTGTACCACCTTTCTTAGGTTATATATTATACATATAATTTCACTGTAAAACTCTGTGGATATTGAGACTTCAATAGGTTAAATCACAGGCCAGATACAGTGACACAGGCCTGTAATCTTAGTACTTGGGAGGCTGAGACAGGAGGATTATAATTTCAAGATCTGCTTGGATTATACAATAAGAAGTGAACCAAAGCTAGATTTGTTAGTTTATGCCTGTAATCTTAGTAGTTACAGTTTCAAGAGAATTTCTCTGAGTTTGAGGCCAGCTTAGCTTGTTTGAGGCCAGTGTGGACCACATCGTGAGCTCCAGGGTAGCCTGGACTACTGAATGAGGACCCCCTAGCCTGGACTACTAAATGACAACCCCTCCATCTCAGAAACAAAACAGCAGACAACAAGAAAACATAACAAAACATTGAGTCATGCAAAGTTACAAAACAAGAGGAGGAGGTCTGGCCTGTCTGCATGACTCAAAAGGCTTCGACTAATTTCTATCAAAGACAAATCAATCAATAATCAATTGCCTTCATTTTCATGTTGCTAGCTTTATATCTCTTTCACTTCTACTTTCAAATGATCCCACTTACTAGTTCACCTCTCTTGATTAGTCAAGACTACGATACCCATCGAGACACACAGCAATAACCTGATGAACCTCATGAACTTGACTCTCACGCATCATTAATTGATCTGCTACCACTTCCACCTCCTAGAAGTAAAACTGTTGCTAAATTGACACTAGTGAATAGAATGAGCACTAAATTCCATCTGCACTGTCCAATTTAAAGTGTTTCATGTTAGATAGATAGATAGATAGATAGATAGATAGATAGATAGATAGATCTTTATAGATTTTATAGATCTTTCTATATATATTTTTGTCATAATGAAAAATATGAACATGTTTCTGAACTTCCATTGCCCTGAAATAGTCTAGGCCAATGTTTGCTCTCTTGTGAATAATGTCACAGAATCTAACTAGAATTTTATGCTTCAACTTCTTTCTACCCATAGTAAGTCTGAGGGAACTTAGGCCTGAGAATTTGTCTTTTTAACAAACATTCTATGGTGTGTTTATTAAAGTTTGGGAATAGAACTCTTTAGCCTGGGAAAATCCTTTATAGATTCCCCTAGTTTGTCTCTTTTCCCTTTTACTTAAAAAAAAAAACCTTCATGTTTTATTCAAGGACTATAATTTGCCACAGAGTGGGGAGTGAGATTAAGATAAGCCCCTGAGTGGCAAGGAAGAAGCATGGAGAGAGGATACTCTAGATTATACCTCACCTCAAGTCTTAACTATACACTACTTACAAGTCTGATGATCCAAAATTATTTGACCTCTCTGATCCTCAGCCTCCTTATCCGTTAAAAGAAATATACTACTATACCAACTTATTGGATGGTTAAATAACTCCTGAGAAGCGCCTAGTGCTCTTTGAGGAGGTGGCAGACACTTGGACAAAGAAAGAGTAATCAATACAGCTTGAGCCTGCACCAACGTCTGCGTCCTCACCATAGAAGTTCCAGGAACCTGGAGTACCAAAATCTGCACTTGCTGCCATATCTTATATAAATAAAATGGCAGGAATCAAGTACGGTTGTCTGTGCCTACAGTCACAGTTACTCAGGAGCTTGAGATAAGAGAATCACATGAGTCCAGCCCAGGCCGTATAGTGAAATTCTGTGTAAAAAAAGGGGGGGGGGATCCACACATGTTCAATAAAAATGCGGGTTTTTTTTTTTCAGTTACTTTTGATCCTCGATTTGTTGAACCTACAGATTTGGAGCCAACAGATATGGAAGGCCAAATTTATTTATGCATTTGCAACATTGTTGAAAAACCATGAGTCTTAGGCCGGGTATGGTGGTGTGTGGTTTTAGTCCCAGCACTGGAGAGGCAGAGACAAAAGACCGTCAGTTTGAAGCCAGCCTGTGTTACATATCGAGTTCCAGGACAGCCAGGCTACACAGAGAGACATATCTCCAGCAAGCAAGCAAGCAAGCAAGCAAGCAAAAGAGTCTTTTAGCATAGGCAATAATAATAACAATAATGATGATGATGATGATGATGATGATGATGATGATGATGATGATAATAATAATAAATATGGTTTGAGCACAGTTTTCAATACAAATCAGAGTTGTTTTCTCCACACTTAGTTCCGTGCACAGCACCTAGCAAAGAGGCTTTTTATATTTTCCATTTCGTTATTGTTTTTTATATCATTAGCGTATACCAATGGAGAATTTAACCTTGGCAAGGTGAAGAGGCACTTCTTCTAGCGAGCCGGAAGCATTAGAGAGAGCTGTATGGAGACAACTCAGATGCAAGCCAAAGGAGCGCCTGTCAGTTGGCCTCAATCTTCCCAGTGATGAAGGAGATGAAGTCATCTCCTGAGAATGAGGGGGAGGACTGGGGTCGGGGGCTTGAGGAGAGGGCAGGAAGTTAGGAGCAGCTGCTGTCGGGAATGTGATAGGGAGTCAGCAAGCGAGGAATGAACGGATTGCTGAACAGCCAGAGGGGCCAGCTTAGGGTAAAGAGCAGCATTGGCAGAGAACCTGGTGAGCAGGATCTCTTCGATGAGCCAACAGTGGAAAGAGGCACCTCCAAGGAGTCACTCAGGGCTGCAGATTAGACAGTGGGGGTGACTGGGAGAAAAGGGAGGGCCCTGCAGTCACATTAAGGATGAACTCTCCATGGATCGGGGTGGGAAAAGCTGATCTATCCCTTTAGAAGACATTTAGTGACTATACATTTTATAAATCTTTTTTACGTGCTGGGCATAAGGGATGATGCAAAGAAGCAGACACACAGAATGTCTGCAGTCTGCATGGGTCTACACATGCAGTTCTCACACAAATATCCATCACATACAAATCTAGCTATGATTGTGAAAAACTGGAAATAACCTAGAAATCCCTTAACAAGTGACTGGATAAGCATGTTGTGCCACATCCCTGCAATTATTCAGCAATAAGAAAAGAAATGAACTGCCGAGACACGCAACATGTAGATGAATACCCTTACCTTCGTACAGAGAGAAAGAAATGCATACAGAATGGTTATACTTCTTGGAGGAAATGAAAATTAATCCATAGCAACAGAAAGTGGATTATGGCTATTTGTCTAGATGAAGAGAGGTACACGGGAGGAAGAACAAAAACCTGTGAGGGTCTGTGAGGGTGAGGTATAGTTTTGATTTTTTGGTGATTATTCCACACGCGGGTAAAAATGTGTCACATCAGAGGATTTTAAACTGTGTATGCACTTTCTAGCATCAATCTTACCTCCAAGAGTTATACAAAAGCAACAGTTTTAAGAATTCACCTTCTATATCCCTCATGAAAATTGCAGCATGCCCAGGTGGCACTATCAACAGAGTAAAAAGTAAATAAACAATGATTTCAGACAGCGATGTCTGCTATAAAGTGAATATATAGGGAAATAGGATGATGAGTGACATGGGAACAGAAGGAATAGCATATAGAAGATGGTCAAGGACGAGACATCCGAGCTGAGACTCAATGACGACAGGGGCGCAACCATGGAAAGATGTGCTAAAAGGATGTTCTAGGCAAAGGAAGCCAAACATGCAAAGGCTTTGAGGCAGAAAGAATGCTTTATATCCTCAGAGACCAGCAACAAGATGGATGCAAGGCAGAAAGACAAGAGCAGAGTGGCCCTTTGCTGTGAGAAAAATATTCTAATATACTCAGTGGTTTCCTGAAATCACAAAAGAATGCATTTGCACTTCCTACACAAGTCTTTATCTCCTAGCTATACAGATACACACACACACACACACACACACACACACACACACACACACACAGTGCACTTTAGATCTTCATGCTTTCCTTTGGAGAAAGGTTTCACTATACTGCACAGGCTGGATTCAAGTTGATACTTCTGCCTCAGCTTGCTGACTGGCTGGAACTACATGCATCTATGCCAGATCTCCTTTTCCATCTTTTATTTTTATTAATTGCATTTGCTCTTTAACAATTTCATGCATGTGTAAGAGTAATGCTTTCTGATTACTTTTCCCCAACATCTCTCATCTACCTTTCCCAACTGTTGACCCTCCCCCTCCACAAGCCCCTTTCTCATATTCATGTTTTCTGACCCACTGAGCTTAACCAGGGTCATCTGTGTGACCATGTTATGTTTACTAGTGGGTATACAACTGAAGACAATGACTCCTCCTCCCCCAGAATGCACCAATATCTTACAGTACTACAAAGAGAATTAGGGCCCGTGAGCCTCTCCTGAGTCCGCATCAATTACAAGGCCCACACTTCTACAAGCATAGTGAGATAACCATGGCTACTGTGAGTTTGTGACTGCAATGGCTTTGTTGTATCCACAAGGCAGCTTTCCACAAGTCTTACACTCGTTGAGATTATAATATAATCACATCATTTCCCCCATTTCCTTTCCTCCTGCCTCCCCAAACTCTTCCATAGACCCCTCATTGCTCACTTTCAAATGCGTGGCTTCTGTTTGTCATTATTTGTTGTTAGATTCTTTCTGTACTGTCTTCCACCATGTCCTTTATGCCTTAGAGGGAGTGGCATAAATGCCCTGTGTAGGACGTGAGCACTCAATCTTCTGCCATTCTCGGCTCCCCGAGCAGCCGCATGTCTCTGTTTTCAACACCATTTACTGCAGAGAGACGCTTCTCTGACTGAAGCCGACAGTAACCTTTATCTGTGGGTATAAATATACCAGCCATACCATGGACAGTGGCTGTAACTTTTGCAGTCTCAGGCATGACCAGGCATGACAATAAAACCAGCACATATTTCTACTTCCTTATTCACAGCTTCATAATAGATTTATTCTTAACATAGATCTTATTGACCTCTAGTGCTTCCTTAAGAGAGAGAGAGAGAGAGAGAGAGAGAGAGAGAGAGAGAGAATTTAATACATTGAAATTTTTCCCTTGCAACTTATTATTTGTCTGTAGCATACTCAAACGGCCAGCATCACTATTCTTGTGCCCTGGGTCCTTATTGCACAAGAAGAAGCTGGTGGCCCACCTTCAGCCAGCAAGCACTAGTCATTGTCCAGGCCCGCAGATGCACTGTGATAATTATGCAATCTTATAGCTGATGTGATAACTGAGCGTAAGTGGAGTAAGGGCAGATAACACATGTGCACAAACGAATGACTGACATCCTGATGGGTCTGCATGCGACTGCACAAAGTTTTCCATTACATTACTCAGAACGACCGACTGATAGTTTTGCACTTACTGTTTCTTTGTAAAATTTCCCATTGAAAATTTTCAGAGCACAGGCATCTGAAACCATGGAAAGCAAAGCTGTGTAGAAGAACTGCTGTATCTGAAGATGATGTTTAGGAAACTTGGCAAGGGTTAAATTGGGCAGGGTTTTACAATCACCCCAGTGGCCTGCGATTATATTCTAATCGTGTGAATAATGTAAAAAAGCCTTGAGTAGAAGGGGATGGTATGCTTTTAGGTGTCCCATTCTTCGGGCACCAGGTAGGTAGTGTTTCAGTAGTGCAGGGGAAATGACGGAGGCAAAGACTGAGGTCCTCAAAGTAGAGCTCTTTCATTAGACATGGTCATGTGTACAAACCCCGTAGAGGTAAGATTCAATGGCTCTGGCTGTTAGGTTGAATTTGGGAAGGTAAAGGAAAGGGGAGATTCAGTATGACTACTGCTGTGACAGAAGCAAGTGAAGAGGAAATGGCAGGACCATTTACAAAACTGTAAACTGTCAGAAAGTGAGAGTGAATCTAATTAGAGATCTTATTTAAGAGTGAGAAGCTAGAGTATCTGTTGATTTTAGAGAAGGATTGATTATTCTGATAAACTGGAAATACAAGACCTGTAGTATTTCTTAGTTTTATGATACCCTTGGTTTGGAATGTGCTTATGTAACTTTAGAAAGCCATCTTGGTTTGTTTTGCTTCATCATGGTCACAGAGACAAGTGTTATTCCTAGACTGCCTAATATCAGTGTTCTATGCAGTTATGCCTCACAGGAGAATACTAACATGAACTGTCAGTGAACACCAGTCTAACTTCTAGACAGTATGAGGTTTAAATGTAAATACCAGGGCAGGGCCCAGGTGTTATTACTTGCTTTTATTTTCTCAAATGCAATCACACATTATGGAAGGAATTCTAAAAAAAAAAAAATTGGGGGCTGGCAGGTGGCTCAGTGGTTAAGAGCACTGACTGCTCTTCCATAGGTCCTGAATTCAAATCCAGCAACTACATGGTGGCTCACAACCATCTGTAACGGGATCTGATGCCTTCTTCTGGTGTGTCTGAAGACAGTTATAGTGTACTCATATACATAAAATAAATAAATTAATAAATAATTCTTTAAAAAGTAAATAAGGGAGGAGTATAGTGGAGAGAGAAAAGGGGATAACATTTGAAGTTCAATGCATAAAAAAACCTAAGAAAAATAAAATAAAAAAGTAAATAAATTGGATGTGTTAAGGTTGAGATAGACTACAATAGCCACAGAAAGATGTCAAGTAGACAGATATGTTAATATGGAGTTCAGAGAAAGAATTATCAGGATGAATTACAAACTTGGGAGTCATTGTTGGAAATATGGTATTAATGGGGGAAGATGCTATTGTGTTGGGACTCACAAAACGAAGCCACTGAGTAACTAAAGAATCAACGAAAGAGACTGAGAAGAAAAGAGCTGATGAAGAAAGAGATCTACCAAGAAACTGGGGGGGGGGAGATTATGGAAATCAGGAGGGCAATGCCAGGAAGAACCAAACAATTTCTTTAAATGCTACGAAGTAGCCACACAAAGGCCAGCAAGCAATAGCCTAGACCATAAAAACAAAAAACAAAACAAAACAAAAAAACCCTACTGTAATGAATTGAGCTATGACTGGAAGGGAATAAAGCAAGGATAGACCATTCACTTGAGGAGTTTTACTCAAAGGGTGGATAGAAGAATGGGGCAATGCACGCGGAGGGAAGAGGGGAAGATAGTTATCATCAAAGTGGGTGAAACTAACATTTTATACTGACAGGGATGAGGAAACTGGAGGCAGGAGATGACTTGTGGTTCGTGGCTCTGAAGTGGTGAGAGAGCTATGGGAAACTGAGATGAAAGGCATGCGTGCAACATACTTACTATTATTCAACTCCTACCAAAAGCTAGCTAGGTATTAATGCTAGCTAACTGTTGAATCTTCATAACGATCCTGGGGAGGCAAGTGCTAGTTAATACACCTGCTTTCCAAACTTGAACAGAAGTTTAGAAAATGAATTAACTTTCCTGGTGTTGCCCAGCCACCAGTTTCCCCTGGTAGTATAGGATTATAGCCTAGGCTCTGTGCACTGTATGTACCCTTTCGCTTGCTTTAGCAGGTGATGAGAAAGGCAAAAGACATAGGCGCTCTAACTGACCAGCCAATAGGCTTGCTAATGGAAACTCTCCAACTCCCAAAAGATGGTGTCGGTTACTTGAGATACAGCAGAGTAACCTAGCTGATTCTGGAGCGTCTATCCCAAAGCATGGGTTGTTATTTGGCTGTGGCCTTGACTCAGTATAGGCTTATAAGATGTCAAAATTTTCATTCGCACAACCTTGGGAGGACAATCTCATATTTCTTTTTGTTTATTTCTTTTCGGAGGGGGGTTGGTTATTCAAGACAGGCTCTCTCTCCTGGACTCACTTTGTAAACCAGGCTAGCCTCAAACTCAGAGATCTGCCTACCATTGCCTCCCAAGTACTGGAATCAAAGGCACGCACCACCACGCCTGATCCCCCTCCTTTTTAAAGTCTCTCATATCATTTACTCCCAACTG
Organism: Rattus rattus; assembly: GCF_011064425.1. Classification (NCBI taxonomy): domain Eukaryota; kingdom Metazoa; phylum Chordata; class Mammalia; order Rodentia; family Muridae; genus Rattus; species Rattus rattus. Next base: position 94,410,629 of record NC_046172.1, read on the forward strand.
CAGTTTCCCCTCCCTCCCTTCCTCTAAGTTCCTCCACACTTACCTCTCTTCCCATTGCTTTTCCATTTCCCTTCAGAAAAAAAGCAAGCCTCTCACGGACATCAACCAAACATGGAATAACAAGTTACAATAAGACTAAGCAAACCCTCATATCAAGGCCAGACAGGGCAAACCAGTAAGAGGAGAAGGGTCCCAAGAGCAGGCAAAAGAGTCAGAGATAATTCCCACTCCACTGTTACAAGTCCTACAAGAACACCAAGGTACACAACCATAACTTACATGCAAAGGACTTAGCTCAGACACATGCAGGCTCCATGACTATCATTCCAGCCTCTGTGAGCCCCTATGAGCCCTGCTTAGTTGAATCTATGGACCATGTTCTTATAGTGTCCTTGATCCCCTGGCTTCTACAATCCTTCTGGCCTCTCTTCCAAAGGATTCCCTGAGCTCTGCCTGGTGTTTGGCCATGGGTTTCTGCATCTGTTTCCATCAGTTGCTGGATGAAGCCTCTCTGATGAGTATGGAGCTAGGGTTAACTCTCTGAGTATAGTAGAATGTAATTAGGAACCATCTAATTGACCTTTTCCAGTTGTTCTTGATCCTATCCTAGGTCTCTGGGCTATCCAGTCTCTGGGTCTTTGCCACCCAATGTCAGGCATGGGCTCCCTTTTGTATTATAGGCCTCAAGTTGGACCAGCCACTTCCACAAGTTCTGTGCTTTACTCTGTTTCTCTAGCACTTCTTACAGGCAGGACTAATTTTAGGTTGAAGGCTCTGTAGCTGCATTGATGTCCCAGCCCCATCACTGGAAACCTTGCATGGTTATAGAAGATGGCCAGTTCAGGCTCCATGTGTATACGTTATTACCAGGAATCCTAACTTGGGTCACCCTGGTAGATTCTAGGGAGTTTCCATTCCATTAGGTTTCTACATTGCACCAGAAATGCCTGTCCCCAACTCCAGTCATCTCCCCCAGTACTCTTTCCCTCTGTCCCCAACCACCTGATCCCTTCTGTTCCCATTCTCACCTACTCCCAGTTCACTCACAAAATATACTTTATTTTGCCTTCCCAGGGTGATCTATGCATCTTTCCCTGAGCCCTCCTTGTTACTTAGCCTCTCTGGGTCTGTGCATTGTGACATGTTCTTTTTATTTCTTTGCTGACTGTTTTTCCCTTTGTGTCCTTTTTAGTGGACTGGGATTAAAGAAAGAACATGACAAAGGTTTCAGTCATATTCTGCTTACCCATAATTCATCTCATGCCAACTTCATTCCCCACTCCAGGTGATGTGAATTCCCCCCAGGGGGGTCATCTGAAGCAATGTCAAAGTTCAATTATTTCGTATAACTCAACTGCTTCCCTTTTCTCTGGCTTAAAAGAGCAGTGTGGCACAACATGGTTGTATTCTTTGACAAAATGGTAAAGTTTTCAGGATATGCGCTTTACCATAATTGTACAAAACATATCTTAAGCTGCCTTTAATCTGCTCTGGCTGGGTTTCCTTCAGAGGAAAAATACACTTGACACAGCTTTGACTATGACTCTGTCACCCCTCAAAATGCAGTTGACAGGACACTGAGTCATGTGCTATCTTGTTCTGAGATTTAGTATAGAAAAAAAAATAGCATTACCTTGACCACATTGTTTTACTGGGCACACTTCAAGTTAAATAACAGAATGGCTGAACAGTGACTTCCCATCTAAATTCTTCTACCACAGCCATTTTTAGTAAAGAGTTCAAGTTCCCTAGGCTGGTTGCTGACTCATCCAATCTATTCACCCTTGATTGCGCACAGTCATACTCCCTTACCTACACAGAGCATGCTAGACTATTCTTCCTCTTACCTGTCTCCCCAGATCCATACTTCCAAGGGACAGTGCCAATTACTTGAGACTGTCACTTAGGCTCTAATGAGATCCTGCCGTTTCAGGGAAAGAGCTAGGAGGAATGCAGCAGCTACAGATGTGGGAGATGTTTAGTCTATGCTTTCATTTCCCTTCCTTGGCAGAGGAAGCTTGGCAAATCAACAGGGCACTTTGGGGGAAGAACTATAGAAGCCCCCAGATCCTGCCTTTTTTTTTGTTGGTTTTCTTTCTTATGCTCTACCACTCCCTATGGCCTTGTGCCTGGTGCAGCCCCTGTACCTGTGGTATCATAGCCATTTTAAATGGGAATTCTGGTACTGCAAGCCAAGGAGAGGAGAGTGGTGAGACCGTTATACATGGATTCCTACTCAGCGGAGATTCTTGAGAATGGGGGAGATGAGCTAAGAACTGTGGTAGTTGCTAATTCAGAAAGGTGTTGCTAATGTTCTTTGGGCAATTCTACAGAGTAGGGAATCTTCTCTTCCCTTTAACTTCCTTCCCTGTTTATCTTCCTAAAGAAGGGTAAAGAAAGCATAAAGTGAACACTTATACATCTGTGGCTGCTGTGTTTCTAACTATTCCCCATCCATGACCTCATTACAGCCTCATTTTTACCAAAGCATGGGCACTTAAGCCCAGAGAGGCTGAGTAACTCGCTCTGGTAAAGAATACTGGGTAATTGGCAAAGTCATGGGTAGACTCCAGTTCCTGGGTTTCCTGGTCCTCTGCCTCCCTTCAAGACATCATAGTACATTTACTTTAACCACCAGGCAAAACTATTTGGAAAGCAGCCCAAGTCCTTTCCTCTTTGTGGATTCAAATCGTGTGCAGATCATGGGTTTATAAAAGCAACTGTAAATTGAAAAGAAGATGCTAACTAGAAACAAATAAAAGGCTCCATTTATATCCCTGTAAAAAACTAAACTGTACTACACGGAAGTGTGTTTATAATGGAAGAAAAGCTTCTGCTCATTTCTTTACTGGTCATGAGACTTCAGCATACTGTGACTCAAAACATTGCCTAGTACTCCTCTGTTAAGAGCCTCAAGTTATGGGGAAGCCTGGTTCTTCTGCTTCTCTATTGTTACAGAGCAAAGATCTGAACCTAAGTGGAAAGAGGATCTATGTGATAATGTGGGGGAGGGGATGGTCACTCTTGTTTAAAAAAATAAGTTTGCCACCTTCTAAATCACTTAAGGGCAAGTCTAAACCTTCCAAACTTAAAGAGTAACCTCATGCTATTTGGGGCTGGATAGTCATGCCCTCTAGCTGTCCTCTTGTCCACTGTGACATGATCACTTTGATGCTATGGACACCCTGTTGCTTGGTAGATATCTGGGTGTCCAAACTTGTGGGGAACTCCATTAACTGGGACAAGCTCTTAATTATGAAAGCATTTGACAAAACCCACTGGACAGTAAAGCAGGTTGCTCTCCCTCCAACCAGTTCACTTTTCTAGAAAGGAGCCTTCTGTATTGCTACTGTGTGTAGTAATTCTTGAAGGGTACCTAAGTTTTAAAAAGGTTAAAAACATTATCTAAAACCAGGACTGACTTGATTTAATGCTGTTTTCCACTACTAGAATTATAATGCTTTTCTGTGGGTATTGTTTCCAATCTGTCTAGTTTATTTCTTTTACTTTTAGCAATATATACTTATGGATAGTGGTAATGGTTACAAATACACTTCCCAGGTTTCAATACCTAAAGAAGCCATTACATTTCATTATCAAAACCACCCCTTTTGTCCATTTATCCAAGAGAAGTAAATGGAACGATTGCAGTTAACACACAGCGCTACGGACTATGTCCCATGTCCTTCAACATGGCCGTGTATCTCTACCCTTCTTCCCCAGCATCCTCAGGTCTCCCTACACTGCTGGAGTGGTTCTGCCAGCATCTTCTATCTTCCCATCGTTGCCCTGGATACCTGCCCAGTTCTCATCCCCCACCTTCAAGAGAAGGCCGTAACCTTAGGCCTGGAACTGGAACTGGAGAGGAACCAATGAGTCAAGGCCGGCATAGCTTCAAGGAATGAAGTCTGGGAATGAAAGTAAGTTCGTTTAACTTATTAATAGAGCCCGTAAAACACCAGGTGAACTGGAAGGTCAAGGACAATGACTTGAATGAATCTTCTGGACTATCAATGCGTGGAACTGACCCATAATGTCTTCATCATGCTACTTCAGAGAAATCAGCTGCCCGGAAGCAAATTGGCTGACTCTAACGAAGTTAATCCATGGATATTTGATGAAGTCCAAACTATCATTATAACTGTAAGTATTTCAGCCCTAAGCAAGTTTCTGATAACCTGGACAGAAGAGGAGTGAGTCAGGATGGATTTACTTCTAGAGCTAGGTATGAGGGTGCAGGGAGGAGAAGGTCAAAGCCAGTCTGGGCTCCATATAAGTTCAGGGTGTGCTTTAACTGTGTAATGAAACCCTGTCTCTAATCTCTCATAGGAAAACACAGACCTCTGAGTTCTTTGTTACAATTTTACCTTGTGCAAGCCTCATCTCATTATAAAGGTAACTCTAAAATTCCCTTTCAATACAGTTAATACTTACGGGACTCAGAGACTTTTTTTTTTAACTACATTAATTTTAAATTTTTATATATGTGTACCGTATCTGCAGCACCCCTTCCTTCCAACTTCTTCTGTGTCCTGAAGGCTTTTGAAAATTAGCATTGGCATTTTTAAAAGTGGTGAAGAATGAAGAAAAAGGGAAGAGGTGATAAAACAGAACTTCAGAAACACGTTTAACAAGAAAAGCATTCAGACACAGAAGCATCTTCACTGTGCTGCCCAGGCAGGCCTTGAACTCATGAATTCAAATGATCTCCCTGCCTCAAGCTCCTCAGTAGCTGGGACTCTAGATAGGTTCTCTCCTTTCCACCCCCAACCCCACAGCTATCATATTTGGTTTATAATCAATATAGAAATCACCACAACCACCCAATTCCCAACCATCCTCTCCAAATGAACAATATACAGTGCCCTGCGTATCCAGTTGAGACACTTTGAGATCTTGAGTTACTGTTTAACAGACTTTATTACCTGCCTATAAGATTCCCCAGGGTTACAGAGCTGGGGAAGACTGAGCCTCATGGCGGATGAAGCACACATGGTAGTAATGACTGAACCAATAGAAGAGAAGCATTTGGAATCACTAAGGCTAAGCATCTAGTAATGATTATCCAAGCCAGATGTCCAAATCAGTAATACTCAGACCTTTGGGATGACAATTAGGGGATAGGGAAACAAGAACACCATACCCCTGGGACCAGAGATCTTCCTTTCCCATTGAACCTTCCTTCCCTTCAGTCCATCCTAACAACAATAGTGTCTCCCTAATAGCCTGCTGAAGGAAAAGATGTCTGAGGTCTCTTGGTGCTCTTTGTCTCTGTCCCCAAGGCAACAGAAAGCCGGGGCTGCTGCAGCCGGCCTGGCAGTGATGGCTAACCCCATTAGCTGTGCAGAGTGAGCAGTCCTTGGCAGCCCCCAGAGCAGCTGCCAGTTAAACGGCCCGGAGTTCTGCTAGACTTCGTTGCTTCGATTCAATGCCAAGTGTTGGACGTGCTGGATTCTGTTCCCAGAAGGCTGGAGCATGGCATGGGGACTGGCTGAAGACAAGAGAGCAGAGGCAATTTAATTCAGTTGGATGTGCGGGGTAGGGGTGCTGGCGTGGAAGGGAGGGGAGAGAGAAAGTGGTCGGGCGTGAGTAAGGCGCTGCTTCTCCTTCCAGGGCCTTGCCTTGAAGGGTTCTGACCTCTCATCATCTTCTGGGCCTCTGGTAAAGCAAGCTCTGGAAAGGCAATAAAAACGCGGGAGCCAGACCCAGATATAAGCGAAATGAGGAGGGCAGCGAATCTAGACCCTCTCAGCGCACTGGGCCAATGCAGGCAGAGCCCCTGGTGCGAGCTGGTGGCTGCCCTCACCCAGCAAGCCCTGGCCATTCTCCGGGTCAGCAGATGCGACGGCGGCGGGGACCCATTCCTGCTCCGCAACACAGGCCAGGGGTGGCTCATCCTTGGCCTCGACGAGCTTGCGGGAACGAGTGTAGGCCAGGATGAGGCCTCCGGCTAGGCAAGCATAGAAGATCATGATGAGTAGGATGTAGAGATAAGCATCGTTACCCTTGGCGCTGGTCGCCTCACGGCCCACGAAAGGGTCAGGGACGATCCCCATGCCCATGCTCGGGCCGGATCCGACACCGAGGCCGCTGGCGTTGCCACGATGATGCAGCTCCAGCAGCAAGCGGTTCAAGAGGGTTTGCAGCCGTTGGCTCTCGCTGCAGTTCATGGCTGTTGGAGAGTGGCACGGAGGCTCCAGGACGCCGTTGACCTTTCCCCCTGGACAAGGGGAAGCAAGCGAGCAAGGGGAGTAAGCAGAGCAGGCAGGGTGCACAGACTTCGACAGCGAGGTGGCACCCAGCTCCCCAGCAGGCGCGCAGTGACTGGGGGCACGGGCCGGGGCTTCCTTATCCCCTCACCCCCGCTCCTCCTCCCCTTCCCCACCACGCCCCCTCCAGCCGGCCGCCGCCTCTTTCCAGGCTCAGACTGTCTGGCCACTTAGGGGAAAGGGGACAGCTGGTAGGGGGAGGAGAAGGGGACAAGGGTTGGGGCAAGCCCAGAGGAGGGGCGGAGAGGGTGGGGGCTCGGAATGCGCGAGGCTCCAGGCAGCAGAGGTTGGCAAGGCCTCATGCTGGGGCCAAGCCTGGACCCTGGGCTGCGGAAGAGAATTCCTTCCAAGTTCTAGCTACCAGCCCTGCAGGCCTGGCTTTGGCCCAGATACAGCAGCCGCCTGCCTCCCCTGAGGCAGAACCTGCCCTGGAGCACACCCAAACAAGACTTCATATGTCTTCCATCGGCTCTAGCTGGATTATGGCAGTTGAGACCCCTCGTTCGTGTCCTACCCCCGTTAGTAAAGGCCTATTTCCTTTCTAGTCCTCACACATTTTTCTCACACTCTCCCACCTGTGGTCTAAAGAGAGTATCTTACTTAGTGTGTATTTGGTGCCAGAGTCATTGACCAGATAGGCCAACACAGTGGAAGACTCCTAGGTTATTCAAAATGCTTGCTAACGGTAAAACAGACTGCAGGGAGGTAGACTTGCTCCGATATACCTTGACAGTCACCCGTGTACCTTAAGACGTGTGTGTTCTATGCACAACGTGACCTGTTTCCTTTGACTAAGCCATCTCCCAGAAAAGACATCTAATTCTACCATTAGGAGGAGCAGGGACCACAAGAAAAAAAAATCTATGACTATACTCTGTAGATGCTTCTGAGTCTGAAAAATGCCCTTTCTAGAAAACATAGGTATTCTGAGTTAAGGCAGAGCACAGGTGTGGGACTGTCCAAGGCATGATAATAGCTCTAGTGTCTGGTGGCTTCTGAAGCAGCCATGTTTTCTTGGGGACTTATGTTCTGGTAAGGGAAATAAAGCAATCAGACTAAGGTCAATTCCAGGCATGTCTAAGCTGAAGACGGGGCCACATGCTTCACAAGATAAATATGACCTCAGTCAAGCACTTTGTAGATGACGGTCATGTTTTGTTTCAAAATTTTAGGCTGTCTTCAATTGAATATAGACTAAGAAAAGGGTTTGTAGACACGAGGAATAGAAAGAATGAGGTAGTGGCGGTCACGTCTGGCTGCATGGAGACAATACTGAGAGAACAGCAGGAAAAGCCCATGCCCTCTGGACACTCCTCGAACTAAGCTGCCTGATCAATAAATACCATTTGATCCAGAGGCCAAGCTGTCAGTGGCATGGGGTCTTAATATTTATTTTTATTTTGTGTGTCTGAGTAGTCTATCCATGTGTGTTTCGGTGCACAGCGTGTATGACTTGTGCTTGCAGAGGCCTGAAGCGGGTACTAGATTCCCTGGAACTTGAGTTGCAGATGGTTATTGAGCTGAGGTAGAACCTGGGTCCTCTGGAAGAGCAGCAGGTGCTCGTAACGGCCGAGCCATCTCTCCAGCCTTGCCATGGAGTTTAAAAGAGCTTTGCTGGCGCCTTTGCTTCAGCCACTCTTCAGCCCATTTTCCTCAGGGGCCAGAGCCTTATAGGTGTTTGGGTGGGGTTGATATCACTCTCTCCTAGCTCCACAACTTGTAACAGGTCTCAGAGACCTTTTACATGACTTGGACAGATGCCTCAGGCTTCTAAACTCAGGGGGGGCTTCAATCAGGGAATGGCTGCTAATGCGACTTGGGTGATGAATGCCACAAGACACCACTAGGGACTTGGCAATGCAGTAACTCTCCAGAGATAAAGCTGTTCAACTGAAAGACTCCTCCTGTCTTTTTAACATTACTTTAAAAAAAAAACCCAAGGTATGGACAGTACTACAGGTAGAAAGGCTCCTCCGCATAACGTAAAGAATGACCCCTTAACCTTGGACTTCTCAGTGGCTTATGAAAGTTGTAAGATGACTTCCATTTTTTCCAAAAAGGAAACAAATTAAGAAAGTCAAATAGACATGCTGAAACTGTAAGCTTTGGCTAGTATTGGTGACACATGTCTTTAATCCCTAAATTTGAGGGGTAGAATCAAGCAGAACTCTGTGAGTTTGGGGCCAGCCTGTTTATATACTGAATTCCAACCAGGCCAGGGATATGTAGTGAAAACCCTGCGTGTGTGCATGTGTGTGCGCGTGCGTGTGCGTGTGCGTGTGCGTGTGCGTGCGTGTGTGTGTGTGTGTGTGTGTGTGTGTGTGTGTGTGTGTGTGTATTCTCCCTTCTAATAAATTACTCTCCCCTACCTGGGTAGGGTCTATGAGCTCCTGGTCAAATTCAGGGGTCTATCCTCCCTCAGTTTTCCTCTTTGACCTCAAAGGTAAATTTGACGCTGCACGCACCCATTTCTTCCTGTCACCATCTTTGCCTTGGCACTCCTGGCATTGCATTCGGCAAGTGTCTCTTATCTCCATGACCCATCATTCTCTGTCTTCTCTGTTGGCTCCTCTTCTTCTCTCCTCCAATTAACTGTTGGAATCTGCAAACACCCAGTCCTCAGCTATTCTCTCTTAATACCCATTTCCTTGGAAAGTGTCTCCTTACATAGCTTCACCTGCTACCTGGCAAGTATTTAGTCAAATCTGGATCTCCAGCTCTGATTCTTTCTGCATAGCATCTCTCAGATCCGACCGCTTCTTCCTTTCTGGTTTTATTGCCATGAGCTTAATCCATGCTCTCATTACCCAGGTCAAATGCAGACTGAGAGTCTCTTGGCAAATCTCCTTGCTTACAACCCAACCCTCCCTGCTTTGGCTAGAATAATTCTCCAATATCACTGAAATCAATTTACTCTAAAATCTGAAGCCAGAGTTGGTCCTCGTGGCTTCTTTCATGGAACTCAATGTTCTTTGGTGGGCCTTAAGGTTGCATCATCAATAAAAAGCCTTTCTCCCTTTGAACTGGAAAAATGGCATGTTCCCAGGGGTTCTCTCTAAAACTCTGTGCATTATGCCGTGTGCAAAATGAAAAAAGAGTGAGATTCTGTGGCACACACCTTTAATCTCAGCATCTAGGATTAAGGCTAACCTGGGCTATATAGGGAGAACCTGTCTCAAAAGCAAACAAAATTAATGTTACTGACTGAAGGAAGTCTTGTTCCATATTCCTGTTCATACAATCCAGTTCCTTAGAGTGCATCCCTCCTGACTAGGTCCAAATTCAAAAAATGAAGAAATCCTTTAAAACACAAAGAACCTCCAAAATCAACTGTGCATATTCTTCCACCTGCATATGTATATAGACATGTTTGCACGCACGCTGCCCCAGTAACCTACCTTTCCCATTTAATATAGTGGACATTTCTCCATGCCACTTTCTCTTTTCCTATAACCTGATTTCATTATCTATAGAACCTTCCCGACAACAGAGCTATTATCATGTATTTGAATGAGTCATTGTTGTAATAGTTCTGTTATACCAAGAACTTCACCTTTGATCCTAGGCTTTATAGGTTCATAATATCATGTATGTGTAGATGATATGAAAGAAGAAGAAAACGGTCTAAGGGAACTAACAGAATCAAACCAACAGGGGAGAGGGGAGAAAAGGAGGAGCAGCCACATATAGGGGAATATGCTCAAAGTACATTATGTACTTGAATGAAAATGTCCACAAGTCACTCAGTACACTAATAATTCTTAAAACCCTGGAAGGAGTGCTGTGTTGAAGATGTACAAGGATAGGCCTAATTCTATTAAAAGAAAGAATTACCAAAACAAAAGCAAATTACTAATGTTCTGTGCCGAGTGTGGTGGATGTGCATAAGAGAATGGAAATGGAAATGAATAGTCATAAAGTTTAAATAGGTCAATCCTCAGAAAAAGAGAAACATGGGGGAGGGTGTCTGATTTCCTTATACATCAGGGACTACTGGGCATCCATCCCTTCAAATCCTAGTCCCCGGACAGCCCTAAATGGGCTTCCCTTCCACACTTAATGAAACTGATTGTAGCAGACAGGAATCCTTCTTAATCCTCTCCACCCTTACAGCGCCCCTCCCCCAGTCCCGTAACAGGTAAACAATCTTCTGTTTATCCATCATCTGGGAGTCATTTCTTTCTTGAGTGGTAATCACAAGTATTGGTAAGGGAAGTCATTTATAATCATATATTTGGGCATTAAAATTGTACAGGAAACGTTCTGATCCATGTCCAAGTTGTCTTAAAAATAAAAGTCTCGGGGCCCCAGGGAAGGGGATGCCTAGTGAGGGGGAGCACCCTCATGAAGGCAAGGGGGAGGAGGAATGGGATGCAGAACTGTGGGAGTGGCAACCTGGAGCAGAGGGCAATGATTGGAATGTAAATAAGTAATTTTAAAAATAAAACAATTCAATAAAATAAAATCGAGGCACCATGGTCTAGGAAATGCTTCCCCCATTCCTTAAAACTGGGTCTTTCTTGTTAACAGAGCAGCTCCATGCAAGTTGGTTGAATGGAACTTTGTTGGGTTTGGCTACGTGCCAAAGGACAGGCACAGATGGCAAACACTGCTGGAGTCCAGAAGGCTGGGAAAACTTCATCGACTGTAGATTGTGAACACATCATTCCATCTTTCTTTCTTCCAAGCATGCATTCACCTAAGAGTTTTTGCATGTCACTCCATGCAATGCCCTGTTTTGGAAGGTAGGGAAACACTGGTGAACGAGTCACATAGATTAACAGTCTGTGGCTTTATAACACTTCTCCTTTTTTTTTTTTTTTTTTTTGTGAATTGGAAACAAGCAGTGAGTGCCAGGACATGGAGCTGAATGAGCACTGGACAAGGAAGGCAGACAAAACTCTGAATGAGAAAGAACTGTGTCTCTGGACCAAAGCTCTAAGCAGCACTAGATTGCAGAGCCCTGACTAAAGAACCCTGCAGGCATTCTCAACTACTTGTCTGCTATGCTGTATCTTACCCGACCAGCTCCCAACAGTACCACTTGGAGGGTCCGGCCTAGCACAAGCCCTTCAGCTTGTCAGATCCTGTGTTGCCAGTATCCACTCCTCACTTACCCATCCTTCCACCAATGTATCCATTATCCGAGATCAGTGCACTTCACTCTTAAGCATTTCGCTCACATCTCAATATTTACTGATTATTTCTTTTCACCTTTTTGAATTGAAATGCACATACTATTAACTCTATAAATATTAATTGCGCATTTTCAAAAAATTGACAAATGCTAAAATGTCATGAGCATCATTCAAGTCAAGTATTTTGTAAAGTGTTTCCGTTGATGTTAAAGTCTTGCCTGTTAATGGAGGTTCAAATAAATAGACTCACACAGCATGAAGTCTTCTAGGTAAGCCTTATTATTCTCAGACAGCTACACAGCATTGCCTTAAAGACACAAACACTGTGAATGGGCCCAAGATGTACATCTGCCTGGTATGACTTCCCCAACCAGGTAGAGCCCCAGATTTTCCACCAGGCTGTTCCTACCTGGTGTGTTGTATGCTCTCTCTAGCTCTGTAGCAGAAGCTTCTATAAACCTGTCTCTGACTGCTCCTGATAGATACGGAAAACACAGGCGCTACGAGTGAAAACAAATTGCATGTTTCACTTGGTGTTTAGCGGTTCCTAATACAAACCAATCATCTTGCAAAAGAGATGGAGAATATAACAACACTCTAAATGCCCGTGTTTTTCAATAAAAATTTTACTGGGTGCTAATAAGTGCACCCAGTAAGACTGGAGTATGGTTGCCAAAATTCCTGTTCTGTATATGTTAGCACCAGAAGAGACACATTACAAATGATTATATAAGAGGGGATGTTAAATTCTAGGAAGAACAATAAACAGATGAAGAGAATAATGAAGATACTATGATTTTTATACATGCACACATATATGTATACACATATACATATATTTGGTTTTTTAACACAGGATTTCCCTGCGTAACAGCCCTGGCTGTCCCGAAACTTGCTCTAAAGATCAGGCTGGCATTGAACTCAGAGATCCTTCTGCCTGCCTCCTGAGTGCTGGAATTAAAGGCATGCCCCACCTTGCAGTTCATACATTATACATTATATATTCTACATCCATAAAATAAAGAGGTGACTTTTGTGTGTATGCACGTACATATGTGCGATCATATGTATAGATGCACATGTACATGTGTGCATATATATGTATAGATGTAAATATGTATGTGTACTCCTACACCTAGTTTTTTTTTGTAAGTCCTGGGGATTGAACTCAGGTCCTCACACTTGGAAGACAGGTATTTTACTAAATGAGTATTCTTCCTAGCTGAGAAATCTTTTTTTAATCCCATGATCCTACTTGTACATATAGAAGGAATTTAGTGTGGTGTTTCCACACTGTAGATAGTGTACATTGATCATATCCATACCTCCTTTCTTCCAATCTCAATCCTACCACCTTGCTCTAGTAAACGTTACTCTACTTTGAGGTCACTTTTTGGGTTCCTCGTGAGCAAAGGAAAGCAGCACTTGTCTTTATGTCTGCCTTCTTTGGCTTCATACACAGTCCTCTGTTTCCAGTCACCTTGCTGAAATGACCCGATTACGCCCGTACTGAATGGCTTAGTATGGTGTATGGTGGTGGTTTGAATAAGAATGGCCCCCATAGGCACATATATTTGAAACTTTGTTTCCCAGTTGGGGGACTGATTAGGAAGGATTTAGATGTGTGGCCTTGTTGGAGGAGGTATGCCATTGTAGGTGGGCTTTGAGGTTTCAAAAGCCCAGACCAGACCAAGTCTTTTGCTCCATCGTCATAACTGCCTGCCTACCACTATGCTCCCCACCATGATGATAATGGACTCATCGTCTGAAACTGTAAGCAAGTCCTCAATTAAATGCATTTTATAAGTTGCCTTCATCGTGGTGTCTCTTCAAAACGATAAAATAGTAACAAAGACAGTGGGCATATAGCACGTTTTCTTTATCCATCCACTTGTTCATAGGCATTTAGGCTGGGTCCTAGCTTAGCTGTTGTGAATAGCATAAACAAAGGAAAATGGGTATCTTCTTTATATGTCGGCTTCAGTTCCTTTGGTTACATATGCAGGCATGGGATAGTTGGAGGCATGCATGGTCATTATACAGATAGGGTTTTTTCCAGGTACTCCAAACTCATTTTGCACAGTGGCTGCTCTAAGTTCCCACCAACAATGTATAGCACTCTTTAAAAATAAGACTCCTTTTATTCAGCCCAATGTTTTCAAAAACCATCCCCATTCTTGCAAGTTTCCGCAGTCTGTTTTTCAGTATTGCTGAGCAGTGCTTGTTTGCAGGACTCCATGATGTTTGTTTATTTGCGTTCCTACTGATGCACACATAAACTGTTTCTGTTTTCTATTAGAGATCACAGTGTTGTGAGTGGTATTAGAGAAATCCTCTTCAGGGTACGTGTGTCCCTTTTCCTTGGGTAAATACCTAGGGGTAGAAATTCTAGGTTGTAGAAAAGATGTGGTTTAGTTTTATCAGGAAATGCCAAACTGGTTTTGAAAATTGTTTTACGCTCCCACAAGGATTGGATGAGGAATTCAACCACATGAGATTACGTTTACAGCCCTCTGCTTCCTTCATAGTCACAACCGTGTCTTGCATCTAGGAAATGGATTTGCCTTCGTACTTTTAACAGGAAGCCTGGTTTTAGTTCTTAGTTGCCCCCAAGTTTGATGACAGCTAAATGAACATCCACATAAGTTGCTAAAATGTCAGCACCAGCTCTGTGGAATACTTGCTTTTCTTGAAGGTGCATTGAGCAATTTACACGAAGAATCTCAGCGAGTCCTTAATGACAACTCTGTGCAGTGCGAACACTACCATTCCCACTATAGAGGTAAGGAATCTGCAGCCCAGTGGATAAAGAAACTGGGATATTATTTAACGTGCTCCAAATCACACAGGTGGCCAATCTGAGATTTGAACCAAATCTCCATTGCCATAGCTTTATAATACTGCTACATATTGTCTGTGTACAAAGGATAGCGGGGCTGGGGGAATCATTTCCAAGCATAAAGATTCATCTGCCTCCCTGTTTTACATATAGCTGAGAAAACAAAGGGGGCGAGAAAAAGAACTTACTTCGGTTAACAGGGAAGTCACTGGAATCCAAATATATCATTTCCCAGGCAGGAAGTATTTCCATTCCACTGCTCAACCTCCTTCCACGCTTTGGGCAATTCTTGATTTTATTTATAGCTTGTTACTAGTGCCGAGGACCTACAAAGCACTTGGAGATATTTGAAAGAAGTGCGTGCCTCTAAAAGAATGAAGGCTAACTTTCTCTTTGGGGAAGACATAGGTCATAAATGAAATTGTTAGATTTCTGGCAATTCCTGCCTCGGCATTATCTGGAAAATGGTTCACCTACCCACCCATTCTTCTTTGAATAAGGGAAGAAAATGTGTGTGGCTACTTGGAGCATTCGGTGGTAAGAGTGGGAAGTGAGAGGGTGAGAAGCACTTTTCTCTTGGGAGTCCCACAGCGCCATCTGGTGGCAAACTGGAGTTTTCATTTCTCTTCAGAATGTTTTTGTAGTAACAGGAACCTAGCCTATCCTTTCAGAGGCTCCACCCATCAGCTGATTGAAACAGATAGAGACCCACAGCCAAGGTTGCTGGAGCTCTTATAGAAGATTTGGAGAAAGAATTGAGGGGCCCCAAAGGGGATGTGACATCCTCAGGAAGAGAGAGCTCGCAAGTGACTGAACTACCAACCAAAGAACATACATGAGCTAGGCATAGCCCCCCCACACGTATGTAGCTGATGTGCACCTCAGACTTCATGTGAGTACCCCAACAACTGGAGCGGGGACTCTCTCTAAAGCTGTTGCCTGTCTGCGGAAGCTGCTCCCCTAACTGGAACGCCTTGTCTGGCCGCATTAGGAGAGGATGTGCCTAGCCTCAGGTCACAGGATATCCAGAGGAACCTCCACTTTCTCAGAGCAGAAGTGGGTATGGGGGAAGGGATGTATGAGGAAGAACCAGGAGGAGAGACAGCAATCCGGATGTAAAGTGAAAAAAAATGAAAATTTGTTTTAAATCATTAAAAAGATAACAAAATAGCAATCTTTCTAGTCACTGGGGCCCAGAGAGAGGACTTTCTCTGCCCCTACTATGATATGGTTCCTGATATGATGGAGCTAAAATTTCCAAAAGGGCAAGGAAAGGACAGATGCCAGCCAGACCATTTTAACAAAGGGGTGCGAAAAGTGCTGGTAGAGGTCTACAGACATAAAAGCAAGGCGCAGGGCTTCTGACTAACAGATTCAGCCAAGTCGTGGTGGTGGTGCATGCCAGCATTCTGGAGGGAGGTAGATGGACGTTGAGGCCAGCCTGGTCTACAAAGGGAATTTCAGGACAGGGCTACACATTCCCCTTCTCACACGGGAGGCAAAGGCCCAATATGAAAATGCATGTACTTCCCACGAAGCCTGGCTCATAATGCTGTGTATGCCGTTGTGGTCACTTCATTCTCAAGAGTAAGGTTGTGCTGCTGTGTTTTTACTGAACCTGGGAGAATACTGGGAGTATGTCACAAAGGTATCACGCATGCCTGATGAAATGAGCTTGAAACTTTATCAGTCTGGAACAGTCACTTACAACCCTTACCAAAAGCTAGGCATTATGCTAACTCTTGAATCTTCGTGCTGACCCCTGGGGGAAGTGGGTACTAGCTAACACACAAATTTGCCTTACAAATTTGAAAAGAGGTTTAGAAAGTTAATTAACTTTCCTGCTGTTACCCGGCCAGTAAGACAGCCCACAGGTTTTCCCTGGAGAGTGTAGGATTATAGCCTAGGTTCTATGCACTGTATGTCCTCTTTCCCTTGCTTTAGCAGGTGATGAGAAAGGCAAAAGACATTGAAGAGAACATGCCAACATTTGGCACATTCAAGGAACAAGCAGAGATCACTTCCCCCTCACTCCTACATCAGCAGGGAATGTCTCCACGCCAGAGTAGCAGGGATCTCTGAGTGCCTTAGAGTTGGGAAATGACCCAGGAACACTTAGGGATTATTGAAATCAGGCCCTAGACCATGAAAGAAATTGTTCCCACATTGAGTAGACGGGGCCTACCTTGAAACGAAATACTGAGAGAAAATGAGACCAGTTCTGTCAACTGCCATCTGCCTGAATTTTAACTTGGTTATTAAGCAGCGATGCTTCAGTGACTGAGTCATCCAACAATGTTACATGTGTGATGACGCTTGATAGTTCCCCATTGCCTCAAAACACGAACAATTCTGGGTGCCTCTGCTGCTCTCCAAGCTGCCTAGGACATAGCATGGGCAAATCTAATGGTCCCCTTCCCTGCAAATCTTTTAACATGCCAGGGCACCCACATGGACCTCACCCTAAGTCTACTTGTCCTCATTTGTGCTGTGGCCAGCACAGATGTGACAGTATATGAGACTAGCAGAGTGCCTATTTGCCAAGAGCCTATGACAAAGCCTACCTAGGATCGCTGAGGCCAGGCTGAGAACAGGAGCCCATCTAAAGGAGTGCTTTCAACAGGGTTCTGTTTTTAACTGCATGGTACATGTGATAATAAAAATTGATTCTGGGGGGGGGGAATAGCTGCCAGGAGTTTGGGCCATTCTGAAGGCAGAGGGTATCAACATCTCAGGCACACATGGAATCTCAGAGATTTCTGGGGTATGATCTTACTCCACGCAGTCCTAGAAGACTGTTGGGAATGAATCTATATTCCTTGTTCCAGTAAAATTTGATAAGATTCACTCCTGCCTCTTTTGAGTTAGTTTAATACTGGAGGTTTTCCAAGAAGTGTTTCCAGATCCTGAACCACAAAGGGTCCTCTGCTTTTTCCCAGTTCCAATAGGCAGAACTGTGAGCTCACAGTACTGCTTACACAAGCAGTGTCTGTTACATGTAACAGCACAAGACATTTTGTCTCCTGTAGCATCTAGCAGGACTAGACCAACGGCTGGGTATACTTCAGTGGTGTGATTCAGAACAAAGGAAATTTACAAAACCAAGAAACAGAGGCAAGTAACATAATGTGTGTGTGTCTGTGTATCCTCATATACTTTAGGTATGTCTATGTAAACATTAGCCTGAAAATAATGATTATTAGACCTCACCAATATACCCTAAGGATGCATTGTCCTACAGTTCCCATGTTACAAGGTATTCAACTCGGTGTATTAAAATAATAGTTCTGGGTTCAAAATAAATCAACATAATGAAGAGGGTTTTAAAAAGCTAAGTTAATCAATTAATTCCAGATACCCAAACATACTACTTAACATTCAAATTTATAGATTTTTATACTGACATATAAGAAAAACAAATTGGCTTGATAACATGGGTGGATTTATTTTATAAGATTCAAGTGCAAACTTAAAAAGAAGAACAAACAAAGCCTTTCAAGAGTAAACACAAAAAATCTACAGAACAATCCTACAATCGTGCATTAACAGAAAGTACAAATATGAATATAAAATTTGTAACTACATTCAAAATCTCTCCAGTTCCCGAATGCCACACGACCTTTAACCTTTAACCTCTTCTCAGCTTGTCACTGTAGAAACATTTGTCATCTGCTAGCAGGAAAATATAGGCAAAGATTACTAGTCAGTCTCTATGAACAAAGAAACAGCATTCTCCCTCACTTTGGACTCTACGAATCATTCATCAGTATTTCATTTCTTAAAAGTCACATAATCATACCTTCAGTCTACACTAAAAAAATGAGCACAAATATCAAAGAAATAAGACTCTTTCATGTAATTAAAGCAAAAATTCATGAGCGTTCACCTTAGAAATGCACACACAATCAACAGTAAGCACAGCTTTAATTGATGGCTGACACGAAATTGTGAACGATTTAAATAGGTATAAAATGGAGATCAAAACCTTTAGGCTCAAATACTTAAAAAGTCACTGTGAATATGGAAAATAGTTCTGTTTACATAAACATGTATATATATATAATTTTTTTTGATGAAAAGTCAGGGGGCAGTGGCATCTCCCTGGTCCCTTATCGTGTGTGTTAGGATTTTCACGAAGAATTAGCAGCACCCGACCTTGTATTCAATGCGTGATTCTTAAGGACCTAGTTGGCAGTGTTCCAGCTTTGGGAGACTGCTGTGGGTGGGGTGCAAGTATCTTAAATAAGATAGTCTGCATGCACTCACATTTTAAAATCACCATTCCAAATGGGATACATATATTGGAAAAGCCTTTAAAAAAAAAACGGATAAACAGTGCACTAGGAGTAGGTAGAAGCTGACTAGTAGTCTACTTGATGATGTCTTTTCACACTTCAAAGGCAAGATGGGAAGCACGAGACTACTCACATAGAACTTCAGGGAAAACTTGCCTCAAATTTTAGTTTGCACAACACTGAAAAGAAACTTTTACAAAAACCTTCGCTGTTGCTCAGAATACCAGATGATTTTTTTCTCAATATTACCACCATATACATAACATTTAAATAATTTCTTTATAAATATTTTAGAGCACAAAGAATTCATTTTGTTGTAGTGGTGGCCCACATCTGTACAACACAATGTAAGCAACATATATATATTATATATACACACACACATACACATGCATGTGTGTGTGTGTGTGTGTGTATAAAATGACTATGAAAAAAGTGCAAAGAATAACAGTATTAAGAATTTTTGCTTTTTACAGTAACTATGGTTCAAGTGCGAATATCTATCAAGAATATATAATTCCAGATTTTAGCTGAAGATTTAAAAAGAAACTCACACTCCCAAGTTACTGCACAGACAGTCCTTAATCAAGTAACTCTGCCCTTCTCCCAAATCTAGCATTTCCAGTTTCTAAACTCTTCACAAACAGGAAAAGTGGTAACAGTGTTTTCTTCCCTTTAACTTCCTCAGACTCATTCATCCAAGACACTTAATCACCCGTAGGTTTGAACAAGATTCGAGGAAGTCATTTATCATAACCCGCTTTGCTGAAATTAAAGCAAAATGAAAGGCTCTCTGAAATGCACACTACTGATCAAGAATCAATCAGCAACAGCAAACAGACCATAAATTACAAATGTAATTTAATACAAGCATATTTTAAAATCAAGCCCTGGTATCAAAGTTAAAGAGGCTAAATCTCTTTCCCAGGTTCAGTGCTATGCCAGGATCCTAATTCTGAATGCTTAGGATGCTATGAGCTTTCTAACAGAAAAGCAATGTATCTTATTGAATTCTGATTGACTTTCTAACATGTTCCCCTTGGTCTCAGCCTTTGACTAGATCACACACAGAAAGGTCACTTTTACAAAGTGGACATTCTTCTGAAGACATTTCAATAATTACAGTTGCTGATTTAAGTTCTCGTACATCCAAAGGAGCAATTCAGCCTCCCTTCAAATACATTGAGATATTTTTGGTATGTGTGTGTTGTTTTAGTTTTAACTTCAGGCACTGTAACTATTCACAATATTATAATGACTCTATGTCTCACCTACATGGCAATTATGAGCTTAAAATAATACCTTCTAAGATACTGAATCCATTTATTACAACTGATTTTTTTTTCCCTTCAAGAGAAATGGTTGGAAGAGGATTTCAAAGCCTGGTGGAACTTCGGCTTTGAGTAGTGTTAATACGTAATTTTGTCCTAATGATTAGGATAGAAACTTCTGAACTAGGAAGACATAGACACTGGAAGCTGTAGATTTCTTCAACTACACCTATTCCAAGTCCAATTTGTTTACTTTAGCATGGAGTATCTTTAGAAAAACAAGTGTAGCTAAGGCTAATATTCTAAAACAGAATTTTTGCTCTAAACTTAATAACACAGCTAAAGGGAAATGTCTTCAATTTCAGCTTCTCTAGGACTATGCAATTTGTGGTAACCACTTTTGGTTGTTTTTTTGTTTCATGTCTTTAGAAGATTCACCTTACATTTTAACAGAGAGATCAACAAAGGCTTAAACTCTAGAACTAAAAAAACCATCAGGCCACCTCCTGTGCAAATGTGAAGCAGACAGCTGCCTTTTATTTGCCCCCATACATCCGCTCAATGTCTTTAAGATAATGGTTCTTCAGTTCCTTCCTTTTCAGCTTGAAGGCATCTGTTACCAAACCAGTTTCAGGGGTCCATGGCTCTGGGCTCAATCGAACTTTGATTGGAATTTCAAATCGTTCCAATTTCACTGAAAGAAAAATGGAAGAGAAGGACAAAAGAGGGAGGGAAGAAGTAGGAGGAAAAAGAGACAAAACAATGAATCCAACATAGAATTTTCAGAATTGACGGCCTAGATGATACAATAAAACAAAATTTAACAGTATGTTAATAATATAAAAATCTTTTTCAAGGTCTGTATAGGCAGCTTTACTCACTCACACACCCCATCTTCCCCTTAGACCCTCCATACTTCCTTCCTCTGCCTAGAGTAGTTTTCCAAATATATCTACTAACATCCAGAATTCCTCTCTTTGTAACACACACACACACACACACACACACACACACACACACACCCCTTCATATTTTATGACCACACTTCATTCAATGCATGTATCTCCTTCCAAACATATGTTTGTCTCAACCACTATAATGTAAGCTCCATGCAAGGTCTTTGTTTTGCTGACTGTCACCTACAGACTAGACCAAGAGTCCTCAATAAAATCATACAAATCTATTAAGTATTCCATTAAAAATAAGCCAATAGAAAATATTTCTTAAAAGCTGTATTATATGATCAAATGTGAAGCAACATGGGATTTAGTAAAATAATAGTATTTAAATAATAGAGTTTAAACAGTATAAGTGCAAATACAGTATGTATTATGTGGGAGTAACACAACTCAGTATATGTTGGGACAAATATAAGAAATAGAAATAGGGGGTTGGGGATTTAGCTCAGTGGTAGAGCGCTTGCCTAGCAAGTGCAAGGCCCTGGGTTCAGTCCCCAGTTCCGAAAAAAAAGAAAAAGAAATAGAAATAGATGAGGGTGGCATATACCTCTAATCCCAGTACAGAGGAGGCAGAAGTAGGTGGATTTCTGTGAGTTCCAGGCTAGCCAAGTCTATACAGTGAGACTGTCATAAACATAAAAAAAGAATGGGGTATTCAATCACATTAGCCTATTTCTTACAATGCCCCAAGGTATGTATTAATATAAACTCATTATAAAAATTCTGAAGGCTAAGACATGTTGCTCTGCATGTGAGCTTGATTTTTTTTAATAGAATAACTTAAAAAGAAAACTTGTGCATACTTCCAAAGGTACCTCCTTTGTGACATTAGAAAATGCTTTGACAGAATATGGTGCTGAATATGAAAAAAATTCCTTACATATTATGTAATATCATGTTACTTCAAGTAATGACTAAACAGGTAGTGAAAGAACATAAAACTTGCTTGAATTAACAATATCTACTCTTTTCGCACATTATGGGTCAATTACAGAAAGGAACCTGAGATACCTGCCCCCTGGCGCTCATCTGGATCAAGGGAAATCTCAACCATAGATCTGCTTCACGTCCTTTTACTCCCCCTACTTAAAACGGAAATTCTTTAAAAAGGTCTAACTGTAGAAACACTACAGTATTGGTACACCATTTCAGATGCACACAAGTGAATAATAAAAGCGTGTTTTAAAATGTCCTATCACCCTTAGCTACATGACCATTTAAGGTATAACAAAAAGGGATGGTTGGGGTGTCATTCTGAGAACTCCCCATCATTATTTCACATTCAAGGGAGAAACGGACAGATTCAAACAAGAAGGAAGTAACCTAAGCCAATGAGAAAGAAGAGGACCGAAGAACCAGTGCGTTTTTCTCTGAATAAGCCTGCAGGGGGCGGCATATCAATGCTTTTGCTGTTGCTGTCTTTAAAGTGTGCACCACAGCAGAAGGAAGGAACCAGACTTCCTGGATCTAGAGCTCTAGTATCGTGGTTATTATTCTGTGTCCAAATAATATATATTTTAATTACATGTCTCACTGCAAGAACAGGAAAGTTATGGGAGCCTAGTGAGTCCTGGGACTTTTCTTCTGCTTTCTAGATGCAATTCTAATGTGGCTTGACATTCCCCAGTTACCTTCATACAGTTAAATGCAGAGATAGTCAAGTAACCTTCTACTTTATTAGCATCTCAATAACTAAGTATAACTGGGGAGATCCCTACACTGGGCAGGCTATTGGTTGAAATAGTTTATGAGATACCATATTCAAGGAAAAATCAGAGTATGGATCAAAGAAGGTTCTGGGAACCATGTGACAGTAACAGAAGACTTATTTATAAATAATAAAATAACCTTGACAAAAGCATTACAAACCCAAGCAACTTTACAATGTGATTAATAGGAAAATGAACTTTGAAATTTAAAATATTTGGGGTGCTAAGGGTTCAGAAAGTTCTTAGGGAAATAAGATATTGAGGTTGAAAAAATTATTAGAAATAAAAGCCAGCAGAGCTTTCCTGATGAAATAAGAACCGCAGTGACGAAGAGGGGAAACCTTCTATATAATGCTCTTTCCTTTTGACCTCCAAATTCCACGTCTAAGAATTCACACCGAGAAGACAATCACACACGGGGTGAGGAGATGGCTCAGTTGTAAAACTGCTTACCTCGTGAGTATGAAGGCCTGGGCCTGATCTCTAACATCTACATAAAATGCTGGGCTTGGGGTGTGCCCCTTGCAGTCTCAGAGTTTGGGAGCAAGAGTCAGGAATTGCCTAAGAGAGCCCTAAGTCTTGCTGAGAGACCCTATCTCAAAGCAAATAGATGGTCCCCAAGGAATGAGCTCTGTCCTCCACATGCGGAATATGCATGCATACAAACCAAAGGGTATCACCCAAGAATATAATCTTGTAGAAAAGATGTTTAAGTAGGGGAAAGTACTACTCACCTAAAAATAGAACGGATTAAATATTTATTTTCTAGGGAAAAAAAAACTTGCAAGTCAAAGGTGATGATGAAATTATGTAGCTAACTAACTTGACAAATATATTGACAAATGGCGTTGACACAAGAAGGCAAGCAGAGGGAACTCCGGCCAGGGGACTTCCTTTTAATTTCCTGCATTGTCCAATATTTCATGATTACAGCTGACTGGTAATTAAGAAAATTATTGCTCTCATCGTTACAATGAAAAATAGATTAAGAAAAAAACAGATAAATAGCTTGAAAGTTTACAAAGGGAGTACCAGGTTCCTCTCGACTGCTCCTAGGAAATAAATAGCCAAAACTAACTTTTCATAGGAGGCAGAGGTAATAGGATCACTCAGGATATCTTGATTTAATTGGTATGCTCTAGGCTAGTCAGGAATACATAAAGAGATACTGTTTCAATATTCTTTTAATGAAAAACTCATTAACTACAATGAAGTAAATAAATGTAATGAGGAAAAAGCACTGGGTAGGAAAGTTCGATTATGTCTAGAGAAGAAAAACAAAAGAACCACTCACTGCTAACTGACTCTGAGAAGGCTATAATAATAACTTCAAACCAGAAAGGACGCCAAGCACCCTCAATGAAAGGCATAGGCCAGGGAGCCCTGAGCACTGTAGGCCTCTGAGGACAAGGGTTTTACTCACTCCATCTCCCTGACACTACCTTGTTCTCTTCGGCTATAGCAGAATACTGGCAGTCAAACTAAGAGAATCTACACACAAGACGATGAGGCTTCATTTGAGAAATGGAGTTGGCCAACAGTGGGAATGGATGCACTGAGTAACTTTTCAGTAAAGCCTAGGAAGAGTCCAAGTGTTTCGAAGTAGTCCCCTTTAAAATATGGATGAATGCACAAAGATCAGAAACTAAGAACCCAGCATGTCCCTGTCCTAGCAGCCGTTAATTGCCTAATTCTTTGTGTGCCCTGACATCCTGACAACTATTAGGTAAATCCCTTGGAAAATATAGAGAGACCTGTAGCTGTCACAAATCCAAAGGCTAAGAATGCCAAAACAGAGATTTCCCTAGTTTGCTGTGAACCCGCCTGATGTGCTGACTATATGCTTAAAAAGTGTTTTGATGCCTGACCTTTTGTGCTCTGTTGCTGACAGATGCAGAAAGACTCTAGGCCAAATCCAACATTCTACCTGGGTGTGGTGGCGCAGGACTCTAATGCCAGCACTTGGAAGACAGAGACAAGTGGATCTCTGGGAGTTTGAGGCCATTCTAGTCGGTAGAATATGTTTCAGGGTACCCAGGGCTACACAGAGAAACCCTGTCTAAAAACCAATAAAACAAAAAAACAAAACAAAAATCCAACATCCCTTAATATTAAAAGGACACGAAGAAACTCAAAGAAATGCTTCAATACTGAATTGACAGGCAAGATGTGTCCACCAGAGCAATAGCAACAAGAGGGGTAACGGTAACTGCCTTCTAACTGGATTTCAGGGCTGCTCATTAGAAAAAAATCATTCCCGGCATTGTAAATCTGCTCAAAAACCTATGCCTAGACCTGTCGTGGCCCTAGGGGTATCCTACTTGTTTTTTGGTAAAACAGGCACGCTTACCAACTGCCTTCTAAATAGTTATGTTCATCTCTCTAGACCTGCACTGCTCTCAACCTCGCTTAGAAGTTCCTTTGGTAATAGGCAGGAATACAGGTATAGACTTATAATTGTCAAAAAAAAATTGAGAATAAGTGACAATGAGTATTCAGCCCTAAATAGCATGATTCTCAAAACCCCATCCTCCCTGCCCAAGGCTCCAGGAGCACTGGGGAAGAGAACCTAGGAAGAATGTAAAAGAGGAAAGATAGGGGCTGTGGTGAGGAGTGCTGTGAAATGCTGCTGCCTTTTGGAATAGCCACTGGGCAAATGAATTCACGGCAGTTATGGTTACGCCTGCAAGTGCCTATACCAGTCAAAACATGGATGGCAGAGCATCTCATAAGGCCCCACCCTTAGCCGAGGAGCTACTGGCTGCAGCTGATACCCCTTTGGGGGGTGTGGCCACTGGTAGATTGCCCAGGCTTCAGTGGATGGTCCTACACACATGTCCATGTAGGCAGCACTAGAGGGACTTAGTAGGTATATATGTAATTAGTAAGCTGATTTTATATCCACACATATAACACTGGAGTTGAAATTTTTAGAAAAAGAAAGGATATAAAGATTTTGGTGAGAAATGTTTTAAAAGGGGTCAGATAAAGTAGCAAGGAGTTTAAGATGCATTGTATGTGTTTGAATTTTTTAGTGTAATGATCTAAATATCTATTAGTTGACTTTTATGGACTTCAACCACTTAGCAATTTTTTACTTACTGGCATTTGCAGCTTCTCGAATTTCTTTCAGTATTTCAGCTTCCATGGCAGGATTATTGCAAATATCAACCCAAGATCCTTCTACCCCCTTCTGTTGTGCCAAAAGAGTCAACTTTTTCTGGTTGGGAACCACAAAACTGATCACATAGGACTGGTCACTGAAAAATTATACATAGTAAGAAATAAGCAAGTATTCACGGTATTCAATGGAACAGTGCAGTAGAAGTGATTCTAAATATACATATTAAATGATATTAATAAAAAAAGAAAGTGGCTCAATCTCATAGGCCTTTGACTTCGAAAAACTTGGAGTGAAAATTCACCAAGTACTATGTATGTCAAAAAAAAATTATTGGTGCTAAGTCTCAATTACTTTGGATTCAATTTTAAAGAACTTGTAGCGTAGGTTAGATAATTAGATTAGATAATAAACACTTAGCAGGGCATGGTAGATGTCTAATAAAGAACTATAATAATGAATTTCTGGAAAAGACCTTCATGCTGTTAAATAAATTCAACAAGAACTTTCATGTTCATCTTCCTAACCCTAACCGAAGTTCTGAGAGAAGTCTGATGGGATCTGTTTACCCACAATCGAATTTATTGTATACTGTTCCTTTTACTGTAAGCATATGACACACAAAACAGAACTGCTCTTTGTCTGACAAGATAGCGATCAGGTCTCATGACCTGAATTTGATCTCCAGGACCCACATGGCGATAGTAGAGAAGCAGCACAAGTTGTCCCACATGAGCTTCCCCCAACAAACACAAAAGCAATGACACACAGATAGACAGACGGACAGAGAGATAAAAGAGTCACCTTTTGGCAAAAGCACAAATGTTGTCGATCAGTGGACAATTCTTCAGTGCGGCTTCGACTTTCCCAAGAGACACGTACTCTCCGGCTTGCAGCTTCACCAGATCTTTCTTACGATCTAGAATCATAAAAACATGGATCCTCAACTAAATCACACACTGGAGGTTGTCTCTTAGGAGGCCTGATCTTCCCTAGATGGAGGGGGAGGGGGAATGGGTCTGGGGAAGAAGAAAGGTAGGAGACAGCTACAAGGGGTGGAGGGAGAGCAAACTATGGTTGGGATATCTTATATGAGAGAAGAATCTATTTTCAGTTAAAAAATACAAATTCAGTTTGTTGCACTGTGGCATGCTTAATTCTGATTTCATCAATTTCTTTCCTTAGTTTTCATTTATAAAGATATTTCCTCTAAAATCTTGACATATATGCATATGCATACATACATCTTATTATAAAATTTAATATATAAAGTTTAATATATAAATATATTTTAATATATAAACATATTTTAACATGTAAATGTATGTAATAAGTATTTACATATATAAAATTTTCTGATACATACTGCTAAAAATGCATCAAATATTAAAGTTCCAGCACTAAGGTGTGTAAGTCAAGGTTATCATAAGTTTTAGGTCAATGTGGTCTCTTGGTGGGTTCAAGTTCAATCTGAGGTATATGCAACACTCGGTCTCAAATCAGTTTTCTCCAATGCAGTGTTACCAGATATATAAAACACATACCAGAGTGGGCCTGATTTCTAGCAGTAGTTAGCCAACCGCACTGCACGCACGCTCGCACGCTCTCACGCTCGCACGCACGCACACACGCACATATACACGCACGCACATATACACGCACGCACACACACCATGGTATTTGTTTGCTTTCCTTTGTCTTATTAATTTTTTTTTGTTTTTGACATTTTCTTTGAGAGAGAGAGAGAGAGAGAGAGAGAGAGAGAGAGAGAGAGAGAGAGAGAGAGAGAGAAAGTTTGAGAGTGCACAAAATTAGGTAGGAAGGTGAGTAGTATCTGGGAGGTGAAAACAGGATCAAAATATATTGTTAGAAAAAAGTTAAAGAAAGTACTTAAGTAAGTATTAGCTAAAAGTTACCCACTACACATAAGGTTCTAACACCTTATCGTACTCCTGACTATTACAATGATCTTATCATACTCAGAAGTCCAGTGACATTAAGAGAAGGAACAGAACTCTGGAGCATTAGATTAGGAATGGGAGCATCATCTGGTACAGGCTGGGATGCTTGGCATTTCTGTTAACCTCTCTCTACCTCATTCATATTGGGGATAATGGTGCCTACCCCACAGAAGCATGTCATAGTCTATTCCATCTAAAGCACACTCAACAAATGCCAATTCCCACATTCCCTAGTTGACATTTTCTTTGTAAAGTGACAGTGCTATATAAGAAAGTACTGTCATAGGGTGACTCATCTTGAATAATTATTAGCCTGCTTAAAATCCTTTGCATGAATGATGTGATGTGTTGCCTACCAACAGCAAGAGTAGGGAGACAGGCGAGGAGGAGGACAAGGGAAGAGGGCTGCAATCAAAACTCATTGTACTCGTGGATGAAAAATAGGCTTTCTGAAAAACACTGTGCTAGGTACTGTGAGAACCTTCACAGCTTCCTTTTCCATTTTAAACCTACAGCAACAGTGTGCACATGCACTGTATATGTACATGTTAATACATTTGGAGCACAATTGTTTCGTTTTTTCCAGAATGCACAAATGCAAGCTTACCTACAAGGCAATGGGATAAAAATAATTCTCTAATACACATTTGGGGGGGGGGGGCAGAGAGATAGTCTATGAAGTGCCTCACATGAGAGCGTGATGGCCTGACTGCAGATCTCCAGCACCCACCTAAAAGCTGGTAGTGGCATGTGTGTTTGAGGCCAGTGCTGGGAGAAGGGGACACACAGGTAGATTCCTGAAGCTCATTGGCCAGGAAGCCCAGACAAGTTGATGAGTTCCAGGTTCAGGGAGATGCTATAAGATTTTGTTATCATATACAGCCATGTCTCAAATCCAAGCTGTGCTAGTAGAGGATAGGTGAGGGCTTAGGATGTGACCCATAGTGCTCCTCTAGCATAGATAAAGCCCTAAGTTTGCTCCACAATAGATGGGAATAGGGAAAACTATGAGTATGATTGCCTAGGAGAAAAGCTTATCAATTTTTTAGTAAATCAGCAGATCAATGTTAAAGATGAGGACAAAACTTGCCAGGAAATCACTGATTACATTCTGCTGAGATACTGTGAAGTCAAGCCACAGATTAAATGTGTCACTAGAATTATGACCAAGTGACAGTATCACTAGAAGACAGAACAGACCCTGGACAGTAGCCCATACAGCTAGTTAATGATTAAACCTTTGCCTATTTAAAGTGAACACAGGCTTTCTTTTGGAGTCACTTTCAGAGTTGTGTTTTGAATGTAAACGTCTACTTCCATAAGTCCAGTTTTTAAAAAATGCCAAAGCAATACACATTTTCAAAATAGACTGGTGCTGAAGATTGAAATGATCTTTTTCTAACTCTTATAGAGAGAGCCAGGAAAAACATGGGTGCATGATGATCACTGAGAAACTAGTGGAAAGGCAGGCCTAAAAATCACATATGCATAGTCACACAGTGGAGTTAAGCAAAAGTGCTCCTTCCTGAATTACTTTTGCTTTTTCATTGCTGAATGTGTTATTCATTTTCCTGTGCACTTTCCCCCTCCCCTCCTCCAACACTGCTCCTACCATTGCTACTTCGAAAGAAGTGGCACTTACTTGTCTGAGCATCTCTCGTTTCTTACGTCATCTAACGCTAGCAGCTGCTCTGGGAGGTTGGTGTAACCTCTGTTTCACAGATGGAGGTCAGGCATGAGGTCATAAGTAAAGGAACACACAAGAGAGCTGGGACAAATCAATCTATGGACCCTGCTGATAGCCTGACCTACGTTATTTCTCAGGCTCACAGAAGTTACAAAATGATAGAAGCTATAAAGAGGGAACACACTGACCGATAATCTGTAAGCATCCATCAGGGTGGAATTCTCCAATATCACCAGTGCAAAACCACCTTTGTCCATTTTCATCCACAGAATAATCTTCTGCTGTTTTCTCTTCATTTTTAAAATATCCCATGGAGATATTCTGGCCTCCAATCACAATTTCACCTCTGGGGTTTGGCTTATCATGAACTGTATAACCACCTATAAATATTTTTTAAAAAATCAGTTATTATCCTAAAACAAAATTCATCTTTCATAAATTCTTTATTACAATTGTGTGTGTGTGTGTGTGTGCACATACATGTGCACACCCATATGCCACAGTACAGATAAGTCAGAGAAAAACTTCCAACAGTTGAATCTTTCCTTCCACTATGTGGGTCCCAAGGAACAAACTCAGACCATTGAACTTGGTAAATTCTTCAAGTTTGTAATTCTAAATTTTATATCATGTTTATGGGAAAATCTTGGTTTACATTTCATCAGTTATGTGAGTATAATAAGGGAATAATTTGAGGGAAACCAAGGAAAACTCTATGACAGCCACCACTGCAAACCTTCTACCCAGACCTTCCCATGACACAAAACACAGAGGACATAATTAAAACTTGGAGTTTACAGGACTCTTTAACATAAACAAGAGCAATACTTAAAACTGTTTTAAGTAAGTCTTCAAAATTTTATGCTCAGGAAAGTTTCAGGCAGAGACAATAGACAGGAAGTACTGAGAAAGGCCATAGCATTCAGGGAGTGAGTAGGGGAGGCCATGGGAAATGGAGACAAACTTTACAAACTTAAACAGTGGGCAGACAATTACAGTCTGGTAGTTATCATTAATTCTTTTCAGCATGGCAAGGCTGTTTAATATTTTACTTAATAATCCACCATACTGTGATTAATGTGTATGTGTCATCCTTTAGCCTGGCCATCGGAGGGAAATTGGTTTATATCTGACTTCAGATCTTTGTGAAAAGAATTATCAACAGTGTGTTTATGGTTCTGGTTTCCTCTAAATGTCTTGCCCCTATATGTATGTATGTATCTACTGCACAAAATAACTACATAGATGAATAATGACTATGGGAATCAAGACCTTGTTGTATAAATGGGTATACTGTCTCCCTGTCACCTGAAACTCTAGGATTGCTCCTTCGCATCCCCAATATCATCACTAGCAGAGGTGAGCTTCAAAAGGTGCCTCGCCCAAGGGAAGCTCCAATTAGACTGTTTTTTCCCCTTGCCATCAAGTATTTCCTAAATTGAAAATGATAGTGGCTCAAATTTAGTCATTTCCCCGCTGCGCGTGAGGAAATCATAGGGAAGAGGCAGAAACCAAGAAGCACTTGCAGCTTCTGGCTACCATGCAATCCAAGTCTCGAGGCTCCCGGTAGTTTGCAGTGCGTCTAGAGTCAAGGAAGCCTACATGAAACTCTTACCTTCCTGCCAGTCCTTCAGTTTAATTTCACAGCAAATAAGAGGAGCGCCAACTCTTCCAGTAGTGTAGTCGGTAACTACAGAAGAAACGGCAATCAAACCATTAGTATACAGTAGTTCCAATGTGCACAGCAAGACGCTAGAAATACCGAGTGATGACAGAAGAGGCCACACAACTCTTCATTTTTCAGCATTTCTACTCCTGTTTCCACAGGATAGCTTTCCTCCTCAGGTCTGCATTTTCGATAATTTCATTTTTAAAAATCTGCTCTAAGCAAAAGGTGAGGTCTACCAATATCTTATCCAGGATTCTGCTAAGACGGACTGTGACAATAATTCCTGCTCTATCACCTACTGTATGCATTAAATTATTGTCTTTGACCTCCATTTCTTCACCTATAAACACACCGACTTCATATAAGTACATGCAGTGAGGAACAAATGTGATGATGAAAGCATCTTGCTACTTGTCACAAATAAAATGTTCAAGGAACTGTGACCACTGTTCTTAGGCATCATCTTCTTCTTCTTCATCATCGTCATTAGCCCTTCCTTAGCGATCTATGACTACTTGTAGTATGATCACATCTTCATAGATGGCTTATTATGAACCCAGCACTATATTAAACACTGCAAGCTAACAAACGAACAATGACTTGACCTGGCCCTCAAAGGCCTTACTAACAGATGATCCAGGGAAATATGTATGAGAAATAGTAGAGAGAACACTTAAATCCTTATCCACACATACAAATGATGACAGAAATGAGCTGAGTAGCTAGAAGGATGTCAGTCCCACAGAAAGCAGCCTTCAGAAAACAGCTTTAATTGCAAAGATTACTGGTTGTCTTATCCCAGCGTTATGAAATCAGTAATTGGTCCTTAAATCCTCTCAAAAAGGAGTTAGATATGAGAGAACCAAGAAATGCAAGATAAGAAAACTGCAGCAGTGTCATATACACTGTGTCCAGTTAGCTTGCAACGTTTACTTATAGTGCTCGGTTTATAATAAGCCATCAAGAAGATATGATTAAATAGATGATTTTAATTAAATGACAATAAAGAGAAAGAAATCCACTCTACAATGACATATATCTTACCCCCATAGGTATGCTATTCACCTTAGTCAATAATCACAAGGACTTGGGTTACTACCTCCACACTCCAATCTCTATGTGGAGTACTTGAATTGCTTTCCTAACTCCCTGTGCCCTTCATCTGGAGACTTCTACAAGTACCATAGTATTCTGGATACCAGAAGGACCCACGGAAAACGAAGGAGCCTTATAAAAGTTAGGCAATGATGACTGGCTATGACTAGTCAACAGAAAGGGTATTCAAAAGAAGAAAAGAGAAATCACAGTGAGGTTAAGCCCCCCAAATCTACCAAGAGAGAGACATGGCTTGCCTAGGGAGGAAAGGACAGGTGTATAAGAGAGGTACAATTACACTAGATCAAATATATCTTCAAAAAAACCGAGGTAACAGCATGTTTAGACTTTACACATCCATCACACAGTGGGTGGGCTAGGGAGAAGGGGCTAAAGGGCGAAATAGAAGGTGGGATGACAACTGTGGCCCAGAGGGAAAGGGCAGCCCAGTGAGAGAATGCAGACTTCTGATTGAAATTAAAGATAGAAAACAGTTTGAGGACTTCAAAGTTGATTAACGACTGGAATGGTTTCAAAGATTTGATACCGCTGACACAACAAATAATTTAGCAATAGATAGACAGTTTGAAATAGGTTACTTTACAGCCAGTGTGATACACGATAATAATCTGATTCACAAAAGTTCCTAGGCTGCAGAGATAACTGAGAGGTTAAGAGATCCTGCTATTCTTCCAGAGGACGAGATTTCAGTACCCAGTGCTGAAATCATCTGTAAGCCTACCCACAGGAGATCCAACGTCTTCTAGGTTCTATGGATGCTTGCATTATTTTGTGTTGTGTGTGTGTGTGTGTGTGTGTGTGTGTGTGTGTTTTTTCTTAGGAATTGAGTTCAAAGTGTTGTGTATGCTAAGCAACTTTTTGTACTACGTATGCGTCCGTGTGCAAAAAAAGACTTAAAAAAGATTCTTTCCTCTTCCAACAACTTCCTGCCTCCCTATCCACCCAACTCCAAAAAGAAAATCAAAACAAATAAAAAACAGCAAAACAACCCCCCCAAAAAGTGAGCATGCATGCACATACACACACACACACACACACACACACGCACACACACACACACACACAGACAAGACAGTCTGTTTTGTGTTGACCAACTACTCCTGGGTAGGTCCTGTCCTTACGTAAAATAGTCCATTGAAGAAAACATTTTCCCTTTAACAGTTGGTATCAACTGGGCTGATACGGATATGAACTCAGAAACTGGGACAGCATGCACAGGACCTATACACATTCAAACCAGAAAAACAACTTGTAAAAAATGATTCTCATATAATCCTTAGTGTTTCTCAACATGGCAGGATTGTCATGTGTTCAGAAGATATGTGGAGATATGTTTCATTTATACAGCATGGGTGAGCAAGTTACTATTAGTAATGTGGCTGATAATACCACTCAGTACATGAAAGAGATGTAAAATCAAAGAATTATGTGGTTCAAAATGTGAAGAGTTGCCTTTAGGAACTGAAGGTAATAGAAGACAAAAAGTCAAAACAAAAAATAGGGATGCGAGTACTGAGGTGAGCCTCTCACCAAACTGTCTCTGTGTACACAACCATAGATGTATGTTGCTCTCAATTTTGGCTAGAAAAATTAACGGTTAATGCACAGAATTATAATACTGACTCTCAAGCTGTGGGTCAATTTTCCTATCTCCAAAACTATTTACATTACAATTCATAACAGTAGCAAAATTGTAGTTATGAAGTAGCAACAGAAATAATTTTATGGTTTGGGGGATGAGCACACCATGAGGAACTGTATTATTAGGGGATCGCAGCACTGGGAAGGTATAGAAGCACTGATCTAGAACTTTCTTCCATCTAATGCACAGGGAATACCTCAGAAGGAGTAGAAAGAACATCCGATGTGTCAAATGCCAACTTCTGAACACAACTTGGCTGATATACAGATCAAGTCACAGCAGCTATGCTTCCTACACAAGACCTGCCTGGACCAGCCGTCCAAATCCCAAAGGGGCCCCAAGACCCCACCTTGGCAAAGGAGCTACTGATAACTGATGGCTGCTGAGATGAGAAATTGCCCACTGCCTACATCACAGGAGACAATTCCATTCCATATGCATATGCACATGGGCAGCAGTAACTGGATTAAGGGTTAACATACTAAGTAATGGAAGGAAAATAGAATTAAGGGTCCTAGGGGAAGTTGGTGTATGGATGTGACCAAAATCTGTTGCGTTAATTAAGACATCTTGAAAGAATAAACATAGTATTTTAAAAGTCGATCAAAGAAAGAAAATTAAACTATCATGACAGGATTATGAGGCTTAAAACTAAAGGATACATATGATACTTTCAACTAAGTGTTTATAAAACTAATACAAGGTAGGCTTATAACAAACTCTTTTGCTTATGAAATCATAAGATATGTTGCTATTGCTGAAAACGCCATTTCAGAGACAAGGCCCAGAGACCACTGGACCTGGAACTAACCTCAATGTCTCTCTCCCTGAGGACTAGCTTTCCTGGTACCAGAAGCTGCTACACTAGCTTCCAAAGGTATGAAGAAACCAACAGTCCTACCCAACTATGGTACCCATGAACCACAAGTATGACCAGCATGACAAGATAACTCTATGCGTGCAAAACTGGCATGCATGTCTTGGTGGTAACCGACAGCTTTCTAATTGGATATAAAACCTGCTCAACAAGAAAGTACCCATTCCCTGTTCTGGAAACATAGCCAACTAGCCAGGGCTCGAAGTCACGGATCTTGGAGGACAATCCACAACCAGTAATGTTCTAAGCCAGCATCATTTCTAAGCACAATGAAGATACCCACAGGTAAGTGTAGTTCTCAACTTCATCAACAAAACTTCTCTTTCCAACACTTGGAAACCAAATTGCCTAACATTCAGGCAACAGGGAGGGGCTAGGAAGGGAGCCAGAGGATCAAGGAGGGAATTTGCTGTCTGTATCTCCTGGTAATGTCGGAAGCTACAGTGAGATCCTTAAGATCTCACCAATATGACTGAACAAGGACAATAACATGCATGCCGAAGTGGATGGGGAAAAGACAAGGAGGCCCCAACCCTACACAACAGAGGACCAAGGCAATGCTGGGTCAGAGAGAGGTCTTCTTCCGCAAGGAAAGCACACTATTCGGATATCCAAACCAAATGGTCACCCTGTGTGGGGTGGTAGTGTTTACACCTTTAATCCCAGCACTTAGCAGGTAAAGGGAGGCAGTTTGAGGCCAGTCTAGTCTACAAAGTGAGTTCCAGGACAGCCAGGGCTACACATACATATGAGTAACACTACACAGAAAGAGCAGGTTCTAATTGGGAATACTACACACATGTTACAACAATTTTTTAAAAAGGATGAATTTGAAAGTGAGCAAGGAGAGGTATGTGGCAGGGTCTGAAGCACACAAAGAGATGGAGGGAAATTATGTAACTATAACTCCTTTCTTGAATTTTTATTGAGATTATGAGGTATAAAATAACCTTGCTTTTCCCAGTGATGCTAATACATGACCAATGCTTACCTTCAGTAACTGTTCCAGCACCGCATGATTCTGTCAGCCCATAGCCCTGACCAATGGGGCAGCAGAAGCAGACATTCATGAATCGGTGTGTCTGGGGGGACAGTGGGGCACCGCCGGACAGCATCATGCGGACATTCCCTCCTAGAAGAGCCTTCACCTTCTTAAACAGTATCCTTGAAAGGAAGGGGGACAATGGTGTTTATACTGTCACACACTTTTCTTGATACCTGACCAACTTATGAACCGTGATAAAATTCCCAAAATTGTGGCCCAACACAGACATTTCCAAATCACGATAGTAATGGGGAGGGGAGCAGAACAGCAAATAACACCTATAAATTATGCCAGCACTTCAAGCCTTCCCCCAAACCCAAGTGTGCAATGCTGGGATCACGCTCTGCCTCATGCTAAACAATAGAAAATGGCATTGAGGGAAAAATATAAGCTTTCTATGGCATATTAGGTCAACTTAAAAATCTCCTAATGACAAATTTCATTGCTACACTTTAACTGCTATACCCATAGCCTCACCATAACTTTATGAACACAATAAAACACAGGATGTCGTATAGAATACGTCTTAAGAATCTCCGCCCCCCCCCCGTGTGTGTGTATACAGTCAAGCTTTTAAAACTGTATTCTAGGTTTTTAAGAGACGCAATTAATACTTATTACTCATCATTAAAACTAAATTATCAAATTCAGAGTCCACTGTCTTTTCATTCTTGTATAAACAATAGGATAGAAAATAAAGAATAAATCAAGGTTTCAATCATGGTGATAATATTCAACTAGATGAACTTGCCATTTGTTTGGTCTTCTTTCAGATTTAAAAACACAAAGAAATTCATAGGCACAGACACATATTCATGGTGCCAGACTTTGAAAAGCTGAGGCAGGAGGGTCACTTGGGTTAAAAAGTTTAAAGCCAGACTGGAAAACATCAATATTTGTATGCCATACCATAATATAGCAAATAGAATACAAAACAGGCTTAAAATACAGGGCCTCTGAAATGTACTTACAGATTACAAAGAGGGGCATCATATCCTTTCTTGATTTGCTCTAATTTATAATCATACCCAATTTTAAATAGAGTCTTCTGAATATAATTCATCTCTTGAACCTTGCTCATAACATTCTTGTAAATTCTATCCATGATTTCCTACAAGACAAACAAAATACTAAATAATCAGAAAAGAATTATAACACTAAAAAGTCTCAAATTGACAATAACTTGATAAAACCTCTTAGAGCAGTGGTTCTCAACCTTCCTAATGCTGTGACCCTTTAATATAGTTCCTCATGTTGTTGTGACTCCCCCAACTATAAGATTATTCCATTGCTAATTCATAACTGTAATTTTGCTACTGTTTTGAAGCATAATGTAAATACCTGATATGCAAGATATTTGATATGCGACCCCTGTGGATGTTACAACCCACAGGTTGAGAACTACTGTCTCCAGGGTAATTGATAATATTTTACTGACTTATTCACTACTTCTAGGAGCTAAAGGAGAATACATATTAATTAGCATACCACGCCCAATAAATATACACAACCTAAAATAAAATAAAATTTTAATTTTAAAAAGACTCATTGCATGTATACAAGGTCGTGGAAAAGACCTGGTTCCACCCATAGGAAAGAATTGCCATCAAGTCCTGGACCAGTCGCTGAACTCTAGGGAGGCAGGACGTAAACTAGAAAAATCAGTCTTTGAAGAGGGTCTTCAGCTGTACAAATCCAAACAAACAATCATGGGGATTGAGAGACCCTTTAATAGTCTAGATGTTTGTGTGAGTTTATTTCCATGTCACATGGTCAGGAGGGCTCTGATTTAGTTGATGGTTTAATGGCTAATAGATACATTTCTTTCCAGAAGAACCTCAGGTTAGATTGTACTTTTGTGTACTGTAGTGAGTGAGAAGTATTGCCCTTTACACCCAGATCGGTCACCAACCTGTCCCATAACATTAGAGACACTGCCTCCCTTCTGTATGATGGTGTAGGACTTCCTTAATTGTTTTTAATAAGATTTAACAAAACAATGACTTCTTTAAGGATCATCTATGTCAACATTTCAAAGTAAAATTATTCTCAAGTGAACACATATACTAAAAGTATTACATTTTAAAACTTAGAAGGGTAAGCAAGAGCATGGACAGGTGACCCTTTACTCTTTGCATGACTGCTCTGTACTCACCGGAACAGCCGCCATAAGTGTAGGTTTCAGTACAGTACAATCACCCTTGCTTCCCTTCTTGATTTTGCTGGACTGCATTAATGAAAAAACAAAACTCATCAGGGAAGAAGATGTTAGCCCAAATGGGGCAGGTCTAATCCAAATACCGATAAGGAAGACAGAATTTGCATATGGGATACAATCTTCTATTCCTTCTATTGCCAAGTCCAGAGTACATGATTTGGTTTTATCCTTTTGGTTTAGCTTCTAGCACATCTCAGTCTTCCATAGCGGAGAAACTGATCCAGGATAACAAGACAATTGGACATGTTGGTGAACTAACGATTTGTGTCAATAATGTACCACCAAATATAACAGACAGCACTTTCAAGAAAATGCCCATTTTTTTAACAATGCCCCACTAAAGCA
The DNA here is from genome assembly GCF_011064425.1 of Rattus rattus. Taxonomy (NCBI): domain Eukaryota; kingdom Metazoa; phylum Chordata; class Mammalia; order Rodentia; family Muridae; genus Rattus; species Rattus rattus. Next base: position 94,448,790 of record NC_046172.1, read on the forward strand.
TACTTATCACTAAAACAAAAGTAAAGGTTAATTTTTAACTTTGATTAACCAATAGGGAAAGATATATGTCAAAATGACTACAATAAAACATTGACTAGCATCACAGGGAAATAATTTTGACAATTTGGTCGGTAGCCACATAAGGACCACGCTAGTGGCCAAGTGCATATAGACACATCAATGTGTAGAATTTCTTGCATGAATAAAAAAAATGTTAAATTAATCAAAGGTAGAAGATTGATAAGGGCATTTGCTGGAAACACAAAGATAAAATAAGAATCTCCTACAAAGTGATTTATGAATTTAGATGAATCATGTGAACAGGAAAGAAAAGTAGCTCAAGAAACAGTGAGAGAAGTCGACTGTTTTCTTTTCCCTTACTTAAATCAGTTTTCTTTGTGTGACCTCAAATGTGCTTCAACTATGACTTAGTGCGGCCTGTTGTGGGGCTTTCAGCTATGCACAACAGAGAAAAAGGACGCCTGGTTCAGCCTAAAGCTGAGGGCTGCTCTTGGAGATGCTGTACTTCTAACCCAACAGAAGTCTCTGCAAAGGTGTAATTATCTGATTATCTGTGCTGTCTGGCACGAGAGCAGTTGGTATCGGGAACCTGTAATGTGGCCTGAAATGTGACTAGATAAAACAGGGAACCACGCTCTTATCCCAGACCTCAGGAGGCAGAGGCCTCTAAATCCAAGACCAGCCTGGTCTACAGAATAAGTTCCTGGATAGCCGGGGCTACACAGAAAGACCCTGTCTTGAAAATAAATAAATAAATAATCTGCATTTTAAATCAATTTTTATCTAAAGGCATGGCTATTGTGACATGGGTCCAGAATAAATTCAGAAGCACAACAAAGCCTAAAAGAACCTACACGTCTTCCAGAGAACCAGCTGGTCCAGAAGAGTATGTCAAAGATCCAGTGAATATACTTCCTAGTATAACTCTCCAAAATAAAATCTAGTACAAAAAGTAGTTATTTCAAAGTAACTCTAAAACATGGGCCTAAATCAAGGCTAATCCCATATTACTAATGGAGAGCTATATTGGGTGCCACAGAGAACTTTTAACTGAATAGACAATCATGAGCCAAGACGAGATTTGTCACCTGGTCAGACAGTGTGAGTGGTGACGAATATCCAATCCTACAGCCGTAGGTAAAGCAGGAGATCTCTGCCGTCAGTTCCAGCACATGAGCCAAAGGTAAGTAGCCAATATAAGTGTCCTTTGGTCTAAAACAAAGAAGAGAAACATGCTAACCACTTTGGAAAAGCACTTTTAAACGAAGAATTTAACCATGAACTCTGTAGTTCGGACCAAGTTGAGTTCTACTGAGTCTCTTACCCTAATCCAGGTATGCGTTCGCACTGGCCTGTCATCCCAGCTATCAGATTGCTATGGTGCATCATCACTCCCTTGGGGCGGCCAGTAGAGCCACTGGTGTACATGACAATGGCCATGTCCGAAGGAGTTGGTCTACTTGGAGGAATGCTTGCTAAATAAGTGAAAAGACACATTTTCTTCAGTTCCACATTGAATTACTTGACAAGAAAGTTATTTTCATTTCACATAATCATACAAATTTCAAAACTAGTCTGGTTTAACAATCATGAAGAATGGTTATCAACTTCCAGTTGATTGAAATAAAGATTCTGAACTCAATCCAGCCGATTTTTAGCCCCATCTGACTAAACCTCTTCACAGTGTTATATACAGAATTGGGGAGAATTCCTAAGGCTTTGAAAACTGGGAAGGGTAGCATCCTGTGTAGATTCCTGAACAATAAATAATGGTTCAGGTCAGGGATAGTAGTATGCATCTTTAATCAAGAATTCTGGAAGCGGAGTCATGTGGAGTTTGAGGCCAGACTGATCTACATTGCAAGTTCCAGGACAGCCCGGGCTACACAGAAACCCTGTATGAAGGTAAGGGAAAGCATATCACTGAGACAACCAGGCTATATCAAATCCTCCTTCAGTATCTCCAGAGTCATTGGTAGGATCCAAGGAAGAAAAGGTCTCACCTAAGGACCAACTGAAGAAGCAGACCAAACACACAATATGACATTTCTCATCTTTGCCTATTTTTTAATAAGCATGCAAAATGTATCCTCATTGTATTTACCCACTCAAGTAAACTATCACTAGAACATACCATAGCTCTCTATGTATAATATCTACTGACACATGATAATGACTCTTTACTCATAATAACAAAAATATACGGCTCCTATTTATCCTGGAAACAAACAGATGTCATGTTGGTAAATCAAAATTTAAGGACTGAGAAGTATTTTCTAAAATTGTGTGTCAAACATTCTGGTGAATCATCAGAACTGGCAATAATAGAGCCAGTGGATCCCAACTTCCCTGGCAAGCACCAGTCTCCCAGTATCAACCTGGCAATAACAGGCAATTCTCCGTGGGTCTCTGTATTTCTGTGCATGAAGCCAAGAGATACTGATTTGCTCTGGATTGTGTGAAAAGGCACACTTACTGCCCAGAACTGTAAAAATAGTAACATACTTGGCCCCGGGGCTTCTTTTCTATGATACAAATGCTAACATGCTACTCTGTTGGAGCCAGACTTTTGGGTACTTTGTGGGATCTTTGTTCCCCTACCCTTTCACCCCACTAAACACTAGATAAGGGAGAAAAAAAGGATAAAGCGGAAAGGGGGTGTCACTATTGCTAGACTACTTCCTGCTGATTAGGGACAGTGAGTTCCTTGGGGCAAGTCTGATCCTCCCCATCAGGATATCTATTTTCCTCGTTTCTTCTTTGCACAGAACTACTTAACAATCTGCACCAACAGCTACCTACCAACACCCCACCACCCAACAACAACAACATCTCTCAGGACCTTAGCATTTATATATCGTGTAAAGAGTCCCCAGAATTCCAATGTCACATACTCTCAGAAACGATTAGCAGCTGGCGAAACCTGAAACCTGCCAGAGCACAAGGCAAATCACAGTCAGCTGCCGTGCAAAATCCCCCACCTGGGTTTTAAAATGAAATCACATTCTTATAATATATATGTGTTTTAAAACCCAAAGCTGACACTACAATTCTGACCATTGTTGCTTAGGGGGAAAAAATCTGCCTTATCTCTAACCTACAGTTGGCTTGCTGTCTTCAAGAAATCCAGGCAGGACTGCCTTCTTTCGGAAAAAGAAATGTTCTGTCCTATGCAGTCTTGACTACTTTTAAATCAAACAGCTCCGGCATTATTTACTCATCATGTCGAAGAACAAATATGAATCCACAAAGAACTTCGTTTCAACTGCTTTACTTACAGTTTTCTGGCTTGGATCCCAGCTCCTCTACTGACTGCATGCTGTGAATCTCAAGCCCCTCGGGGTACTCCGCTCTATTGATAGTCTTGTTATCCACATAAATGATATGTTTAACACAATTGATATCTAATAATGCCGCCTGGTGAACAGAAATCAAAGTCAGCCATTCCATTTGTCACACTATAGAAACTGTTATTAACTGAAAGGACTGGAAAAATGTTCACTAAGTAAATTTCACGGTCAATGGTAATTATAGACAAATGCACAGTGCTCTAGTAATGTAAACATAAACATTAACTAAAACACCCATATCTTTCAGATGAAAACTACTAAAACCAAAACAATTAAAAATAATAACAATTGCAATAAGATGCTAAGGAGGCAGGCGATATAAAGACTTACATAACAAATAGTTTTAATTACATTTTTTAATCCCATTTCCTGTCCAGAAACCTGCTATCCCACACCCTCTGCTTCTATGAGGGTGCTCCCTCACCCACCCACCCACTCCCCATCGCAGCTCCCCAACCTGACAAATACTTTAAATGGAAGAGGGAAGGAGTGCAAGTTTGGTTTTCTTACTAGTGTACTTTCTATTTCTGTTTCTTATCCTTCTAATCATACGCCTGTCTCTTAATATCTTCATGTTAAGCTTCTCACTTAACATGTACTTTTGAAGCCTCTTGGTAACCATAAAGCAAAAACCAATGATAGGCGAACAAAAATAAAAAGCAAGGGATCAAAATCCCCTGTTAGAATAAACCACTTAATCGAACATGAGACAATAAGCGGGGTAGATAAGACCTCAACAAACAAGAAAGCAAGCAACAAAATTGGTCGCAGTGAGGCCCTACACTCCAATCGGTAACTGGAATGTACACAGATCAAAATGTTCATAGAGTTGCTGAATGGATTAAGACTGCCTAACTATATGGTGCATACAATCAACTTACTACATTTCTAAAGGCACACCTATACCAAGTATCGGGTAAAATCGACTTTAAATCAAAAGCAGTAAAAAAAAAATATCAAGAAGGCCAAGGGGTTGGGGATTTAGCTCAGTGGTAGAGCGCTTGCCTAGGAAGCGCAAGGCCCTGGGTTCGGTCCCCAGCTCCGAAAAAAAAAAAAAAAAAAAAAAAAGAAGGCCACGATAATGATGGTAAAATGACTGGGGTCAGCAAAATGACTCTGTGGGTAATGGTGCTTCCCTCCAAGCCTGGTGACCTGAGATCCATGACCCTCCAGATCCTACATGGAAGGGAAGAACCAACTCCCTCGAATTGTTCTCTGACTTCTATATTTACATGGTGGCATGTGGGCGTGTCTGTCCCACCCCAATAAACCAACAAACAAACTAAAGGGATAAGCTGTACAAAAAGAAAAATATCTAAATATATGTGCAACAAGTATCAGAGCACCCAGATACTTTATCAAACAAGCCTTCATAAATACAGTGACAGATTTCACTATAGTGACAGCTGAAAAAGCCACTTTGAACAATGGGCACATGGCCCATACATGAAGTCAGTCTGCAACAGCAACAACAAAAATCCAAAATTTAAATTGTACCCCAAAACAAGAGACTTAATAGGTAGCTACAAAACTCCAAACAGCTACCAGTTTTCTACTTAAATTATTTTAAATCAGTGTATGAATATTTTATGCTATTATGACATTTTTGAACAGAATGTGGTTTTGCACTTCTCCTCCCAATATCTCCCCCAGACACTACCAACCTGCTTCTCACTTCTTACCAATATATGGAACGTACTACACGACAGACAGACAAGTGACTAGGACATGAACAAGTTCCAATAAACTTAGTCATGCCAATAGCTATTCTGACCACAGTACAATGAAACTAGAAAATTACTGTAATAAATTACACAAACATATGAAAGTTAAACAACCCAACAATGGATAAAGGGCGAAACCAAAAAAGAAACTTGAAACAAATGAAAGTGGAGTCACAAGATATTAAACCATACAGGATACAACCAAAGTAGTATCAAAGGTGATGTTTATAGCACTCAAAGTGTACATTTTAAAAGGCAGACTTCAATAAACCATCACTGCATCAAAAAACCAAACTAAAAGCAGAAAGAAAACTAGAGCGGAAGAAAAGAAATAACAAAGATCACGGCTAAATGAAACAGACATCAATACAAAAGATGAAGGAGGCCCAGAACTGGTTCTTCAGAAGATAAACAGGGCCTGGGGAGATGGGCCAGCCTGAGAAAATGTTCCAGAGCATTGAAGTGGAACAGGTTTTCTCAATTGTTTTGTTTTGTTCTTGGATAAACTCCAAAAGCATAAAAAACAAAGCGAAGGCAGACAAGTGGCATTGTGGGAAACTAAAAAGTTTCTGAACAGTAAAGGTTACAATCATCAGAACAGGAAGGAAGGCCCTATGGGACAGGATAAAAATCCTGCAAAGCCTACATGTGACACGATCCATATCCAGAGACTCTGCAAGAAAGTCAAAAGATCCCGAATGAAAATGGGCAATAGATCTACATAAACATTTCTCAAAAGGAGACAGAAATAAATAAGCAACAGATAAATGAAAAAAACTCTCAGCATTGCTAATCATCAGGGAAGTGTAAGTCTAATTCCCAAGAACATGACTATCATCTAACTGGCAAAAGGCAGTAAGTCTATGGGGAACCCTTGCACCACAGTGTTTGAAAATTTCTATCAATGTAGTCATACAAAAACAGCACAGAAGAGCCCCCACAACTTCAAAACAGAATTACTATTTGACCATAACAATCTTAATATTGGAAATCCCAAAGAGATGAAGTCATATCAATGACATTTATAGTCAATACTATACTATTCACAATAGCCAAGGAATGGATACGGGCTACGAACTGATAGAGAAGATGTGCTACAAATAATACACTGAAATACTATTCGACCATAAAAAGGAGAGCCTACCATTTGCAGCAGTTTGGCTGCAACTAACAGTCATTTCTGTAAGTGAAATAAGCCAGGCACGGAAAGTAGCACACACTCTCATTCATGTGAAATGTAAGAAAACCTCATCAAACTGAAGTTAAGGGTAGAACTGTAGCTACCAGAGACTACGTAAAGCAGGAGGAATGGGAAGACGGAAGCTGACTGATGGATTCTAAGCTACAGCTGCATATGGCAGATATGGAGTTACTACACGGGAGGAGGGCTATATCGATAATAGACCATATACTTATTTCTTGGATAAAATTGAGTATACTCAATGTTTTCGTAATGAAATAAAACTTTGTGGAAACACGTTTTAAGCTGATTTGAACAATAAACAGACATTGAAATATCACATGGTACCACATATATTTTTACAAATTGGTTGAAAATTAAACATTACACTTAAAAAGTTTCGCATTTACCTTCAGTTTGCTTTCCAGAAGTTCAACACTAGTAATCAGATAGGAAGCCTCAGACTCATTTAATCCATGAACGACAGCTTCTTTGCCAAGGGTAGCATATAAAGTCACAACTACAAGAAGGAAACATGAAAACCGTATACTTAATTAAACCTTTTGAGGATATGTGATTTAAGGCAGGCTTTCCAGACACAAAATCACTTTATGATATGAGTTGATTTCAAAGTTGTCTGGGTACCTCAAACTTGGCCTTACAAATTCCCAGGAATCCAACTGGAAAAGGTTGTGTCAGGGTGCAGCCCAGCAACAACTTGCCTGTGACACATACTTTCATTGGTCATTGTCCCAAAGACTAGGTAGGCCAGATTTTTTAATAAATTTCAGGATCTCAAGTCAGATCAACCTCAAATAATGTCCTTAACACTTCTAAGATGGTTTTTTCAGTGGGTCAATTTCTAATTCTAATTTCTAAGTGGTCTTCCTGCCTTACCTAGCAAGGCTAGTAGATATGTTCTAGAGGACCCAACGGACAACAGCATACACTAACATACACTAACAGTAAAATCAGTTGGAACTGAGTGACCTCTGCTAAACCAGCCTTCCTCTGGTAAATAGAAATAGCCTGCACATCAGAAACTAGCAGTTTTCTTATTGCTTGGTGAAGGCGGGTGACAAGGACCTATGGGAACATTTTTTGTAGCAACTATCTTTGTTTGAAATAAAAATTGCTCCCCATGCTTGCTTCACCTGCACAACTCTTATGTCCTGAAACAGCCAAATACTTAGGGTACAACAAGGCATCCTTCTGTGCTCAATTTTCACAAATTAGTTCTCTGGGTTGTAGAGGCTCGGTGGCTACAGACTTGGTGCTCTTGCAGAGAATAAGGGTTCGGTCCCAGCATCCACGTGGCTGCTAACATCCACCAGTAATTCTAGTCGCAGGCTTCTGCTCACCAAGCACTCATGCATTGCATTTACATAAATGCAGGCATATACTCAGACGCCAAAATTAATTTTTTTTAAATCTGAAAAAAATGATTTCTGTACAGTGACAAAAACATAAGCTTGCCAACTGCAAACATACAGACCCACCTTTACTCCTGACTCTCTGGTGCCAATTGGAGCTGGCGCGTGCTTATTTCATACGGAAAACGAAGTCAAACGAGATAAGAGTTCACAGTGTAAGCAATCCCTTTTCTTGTACAATCTCCAGAAACTAAACCTTCCTCTTCTAAATTTTTACGGTATAATTCATTTCTAATTAAAAAATAAAACTATGAATTATACCTACTAAGGTCTCAGCTCCTAAACCAACTCTAAGGTGTTGCCATCTTTACTTAATTGGAGCTAATAGTGTGTGTGTGTGTGTGTGTGTGTGTGTGTGTGTGTGTGTGTGTGTGTGTGTGTGTGTGTATGTGTGTGCTAACACTCTGCATATCAGCAAAACACTCCCTCTGCCCTGCAAAAAGCCCAAGGTACTTACGCGGAAAGTTGTACTTAAAGCAGGTCTGCGCTGCAATCATCCACTCCGCCCTGGTCTCACAGAAAATGGCAATGGTGTTCTTTGGTTTCAGTCCCAGTGCAGTGAGGCCACTTCCAAAGTTATTCACTCGGCAGTTCACTTCAAGATAGTTTATCCATTTATAATTCCCAAGAATTAACTGTTAAGAGGGAGAAGTTTTCCACTATCAGAATATTTATTCAAATAAGCAATTAAAATACTATTCAAAACATAGAACTCTCAAAAATCGCAGGATGTGCAGCTATGAGACCTCTGAGATTCTGTTACCAAGCACCAGGATATAGTGCCAGCATTCTTAAAATGCATTTGATTTAAGTAAACGGCACCTCTGTCATTAAAACAATAAAAAGGACACAAAGGCCTTACCTTCTTAAAAACCTTTCCATTTGGCTGCATTTCATTTTCTTCGCTCAGGATCTCCCGGGTCCCCAGGCTGTCCTTCTTCCCAAACTTGGCTACAGCATGGTCAAATAATTTATCCAGAGTATCTGCTCCAGGGATGTCTATGACAGCTAGTGAGTCGAAGTGCGTGACAGAGCGATATGGACTTCCGGGTTTGTCTGAAGTGGGCTTAGCTTTTATTCTCTTTGCCATAGCGTTTTTCTTCTTGGCATTGGTAAGAAAATACCATGGAATAAATATAAGGGCACTGTATATTGTTATTAACAAGTGGACAGGCAGCAATACAATGGTGAGCACATTTAGCTTAAGTTTCATAGTGGCAAGGCTTCTACTATGGTGCTTATATGCTGTTATTCTTTGGCTTCTTAAAGCCTTAGGTTTCTGGAGAAGGCAGTAATGGAAGCAGCAGAAGAGTAGCAGTATAGCCAAGGTAATTTAATTTTAGTGATACAGATAAAAGTTAGTAATCTTTGGAAGCCGACAATAAAGTACACCTGTAGATAAAGACAATGAACCAGGCAGAAAATAGGAAAAAAAACAAAAACAAAAGAATATTAGCAAGTTGATAGCACAATTAATTAAAATACTCAGACCTTTTTATTAGTTTATATAATTGATTCAATATGGAAAGATGAAGTAACTGGCATGAAATGCTAAGATGTTCAAGTTTGGTCATTATTGATAATAGCAACAATTTTTAGTGCAAAGACTTTGAATTTCATTTGTTCTGGGTTGAGTTGTAACAGGCCTGTAATAGCAATTTCATGCTCTCATCAATGCATGAGGATGCAAAAATACCTAAGTATTATCGTTGTTACGATAACTTTCTAAAGTACTGATCACCATCTTCTCTAAATGGAAACAGTACAATTATAGGTATTTCTTAGTGACTACACGTGCTCAAAAATGTGTCAGCTGCCTGGAAGGACTATCACTCTGAAATAGCGTTAAGTCCTAGCCCTGGCCTATTATATTATAGATATATCTATATAGAAATAGATCCCATAAATGATTAAAAGCATACAATCAATTCATGGCCAAAACCTGCCAGAGGTCACTTTCTATTTCTTTGTATTTGCTGGCCTAAGTTCCACAATGTGTAATTGGAGACTGGGGTGGTACTGTTCTTTAGGGATACTGTATACATGTGAAGACATGCTTTGTCTTCAACAATTTTCCCGAGGAAAGGGACATACTCAAGGACTATTTAAAAATCTCTCTTTTCAGGCTGGAGAGATGGCTCAGCAGTTAAGAGCACTGACTGCTCTTCCAGAGGTCCTGGGTTCAATTCCCAGCAACCACATGGTGGCTCACAGCCATCTGTAATGAGATCTGGTGCCCTCCTCTGGAGTGTCTGAAGACAGTGACAGTGTGTTCATATACACTGAATAAATAAATCTTTTTTAAAAAAAAATCTCTCTTTTCAATTCGTACTTTTAAAATACGTCCATTATGTTTTTAGAGTTTCCACTGCTGTGGAGAAACACCATAACCACAGAAACTCTTATAAAGGAAAGAAATTAATTAGGGTTGCCTTACAGTTCAGGGATTTAATCCATTGTTATCATGGCAGGGGAAGTATTGCAACAGGACACAGGCAGACATGGTGCTGGAGAGGTCCCCGAAAGTTCTAAGGGAATGTCACACTGGGCCTGGCTTGAGCATCTGAAACCTAAAAGCCTTCCCCGGTGCCACATTTCCCCCAAACAGCCTACTCCAACAAGACCCCACCTCCTAAAATGCTACTCTCTCTGAGCCTATGGGGCCATTTTCTTTCAAACCTCCACACATTAAGAATGTATTTTTAAAAATTATGAATGTGGATAGCTTGCCTGTGACTGGCTTATAAAGGAGTAACCAAGCACCTTTTGTTATAAGAAAGAAATGTTGAAAGGCGGCTGGCGACATATACCTAATAGTCCCAGCACTAGAGGCATGTAGATCTCCAAGATTAAAGCTAACCTGGTGTATGGTCTATATAGTGAGTTCTGGGTTAGCCAGGATGTATGTGTGTGTGTGTGTGTGTGTGTGTGTGTGTGTGTGTGTGTGTGTGTGTGTGTGTGTGAGTGAGAGAGAGAGAGAGAGAGAGAGAGAGAGAGAGAGAGAGAGAGAGGTGGAGATGTGTCCAAATAAAGGAGAGAGAGAGAGAGAGAGAGAGAGAGAGAGAGAGAGAGAGAGAGAGAGAGAGAGAGAGGGGGAGATGTGTCCAAATAGAGTAAAGGGTAGATATCTTTAGTAATATAGGAAAGTAGATAAAAGAAAGATTATTATAGACTTAGGCAATTAAATTTCTGGTGGAAAAGTGATCTCGGATGTTTGAAGGCTGTGATTTGCAAAAGACCCTTGACAACTTATTTGAAGAAGTGACTAGACAGACTTGTCCGAAGGCCAAGAAGGGAATTTCTCTGTTTAGTGTAAGTCAGAATTTAAACTTGGAAAAGTCCCAAATCAATCATGTAGATGTAAGATTTGTGGGTAAAGGATGATGTCATCCATTTGGGTTCTTGAGATGGTTTGGGGATTATCTTGAAATCATCTGTGAGTAGAGTTCATAAGTTTCACTGGGTTTTCAAAGGATTAATTCCTTAAAGGAAACTAAGGCCTGCTGATTTAGTCTGATCACAAGACTGTTCAAGGTTACATAGTGAGGTAGTGGCAGAGGTACAGACTGAAACCCAGGGACTTAAGTTTCTTACTCATTTCACCGCACTAAGTGATAGTGCTTTCTGAGTATAGGTCTGAGCCGGGTGGCAGTCGCAAGATACAGATCTATACTTACATATGCTAAATACAGATATAAGTCTTGGTAGAAGAAAATACCTTCGACATAATCTCTAGTGCTTGATTCAGAGATACAGATAAATACTCTGCAACTGTACTAAAGTGAACTATCCTCTATAAAGCTCACATCGCAGGCAATGAGCTGGGGGAGTCAGGAGATCTCAGGTCTAACCTCAGTGTGGACTTGAAAAACTCTGTATTGGCAGCTTCGCCTGTAAAACGTAAATACCATCTGAATTGCTTACTTTAGAGTTTTCAGAGAGCAACCTTTTGTCTTCCTTACTAAAATCCATGGGTAATCAGAATCAGCCTCTGCTCTAGTCTCCTGTTGCTTTACTGACCCAGCTCAATCACATGCTGGGTCAACCCAAGTCTCTACCTAATCTGCCCCTGTGCCCACGCACACCATACTGAACTAGTGTGCCCACTATGTTACTCTTCTAAGTTTCCTGCCTCATCCTCAGACCCCATCACTCCGCTAGGTGGTTACTGAGTGCTGTCCTTACTTATTACTTTGTAGATAAATCAAGAAGGATGCAGAATCGGCTCCATAGGACCCCACAACTATCTATGGCCACATGCTCATGTGTCCTCTGTGACTGGATGAACTATTAATGTTCCTCCCTCTTTACCAGGGACATCACGGCTTTGTAGGCTGTGTGCTTTTCTGACCATTCTTGAAGCTATGCTGCTCTACTGAATCATTCCCATCCACATTTCTCTAACAGTCTAGCATTCATTTCATCCTAAAAATCATTCCTTTATTCTGGAATTGAAGGCACACACCTTTAATTCCAATACCTGGGAGGCAGAGGCAGATGGATCTCTGAGTTAAGGCCAGTCTGGTCTATAAACAAAAGTTCCAGGACAGCCAGTGCTACCCTGCCCCCAAAAAAAAAAAAAAAAAAAAAAAAACCCAAAAAGCCAAAAAGCCAAAAACCAACCAACCAAAAAGCATTCCTTCTCTTGTACCTAACTCTGGGCTTATCCCATTTCTTCTTCTCGTGAGAAATCCTTAAAAAGAGCTCTCTGTATAGTCTGTCACCCAGTTCCCACCACTTGTTTGCTCAGGTCCTCACTACACTCAATGGCTTTGTCCCCTACTACACATCTAAAGTGCTCTGATCAGTGCCCCCCACTGAAGCCCACACCATTGGACCAGAAAAGCTCGGTGGCCATGCTCCTTTAATACAGCAGTTTTCTCTCTTCACTCCTAAGACACCAGACTAAAACTGTCTTCCTATTCTCTGGCACTGTCAGTCTTCCTTCTTTTGTCCTCATTTCCCAGATCCCTCAGTACTACAGTTTCCAATCCTCTAGTTGCTTCCCTAGTTCCTTCCACTTGCACCTGTGCTGATCTCATGGTGTCTCACAGATTGAAATATCTCATACGGTGCTGACTCCCCAATATCTACCTGAAACTTCAAATTTGTATAATCAATGGCTTCCTCAATGGTTATATATAGAAGCCAATTAAAATAGCTCAAGGTTAGCATGTTGAGAGCATAGTCACTGATCCTTCTGCAACTCTATTTTACCTAGTCTTGCCTCTTTGGGTATATGCCCTGCTCCTTGGATTTCTGAGCGTACATCCTACTATGCCCTCCTCTGGCACACTGCAGTACTCCCACAACTTCATAACTGTCTCTGGGACATATGAAACAGTGACTCAGGGTTCTCGCAATTAATCTTTCTGCCTCAATTATTCTCCCTATATGTTACTTCTTTGCCTATTTTCCATCTTTAAACAAGCAACAACATTCTAGCCAGACCTTCTCAGCCAGCTATTTTAAAACTACTCTTCCAATACCCCCTTTTCTCTTTATCACCTTTCACTAATATAGTATTGGGTTGTATTTTTTTCATGTTTATTGTCTGTGTCTCCATTAGAATAAAAGATTTGTGAGGGGGCTTGGTGCTGAAAACTCACCAACCAGAACAGCACCTCAGCTGTTTAATAAATGTATTGAAGAACGTATACGGAACTGGTCTGAATTAGAAACTGAAAGTATGCATAAACAAAATAACCTGAATATATTTAACTTTTTAGAAAAATGGGTCAAAGTTCTAGGAAACACAGTGTTCTTAAAAGCCTTGGTAATTTAAAATGACTCTTAGAAAAGTACGCTGTCCTTTCCCATATGAAAAGCATACTGCACCTCTATATTATTAGGGTGCAAACTGAGTTGCATTTCCTTGAAGTCAGGTGATGAATGGACTTCTGCTTCGGGATAGCAAATTCACTTATGGGACAATTAATTGTGCTTTTGAAGTTTTACTGTTTGAGGTGAAAAGCTGTTTCATAAATAGCTATTGAGAAGCTCTTTAAGGTTGTATCTTTACAGACAAAGAAACTCAGAGACTTTAAGTACAGAGTTTGCCAAGCCCACCTGAGCAGTCCTGAGCAGTGATTAAACTCTAGGTTTATAAAATCCAAGTCTGTATGCTGTATCTCTATCATCTGTTCATACTGCTAAGAGTGACAAATCTTGTATAGGAAGAAATACTGGACAGCCATTTTGAGCACTGATTTGTCCTTTCATCCAAAGGCATTGTATGAAGCAAAAACCAAACCAAGACAACAACAGCAACAAAAAAAAACAAAAACAAAAAAAAAAAAACAGCCCTTTAGATATCTAGCAAATCCCAGAAGATTTAGGGAAGAATCAAATACACTTTTATTTACTTTTGTTCCATGTCAAATTTAGTTATTTCATTCCAGTTACTTCAAAAACCCCGAAACAGGTTAAACGCAAAAAGCATTAGCCATACATTCAGCTCCAGGGCCCAAAGTAAACACTCCATACTAATTAAAATCTGAACTTAAAAGAAGAAATTTCTCCACCAGAAGCATGTCACACAATACCAACTTACAATGATTAATGCCAAGATACTTTTTAAAAAAAAAAGTTTTAGAAAATGAACCAGACCAAGCAGGGATCAATGAATGCATCTGCCACCAGAGAAAGAAACTAACGGTGTAGACCGTTTACACTAAAGCAGTGGTTTTCAACCCGTGGGTCGCAAGCAACCTTTTCACAACGGTTGCCTAATGGTCATTGGAGAACACAGATGTTAATATTTTGATTCATAACAGTAGCAAAAATCACAGTTATAAAGTAGGAATAAAAGCAATTTAATGGCTGAGGTCACCATGGCATGAGGAACTGTATAAAGCGTTGCAGCATTCAGAAGGTTGAAAACCATTGCGCTGAGGTTGTATAAAATGGTTAAATAAGTCAACTTGAAAAATCAACAGTCAACTGTACAAATATTACTTTGCTCACATGTTCAAGTGACATATTTATAAGTAAGTCAAACATCAACTAGAGAAAATTTGCCCACAGTTACATCTACTCAACACTAAATCGTGTTAAACAGACTCAACATTCGACACAGATTAAACAGATAAGAGCACCTGCTGTACTTTAAAAGATCATATTTCTAAATACGATGTTGCATCACCAAGATTTTTATAAAAGGGTGGAGTGCTTTATAGAAAATTTCATACACTATTACCCTGTAACTTTGAGACATGCGAATGTTCACACACTACCTTACAGAATGAATACCTACCGACATTGGGCAAATAACATCAGATTTATGGCGATACATTACAATCTAACTTGCTTCAGAGCTTTAGATTAAACCTTAGAAAATGTTAATACTTTAAGACAATAAATGAATTGAGATTAGCTAGCAAGATCTCTTGCAATCGGATCATCTGCAGCCCCAAATCATTCTATGAAAAAATATCTATCATCTATCTACATCTATTTCAGACTCTCAGGTCAGTCTCGCCAAACTCAAATTGCTATGCTGCGATGACCATTATTAAAAAACAAAAATAATTTTTATCAAATTTGAAACTCTTGAAAAACAGAAGAAAACACAACAAATTAAAACCTTGGAGAATGGGTGTGTGCACAAGCATACAATGCCCTTCACCAACATATACAGATAATTAGTTATTGTTTTGCTTTAAAGTACTTTATGATCACAACTGATCTTTGAGCACATCCCTCACAAGATTAACCAAACCTATTTCCTTTATCACCTGGAGAAGCGTTAACTCCTGAAGTCGCCATCCTGCCAGTCTCTTCCCAGCTTTTCCCAGGAAAGAAAGCAACCCAGCAGCCATGGTGAAGATGCTTGCTCATGATCTAGTGTGAGCTCCCTCCCTCCCATAATGCCTTAAAAAGATCCCCAGCAGGCATCAGATGTTTCATCTAGGTCATAGGTTGATATTATCGGGATCCTATCTGTATGTTGAAACGTGGAGATTTAGGAGACAATGTTACTGCCTACACACTTCACAGCTATACTGTGTGGGACTAGATGTCTGGTACTCATTTTAAGTGATGAGACAGAATTGATTTTTAAATATGTCTATTTCTTCAGTTGGTAATTGACTGTGGACAATTTAAGACATAGTTAAGGAGGAGAACGTGGAGGAGAAATGTACTAGAAGGTGGCACCGACTTAGCAAAGCGTGCTATTACAATCCAAGTTGATTAACCAGAAAAACATGGCCAGTCAATGGGAGTAAAGGAGAAAAGGGTACAAGAGATAACCTCTGGATGCCACTTTAACTATTCATTACAAGTGCTTTGGACATTAAAAAAATGAGTTCTTGACTGAAAAAAAAAATCACACAAAGTCACATACAAAAAGAAAAATAGCCATGGGAAAAGAAACTACTAGCATGTCCACATTAAGGTCAGGACTCCAGACAACTCGGTTCTTTCTTCTTACATTCATGTTGCTTACCTGGCCCATGTCTCACCAAGGTGAGTGAGGCAAAGGCAATAAGGAAATTATTTTTATTTTGAAACCTATTTTGAGATAGCTGGAGCAAAGTTATGATGAATGATGGACAGCCTCCAAAGTGCTACAGGGCAGGGTCTGAAAACGTCTGAGCATTAACTGGTCAGGAGGTCTGCCAACTTGCTGATAACTCCTACTCCTCACCCTGAGAGCCTTTCTCCCGCAGCCTAGATCAATCACTGTGTGTCGGTTGCTATAAATGTGCACCTGTGTGCTTAGATAGGGGTACAACAAGAAAAAAGAAGGTAGTCCTCTCTGAGAGATAACTATAGAGGCTTGATATACTGACCACCCCCTACCCCAACCAATGGCAGCCATCTTCTTTCCCAAGGGAAATGCTAAGCTTACTGATACGCTAACCTACTTTGTCAAACAAGCAGCAGCACAGAACCTTAGGATACAGCTAGCTAGTTCTAGCCTCCTCCTCTGTGGCCATGTTTAAGATCCTTCTAAAGCAAACTAACGAGTGGCCATTGATTTAAACATGTAAGAACCCTCAATCTGCTGAATTTCTTCGGGCTTGGAAATCAGTCATTAGCAGAGAAGAACTACTTCATCTTCTGTTTCAAGTTCGTAGCTTATGAACAATGAAACTGATTCTCAAAAGACCAGAAATACTAGACAGGCAACGTCAGAGCTGCTGAGCTGTCAGAAACAAATGAGCCAGTCATTTCTCATCTATAAAATTAGAAAGTTGGGTTGAGATTTCAACACAAAGTCTAGTTTTGCTTCTAAAGAGAAGGGCAATGAATGACAGAGTTTTTTTTGTTGTCAGGTGTGGGTGTTAAAAATACCCCCTACCACTTACTTTCACCGTCATTTTATAAAAGTAAATGCTTACCCCTTCGAACTGAGACCTGTATAGCCTTTACACTGCAGATGGCCAGTATTAAAAAGAGAATTCACACCTACTGTTCCTTTTGGCCCTGCTTCCGAGCAGACTAGTAAAAACTTCTCCATTGGGTAACACTAGCCTAAAAATCTATTATTTGGGAACCACTGAACCAGGTTATTCTCAAGTTCTAAATCTCAAACAGTATGACTTCCAGTGCTCTGCTCTGTTGCATCTGACTCTCCACATCATGGTCCAGAAATAAACACCTTAAAGACAACGCTGAGATGTAAGCGTATGTACACCAGAGAGATATTTACATCCATTTGACAAATAACCACTAAGATACAAGAAGCGTCAATCTCTGAGATGCGCAGAAATGGCTACAATCCATCGGCAGTTGTGCGCTTTCTATTCAGCCCATTTTACAGACAAGAAAACCATGCAGGCTGCCAAAACTAGCTTGGCCACATTAGTACTCAAAATTGAAACTCTGATGTACAACTCCACTTTGGAATAAGACTCAAAGAAAGGATTTAATTACTGTTCCCCTTGAGTGACATATGGGTGAAACTCTAGAAATTACATAAAGTAAGTATATTTTCTCATTTTTCTTTCCCCAATATTGCCTTTTTTAACATTATAGATATTGGTAAGTTCTTCCCTTAATAGCCTCAAAATGTGGATACAATTATAAGTCCTGAAGAATGAGTATGTGTCATACTTACAGATTTCTTCTTTCGCTTTTAAGAACAGGTCAATCTCCTGGGATCTGCAGTGAGAGACAACATTTATTGGTACAGTAACATGGGACATCCATCTTTGCCAAACAAAACCAGGTGATAGCCCACACTTTCTTTTCCCCTTAGCTCAGGATACGCCAGTTACCAAGGATAAACTACTAACTACTAAGATGAGTGCCTGATTCAAAGGAGTAATTACAGGAGTTCAAGCAAGGGGCATTCTGAAGTAAACCTTACTCAGAATTTTTCATGAATACACAAGTGTTTTTAATAAGGAAGTTGAAATGGCTTAGCCTAGCAAAATTTTCACACACTGAAAACATAGAATATGGTTTGTTTCTACTGAATAATAGCTTGGCAGTATGGAAACTTCGTGCCAAACGTGTACGATTACACAAGAAAAAAAACTGAGAAATTTTAATCCACCAAATACAAGGGAGAAAAACCACATCCATAAAGCTAACAAGAGAGGTTAACAAATGATTTTTTTTCCAAACATGATCTCAAAGTGTTACTAACACACAGCAGTGCTATTAAACTTCAGATAACCTCATAGTTGGAAACAGACTTAACAAACAAACCATTACAGTGTTTGGTTTGGACCCTCTCTGTAAGTAAATCAGTCTGTTAACCAATAATTTAAAAACATTCTTTGAAAAGTCAAGTAAATACTAAACATGTGATAGCATCTACTGGACATGGTCCAGGTATGAGCTGGTCTCCTGGATTTCATATCTCACGCATCAATGTTAGGTTGAAAATAAGATGTTTCAGAGACAAGTGGGAAAATATTACAGAAAGCAGCACATTGTGTTCAAACCTAAAGATAAACTCATGCCAGGCCAATCCAAAACACGTTCCTTAGCAATAGTGGTGTTTTATACATATTACTAAGGAAATAGATAATCCTATGTTGATAAAAGCTTGTGAATTAAAAATAAATCTCCCATCATGAAATACGTGCATGATTGAGTTTTACATATTCACAACATTTATGCCACAATATTAACTCTAGCTGTTTTAATATTTGTATGATTTTCGTATTTTCATGGATAGAAGGCCCAGGGGTGGCTGAAAGTTCTTACTGCTCTTGCAGAGTGCAGTTCCCAGCACCAAAACTGGGTGGCTTACAACTACCTGTAACTATAGTTGTGGGGGTCTGTCTCACAATGTCCTCTTCTGGACTCCATGTACACTGCCTGAACCCACAAATCTGTGAATGCCAGAACCAAGGGGGCGGGGAAGGGGAGTTGAAATTGGCTATTGCGGGCTCAGCAGTTGAGAGCACTGACTGCTCTTCCAGAGGTTCTGAGTTCAATTCCCAGCAAGCACATGGTGGCTCATGGGATCTAATGCCCTCTTCTGGTGTGTCTGAAGAGAGTGACAGTGTACTCATATACATACAATAAGTCTAAAAAAAATTGGATATTGCATGGTCTCAAATATGTATTGATAAAATATATTAATATTTATTACAAATAGTAAAACAAAAGCCAGGTATGGTGGCATACACCTTAAAGAAGAGGTGCCAGGTAGATCTCTGTGAGTACAAGACAAGCCTATTCTATATGGCAAGGTCCAAGTCAGCCAGGGTTACGTGGTGAGACCCTGTTTCCAACAAACAAACAATTTAGAGATGTAATATTTTGCTACTTTAAAAGCAAAAGTATCTATCA
Organism: Rattus rattus; assembly: GCF_011064425.1. NCBI lineage: Eukaryota > Metazoa > Chordata > Mammalia > Rodentia > Muridae > Rattus > Rattus rattus. The sequence goes on from NC_046172.1 coordinate 94,468,255, forward strand.
TTAACTACCTGAAAAATTCTGGTTCTTGGAAGTGCTCTTGTTTGAGGGATTTTTAATTCATGCCCGACACAGAATTGTGTCCCCAAAGCGTCACTAGGCTAAATGCCTACTCCTCTTTGAACTCCTAAAGTTCTCAAATAGTTCTTAAGTTGAATGATATTATCTGGTGTTATCTTAAGAGCAAGGACCAGGTTGAATTATGTCTGTACCTGACAGTCTCGTAAAAAGCCATCAAATATTTCATAAGATGGATAACAGAAACTACCTCCTGGCAGGAGCCATTATTTTTTCCCTACAGCTCACATCATTCTTCATTTGTTTGAAACTATTTTTTAGGTGCTTTTCCCATTCTTTTCAATGGACATTTTGAAAACACACTTAAGACAAAAGCTGTTTGCTATAGTTTAGGAAGATGAAAATTCATTTTAGCTAAGCAATCTTTAGATCTTTAGTGTTGATTCACAAATGTTATTTTTTATGTAAAACTATATATGGATTGCATATCATAGCAGTAAATATTTCTTTGCAGGGCTAAATTTGTAGTATACTCATGACATTTATATTTATTTACTTTTGAAGCCATATTTGGTTATATACTAGAACCATATATTTATCTAAGCTCTACTGACAATCTAGTTTTAATGCCAAGAGAAACTCATCCAAGTTAGTAAGCCAATTACTACCTATTATTTTACGTAACTCCTCCCCCAGGCAATTAGTACACAGCACGATACAGCTTTAGTGTCTAAGCTACAAGGTGAGTTCCAGTTTTCAACTGAGACAAATTGTAGACAAATTCCTCTCCTTATTAGCAACATTAGCGAATTCAGAGACCAAATAAGCGGGTATTTTAAGTATAACCTTTCTGTGTAGCCCAGGCTGGCCTCAGACTTGGCAATCCTAATACCCATCCTCCTCAGTGCTGTGATTACAGACCACACAACACCAGAAAAAAATACCAGGATAGACGTAAACTCAGTTTAAAAGGAAATAGATACACCAGTGGGGCATTACGCTAACGGAAATAAGCCAGACATAGAAGTGTCACAGAATCAAAATGAGCGAAATTCAGAGAAAAAGAGAGAGAGACAGAGAGACAGAGACAGAGAGAGACAGAGACAGAGACAGAGACAGAGAGAGAAAGGATAGAACAGTAGTTTGCCAGGATCTGAGGGGAAAATAAGGTTGCAGCCGTCAAAGAACAAAGTTTCAGTTATGCAAGATATTTCCTAAAGATCTATTCTGCAATATGGTGACTATAGATAACAATACTGTCTTGTACACTTAAAAGAGAGAGCTGAGAAGTATTGACGTCAGCTATATGCAATAATTAGATTAGAAAATTCAGAGGGTGATGGATTGGTTTATTGTACAGACTGTGCTGATGATTTTGTAGTATACACTTATCAGTAAACTTATCAAGCTGTGCACATTAAATATATTTAACTTCTGCTGGGCAGTGGTGGTTCATGCTTTTAATCCCAGCCAGGAAGGCAAAGACAGGTGAACCTCTGGGTTTGAAGCCAGCCTGATCTAGAGAGAGCTAGTTTTAGGATGGCCAAGATACAAAGAAACCCTGTCTTAAAACACATACACATATCATAAAAGTGCAAATGCGCACACACACACACACACACACACACACACACATTCAACTTATATATGTCAATCATGCCTCAGAAACCTTTAAAGATAGAATATTAATTCCTGTCTATTTGTAGAATAATTGTGTGTGTAGATATGATGGCTCTCCAACTTACAATGAATCAAAATGAGTATGTGTAGCAATGAGTATGCAAATCAAGTCTACTCCTTTTTTTACCAGAAGGCTTTTGAGCACACATTTCTTAAGTCAGTTTACTTGAAGGAGCCTGACTTGTTCTACTACCTGTGGCAGATCCAGCTTGACTGTTTTGAAACAGGCACTAGGTGGGAGAAGCTTTTCATAGATGAACACTGCTATTACATCACACCGCCTCAAATATCCTAGAGAATAAACTGCAGGACGGCAGCCACTGAATGAAGTTGCTGCCTGGTAAGGTGACTCAAGAAGTGTGCTAACCCCGTGGATGAGTCCAGGTTTCCCAAGCTTTCACTTAAAAGAGTAAAAACCTGATTAATACTTCCAGGAAATGCTTGTTACTTGGTGAGAAAATACTACAGTCATGTTTTTCCACGAAATTTGTAAAAGAAAAAATTTTTTTATCCAGAAGTTATAAAAAGTCACATAAAAATGACTAATAGAATGAGCAATAAGTGATTGGAATTTTAGGAAAATATTTCTGACTTCCTGTGTAAACTATTAAAGAAAATCTTTAGAAACGAGGTCTTAAAACACAGCCTATTCCTGAAAGTGTCACCGGCTCTTTACAGTCTGGTATTTCCATTCCCATGCACCTACTTCCAGTTCTGCATGAACAATTTTTATTTGATAAAACAGGTAAGACAGTTTCATCAAATATAAGGACAACGAAAATTGATATCCGAGTCAGATGAAAAGGAGCTTTTGTTAAATATGATGTTAAAGAGAATAGAGAGTGGCCAGGTGTGGTGGTACCTGCTTTAATCCCAGCACTCAAAGAGGCAGAGCTCTCCACTCAAGGCCAGCCTGGTCTGCAGAGTGAGTTCCAGGACAACCAGGGCTATAGAGAAACCCTGTCTCAAAAAAGAGGAGTGAGGTATAAACTCAAATATGTTTTATAAAAAAGAATTTGGCGATGTGTATTAAGAGGTCTTCACACACACTGTTATTAATTCATTTCATGACCTTCCTATAGGAATGTCTTTAGGAAATGATAAGTGTGTGTGTGTGTGTGTGTGTGTGTGTGTGTGTGTGTGTGTGTATGCACACACACACACACACACACACACACTTACACACACACACACAAGAAAGTGAAATATAGCCACTGTGACAGAGATAAGAGGTAAACTAGGAAAGACTTTGAATGGAGACTAGTAAAATAACGTGTTCGTGGTATCAAATACTATACAATCACCAAATGCAGAATGGTTAAAAAATGGTGTTTATAGATAGAAAGGACAAAGGCAACTTTCTGAAACTCATCTATGCAACATGTCAAAATGTCCAGATTGTAGAATGATAGATAGGTGGCTTTTTAAAATTTTATCCTTAAATTTGTCCTAGATTTTTCCACAGAGAACATGTTCCACGTTTCACTAATAAGGAGGTCTTTCAGTTATTTCTAATGTATGCTAATAGATTTCTGTGTGTTGATAAGTGACAATTATTATGTCCCCAAATTATCTGAACCAACTCAGAATAAGTGAAACTTAAAAGCCAAAACCGATTTCAAATATTAATACAAGTATATTGAATATTTCCTTTTTTTTCTTTTTCTATTTTTTTTTTGGGGGGGGGTTCAATATGGAATATCTCCCTGTAGCTCTGAATGTCCTAGAACTCTGTAGACCAGGCTGGTCTCAAACTCAGAGATCCACCTGCCTTTGCCTCCTGAGTGCTGGGATTAAAGTTAATTGTGCACCACCACCACCACCACCACCACCACCACCACCAGCACCCGATATTTCCATTTTTAAACCAGATTCAAAGTGAAACCTTTCTCCTTATTGTAACTACAATGCTTTTTGCTAAAACTAAGTATCTTAGCCATTTCCTATGTTAAAATGAGGCTAACAGAAGCACTGTGTTACTGCAGGTCAGTGGAAGAGTGCTTACCTAGTAGACCAAGTGCCTTACTTTCATTCCTCAGCACAAGTAAATAAATAAATACTAGGAAAAAAATATTACTGTTGCGGTCCCACGAGACACCCCAGAAATATTTCAACTACCACTAAATAAATAAACGGCATTAAAAAGCCACCAAGTACGAAACATTCCACACACAAACGAAAGTGTTAACAATGTCTGTGGACCTCACAGCTCCACTTACCTTTCCTATTAAACCAAACAAGAATACAAAAAATAGAAGACGACTCCATAATACTGGCTAACCCTTCTAATGTCTGTGTGTAGGATACAGAGTATTGCTACAGAGTAATCAGAGGGTCTTTGAAGGGATTTCAGTAGTGAACCCTTTCTTAGTGCTTAATCTCCGGCCTCTGGTAACAGATACTCAAAACTTTGGACCCTATCGCTTTACCAAACAGTCTTGCTTTAGACCTTGCAAGGAAATGTGATACCTTACAAATGTGTCCTGGCTGACTTCCCAAAGTAGGATGCAGAAAAGGCTGAATCATTTCAACTCCCTCAAAGTTTTCATTTCAAAATGTTTCAGGCAGCGGTAAAATACCATTAAGTAATCTCACTTCCTGTAAGGTCAAGGCGTCTATGAAAGTGTCCTGCAATAACCCCAACAGGGCTAGCTGCCGGAAGTTCACAACACTGGCAATTAGGAAAGGAATCCAAGTGTTATGCACATGATTCGATTGCAGTACACAGGAGATTCACTCAAAACAACATCTCGTGTCCACATTAAAGGAAACTGCCTCACTTTTCAGATACAACTGCATGGAAGGAACACCTGAGAAGCTCTGTCAAAACCAGGATTTATCTATAATAGATTAGAATCGGCGTGATCACATCTCCGAGCTTCCCAAGGACTGAAACTGAGCAGCATATCTGTCATTCTAGAGCAGAATCTAACGCCTTCTCTTTTAGAAAAATATTAATTTGTCTCTGGTTATCCCACATACAGCACATATAGATATATGGCCATAGTAACCAAAGCCAGCCTTCACTATACAAAAGCCACTTACAGGTTCCAACTCCTCTTTGAATCCATGTATGCTATGTAAATAGTGAGAACACTAGCTATATAGCATTACACACACTGGCACGTCTGCCTCTCGACCCCGACCTCTTCCTCCTTCACACATGTGTGCACATACCCTCGCGTCTCCCAAAATCTACAATATTAGTTTATATATAAGTAAACATTTACGGGCTGGAGAGATGGCTCAGTGGTTAGAGCGCCGACCGTTCTTCCAGAGGTCCTGAGTTCAAATCCCAGCAACCACATGGTGGCTCACAACCATCTGTGATGGGCTCCGATGCCCTCTTCTGGTGTGTCTGAAGACAGCAGCAGTGTACCCACATACACATAAATAAATAAATAAATAAATAAATAAATAAATAAATAAATCTTTTAAAAAATAAGTAAACATTTACAATCTAGCTAAAACCTAGAATAACGCCTTGTTGATTCCAAATTAAATTCTTCATCTTAAAGGTTTATATTTTAAGATGGAATAAAAAAAACCAGGTGCACTGGAAGAAATGTCTCCATGTCGTTTTGATTTTTACATTCGTACACGCTTAAAAGACAATAGTTCAAAATATTGAAACCGAGTTCCAATTTAACTTTAAAAAAATCAATGACAAAATGTTGGCAAGTTAACTTCGGAAATCAACCTTTAAAATTTCTACCTTTGCAAATAATGAACATCTTGTGTGAGGGAGGAGGAGTGGTAAAAAAAAATACATGACCGGTTATAATTTCCCATCTACAATTTCCTGGAAACCTTAGGATGCATGTCACGCAAAGCTTGACGGAGAGCACCGGCTCGCAGGCAGTGTTTCACCCAAGCCTAAGGCTCCAATATGACACTGCAGCCCAGCTGAAAGGCTGCCTGCACAGCGAGCGGGTCAGTATGCCACAACTAGACAGCCTATCTTCAACTGCTGGCTAGGACACTTACTGGAGGTTGGTGATCTCCTAGCTCATGACCACAACTGTAAAACGGAGAGAACACAACTAGTGCCCATCACTTTAGCCATGATGAACTTACACTTTCTCAAAAGCATTAACTTTTGTCTTTTACCTTCTTTCCTACCACATATTTTTTTCTTCTGCCATGAACATTCTATTCTTTTTTCTGGCTTCCTTTGAGTCTTCATTTAAGCAGTACTGGTAGAAAGCCCTCCCTGACTGTCCATCTCCATCACATGCAATTGACACTGGCCCTTGAGCTCTGTCCGCACTTAAGCTTCTGCTCGTGTTCTGCTTTCGCTCTCATTGAAGATGGAGCCCCTGCTTGTCTTGATCACCGCTCTACACTGGAGAGCATCATACAGGTGCAGGGCAGGCTCCAAGTAGATTGCTTAGTAAGGCCTTTGGAGTGAATATTGAATCACAGTGACCAGGCAGACAACAGCAAGGGAAATAGAGGAGAAGAATTTCTAAGTTATATCTTTCCTGCTACGCTGAAGTGTGAGCATCTTCATATATTTATAGGAGCGTTTCTGCTTATATAATAAGTTTTCACTAAATATCAAAAGAGGAAGTGTCATGTTCCTACAAATACCAAGCATATGCCCTTTTGTGCAAAGGGCCATAACTTCATAAAGCGCAGCAAACAAGAATCCACTCCGATATGTTTACACTTCGTATTATTATTGTGTCCCATATTCCAAAGTCTTTATTTAACTAAACTATCAGAACCACATTATGCAGCTCGTGTTCAGCTCCCTGAGTATCAGCTGAAACCCTGAGTTTCAGTATCAGTGGCATGAGCAGAGAACAAAAGCAGAACATGAAACCATGAACACAGAAGAACCTACAAGAAAAAGTATTTGAAATGGTGGGAAACAGTGAAGCAGTAACAGCAGTGTCTATAAACTGCCACTGGGTGGCAGCATTGTCACTAGCTACACAACACAAAAAGGAACCCTAGAGACAGAACTATCAGGTTGGTTTACAGGGCTTAAGCTGAAAGCCCCAGTCAATTTCCATACTGACAGGCATTGAAGTTCAGGTTCTCTAATCATGTGTCTTAAGTATGTTATTTTTATCAGAGATTTGTGGAAGTTAGCACTTCGGCCTAAAGATTTGTCAGCCTACTCTTCTAAATATGGAGATTCTCAGTAGAGAAAGGGAGATCAGAAAAACCTGGAGAGCATTTGCAAAATTCAAGGTGAACCACAGAAAATAGGGACAGTTAAAAATTCACTACAGGGCTGGAGAGATGGCTCAGTGGTTAAGAAAGAAGTCATTTGATCAAACCATCCCTAAGGATGCTAACAACACATAAACCAAACCCTTGATCACTGAGCTATCACACCTTGTAACATTACAACACAAAATTGTAGAGACGATGATATCGTTGGGTTTCCCTTAAATATACATGACGTGACTCTGCTGGACCAAGTGTACTGAAGCAGGAGACAAATCCTTAAGGATCTCCTGATGGGTTTGTAACTACCACAACATGGAGAATTGAGTGGGAGAGGAATGAAAAGTTAAAATACAGTCAGTGAAAACTCTTTTCTTTCACATTAAAAAAAAAATCTAGTTTCCCAAATCCTTAGTAGTTACAAATGCATGTGCAAGCATTTGTTCAAGAAATATTTCATAAACTGTACTCTGCCCTAATGGAACTTGGTGTTCAATAAACAACATTTTAGGACAGCAGCCTGATATAGATAAAGAGGTACACCAAGAGAAGGTCACAAACAAGGCAATTCTCTCAGCCAACTAGATGGTTACAGACTTTTTAAGTTATTAATAGCAGCTACTGAATATCCAGTTATACCTGCTACTGTTAAAAAAGGAGGATTATCTGACTTGCTTACTTAAAACCAGTTTTATTTTAAAAGTTCATTGAAATGTCAGGCCATGAAAACATGTGCACAATAAAGAATGAATGAGGCTCTAAAAGAGCACAGAGGAATGAAAAATGCCATGCCAAAAAGCACAAATAAGGAGCTCAGAGAGATGGCTCAGCAGTTAAGAGCACTGACCGCTCTTCCAGAGGTCCTGAGTTCAATCCCCAGCACCCACATGGTGGCTCACAACCATCTGTAATGGGATCTGATGCCCTCTTCTGGGTGTGTCTGAAGACAGTGCCAGTATACTCACATACATAAAATAAATAAATCTTTTTTAAAAAGACACAAACAAACTTAAAGGTCCTGACCCATCTCATATATCGACCAGTCAACCATTACAAACAACGCCCCCACCTGGTTATATTATTTTAGGAAGTGCAAAATCTGGAATAGTTTAGATCCATGGTTGAACATAGGCCAAGGGAGATTTTATTACCTAGGTATTTACTATATGACACATATGCAGACTGCTAAAATAAAAGCTTAGGGCTGGGTGTACACAGCTGGGGGTATAGCATTTTCATAGCATGCTCTCAGGCATTAAAAAATAAAGTAAAAACTAAATAAGAACCAGTTAGAAATGAAGTGTCAGAGTACTAGAAGATACCAAGCAGAGGCACAGCCTTCTTCCATCTCAATGAATGACCTTTTTAAAAAGGAAGGTGATCTATGAATTCACATACAGTGGTCAGCTAAGAAACAAAACCTGCCAGACTTAAAAGGGGTATTCAGTGCTGATAAATACTGTCCATAAACCCAAATACATTTAGCTTCTGCTGGATCGGAAATTCAAAATGCCTTTAAGATGCCCCTCTGCATTTACGCCTATGATCATTTACTGTCAAATGTCATCTTGAAAGTAGGCAGTAATCCAATCCTCCTTGCAGCATCTGTAACCAATGTCAACAGCAGCAAAGGAAAGTACTTTGCCTTTTCATGTGTGTGGAGCAATCTGCTGCTTACCCTTCTTCAAAAGCAAGGCCAAGGTCAGCAGCATGATAGGATGTTGTGAAATGTTCTCTTACCTCTTAACTACGTAACTAACCCCTTAAGCTCTGCTGTCTGTCAGAGTGACTTGCAGTTATAATTATTTATTTAGACTTCTATTTTTCTTATGTTTGTGTTTTGCCTGCACATATAGCTGTACGCCATATGCATGCCCAGTACCCATGAAGGACAGAAGAGAGCACTGGGTCCCCAGAACTGGAGTTTTGTGAGCTTCTATGTGGCCTCTGGGAACTAAACAGGAGTCCCACGCAAGAGCAACAAGGGTTCCTAACTACCAAGGCTCTCTCTCCAGACCGATGATCTTTTAAAAGAGGAGAAAGGTACTTTTTGATGCCATTGTCTTACAATTTCCAGGACAAACGTGCCTGAAAGGAGAACTGAGGTTGACAGCCAAGAGCCCAGTCCAGGTATTAATCCACATCTTTCCTCAGCACTGAGGCAGTGTCAGTGAAACCACAGGGACGGAGTACCCTCAGACCTGACTGAGAACTAAACTCTGAACAGAGTAACAGCCTGCAGCCTCTGGGCTGGATGTGGGCAAGCAGAGTTGGAAATCTGGTCCAACATAAAGTCATACACATTATGAACCGATTTTACAATTCGTTACTGCAACTCTCAATTGTCCAGTTCTCAAACATAAACTCTGTCAATGACAACATCTTGTTCCATGGTCCAAAAGGTGGGCATGCGGGGGTAGAGAATCTGCATACACACAGACCAACTTTGAACTGCCATTTTTCTTTTTTTTTTATAAGATCTGTTTATTTTGATGTGCAGTAGAATTATGCCTGTGTGTACATCTGTGTAAGGCTGACAGATCGCATGGAAGTGGAGTTACAGTTGTGAACTGACGTAGGTGCTGGGAATTGAACCTGGGTTCTCTGGAAGAGCTGCCCAGTGCTCTTAACTGCTGAACTATCTCTCCAACCTCCTCTCCCTAAAATCAGCTGACGAGCCTAAAAACTTTCCATCTTAAATTTATAGTCTCTCCTCCTAAACAAAACAAATAATTCCCATGATTTTTTGTAATCATGTGTTACGTCATCCAGAAAATATTTTAAATGGTTTGTTTTCTGAGCTGAGCTAAGAATGATGCAAAACTAGAGAAATAAACGTCAGCTGAGAAAAAAAAACTGTAATCAAAGTCACTACGTCCAAGTCATCTCAGTTCCATTATGAATGTTACACAATACTCATTTTATAGTTACAGTAGTGAATATTTGCTGGAGACTACGTTCATCAAGTTTAACACTGCAGAGCTTCACATTCTAGTTAGCATAAGAAAGCTGTCCTACTTTGCTTCCAATTGCCTTGATAAATACCGTGACCAAAAGCAACTAGAGGAGGAAAGGGTTTGTTTCGTCTATCACTCAAGGAAGTCAGAGCAGGAACTCAATGAACTGAAGTACAATAATAAAATTAAAGGAACGCTGTTCACTGGCTTGTTCCTCATGGCTTGCACAGCCTGCTTTTTGAAACAATCCAGGACCACCTACCAATGGGCTGGGCCCTCTCACATCCATCATTAATCAAAACAATACCCAACTAACTTGCCAGTGGGCAATCTAACTAAGGCATTTTCTCAATTAAGTTTCCTTTTTCCCAGATGACTCCAGCTTGTGTTAGGTTGACTCAACTTGTTCTCTAAATATCTTAGAACAAACTGAATTGCAAATGGATGCTTTTCACAATTCAAAGTACACCCAGCGTCCAGACCTTCCCCGTCACTTCCCCCTTATCTTTGGTAATGACCTTGTACATCATCTACCTCCCCCTTCCTGTGGCAAGTGTCTTGAGCAATGTGGTCCTTCAATTAAAGACAGGCACAATCACAAGCCCCCCACCCATGTTCAAGACATATAGTTGGAAAGTTTCTCCCTCTAAAGATAAAACCAAAATAATATGGTCCTTACAGTTAATGTTGCTTTGAGATAAGTACCAGGTACCCAAAAGTTGTTACTTACAAATAATCCCCCATTTTACTAAATGTTTTAATCATTTCAGCACTAGGCTACCCACTAAAGAGACAAGAGTTCATATAGCCAAAGTACATGGTAGAAATGTAGGGTGGCACAGAAGACAGGAAGTGGGCAGCTATCCTGAAACAAAAGAATTTTTCTCAGAAATACAACAGCTAGCGCCATCTCTCCGTGGGGCCTTTTTTCTATTTCTCCCCCACTATTAAACCCCTACTGTGCTGGGGACAAATATCTTTTTAATCCCACTATTAGGCATTGAGTTCTACCTAGGCAAGTCCCCCAAAAAACTGTAAAGAGATGGCTAAGCTACAAAAGTCACGTGGCTTACACACAGCAACAGGACCAACAGGAGAGTTCGCTGGGTAGAGGCACCATGTGCAGACCTGACAGTGTCTGAACCCCGGAGTCCACAAGGCTGCAGGAGAGAGCCTGTTCTCAAATACTGTCCTCAGACCTCCATGTGTGCAAAGGCGCATGCACACAAATAACAAGCCGAGTGTTCTCTCCAGGATAACTTCAGGTACATATTGAGACTCGGTCTCAAAACATAAATGGCTCAATCAGGGATTAAAAAGAATGTCGGAAAGTCACTGCAAAGGTGTCCGTTTTGCAGTCCTCTCTTCTGAAACAGCCTGTACTTTTAAGGTGTTACCACCTGTAAGGAGGGAAAGTGCCCACCCCTGTTATCCAGGGAGGAAAATATAAGACATTCCTTAAATGCCTGCAGCTGTGGACAGTACCACACTTTATCCATGCTCGTGTTTCCTTGTGGAACATCCCTATAATAAAATTTAGTTTGGAATTTTGGCAGAGAAAGATTAACAGCAATAGGGACTAGTAAAGTAATTATAACAAAAAATACTGCGGTAAAATGTACTTAAAACCCATGAATTGTTCATTTCTGGAAGTTTCCATTTAAGATTTTCTGGCTGGATGTGGGTAACTGAAAACTCAAAAGTGAAACTACAGATAAGAGGAATTCTTTGGAAAAGAAAGATACTCCATATAAAAATTGTTATCTCTTGGTAATCAACAAAATGTTAAAAAAGTAATACATATATGCTATATATATTTATTTATAGATTATATAACATAACCCTAACCCTAACCCATATAATTTTTAAAAGTTAGTTGCTTATGAAAATCCTGACCTTATATACTTGACACTAAAAATGAAAACTACAACATCCTCAGATCAGTCATTTTGTTTTTATAAAAAGTATAGAATGTATAATTGTGTTTAAATGAAGATGTTAGTGTCGATCGACATTTCTATTTGTAGAAATAAACCCCACATGGCTTCCCAATTAAGGGTTGCATAACTCACAAAAGGTGCACCTGAGCCTTGCCTTTTCTATGTTCCAAATCTGGAAACAGCTTGTCTCCAAAATAATTCTAACCTACCTTTGTGTGATGCTTTGAATGAGAGGGTCAGAAAGTTGAACACTTGGCCCCCCCAGTTGGTTTGGGAAAGTGATACAGCCCTACTGGAATTATAGCACTGGGGTGGGCTCTGAGAGGCAAGTCACTCTTTCTGCTTCATGTTCAAGGTTGAAGATGTAAGAATCTGAGTTCCCTGCTCCTGCTGCCGTGTCTGCTTCCCTGCTGCCTTCCATGATGGGATCCTACCCCTCTAGAGGGGAACTTTCTTTTCAGTAAGTTGCTTTTGATCATGGCACATTATCACAGCAACAGAAAAAGCAACGAATACAACTTGTAAAAAGAATAAATTGTCGGGGTTGGGGATTTAGCTCAGCGGTAGAGCTCTTGCCTAGCAAGCGCAAGGCCCTGGGTTCAGTCCCCAGCTCCGAAAAAAAGAAAAAAAATTGTCTGGGCCTAACAAATCCAAATAATTTCTGAAAACTTTTTGGTCTTGTTTTGGTACCTGTACTCTCCATACCCCAAATATTCCACCAAAAGACTTTAAAACCATCCTAGACTGAACTTTTTTTTAAAATCTTCTGTTTTTATTTATATGAGTACAGTGTAGCTGTCTTCTTACACATCAGAAGAGGGCATCAGATCCCTATATAAAATGTTGTGAGCCACCATGTGGTTGCTGGGAATTGAACTCAGGACCTCTGGAAGAGCAGTCAGTGCTCTTAACCACTGAGTCACCTCTCCAGCCCTAGACTGAACTTTCAATTAGCCAAATTGGAAAGTCTCTGGTTCCAACTCTAAGAACACCATTATGCTTGGCCTACTTTTCTCTACTTTTCTGAAACATCTTTACCTGACCAGCCCATGACTACCCTTCAGGTCTATCCTTCAGTAAAGCTTTGGCTTTTCAACTTCTCTTTTAACTTCCTTCTTGACTTCATAGTTGCTGTGGCCAGGTGGAATCCAGTTACCTTTTATTTAGATTCTTCCCAGCGCTACATTACTGTGCCTTCTTTCTTGTCTTCTAAGCCATAACAGGATTTTAAGTTCACTCACCAAGTTCCTGTTTCTGAGAGATCGTTAAAGCTTTCTGGTCAACCTTGAAGCAGCAATGACTACCATAGCCTAAGCAAAAGTAATGCCCACCCTCCTCTCCACAGTAACAGCTCTGTTCACTTCTCCAGGTTGCCTTAGATGAGTGATCCTGCAGAAGTCTGTCCTGACCATTTCATAGCACTGCGATAATGTAACCATACAGTAAAGGAAAGAAGAAAAACTAAAAGAAAGCGGGTGCTTCAGTATGCCTCCACCCCGCATCAGCCTCATCCACAACCACTGGAGGTCACCAGAAACTTTTCAACACCTTTTCTCATTAGTCAAGTAACAACTACAGAACCTTTACGTTAATTCTCCTATACCTGTCACCTTCTTATTCTCCTAAATCTGTGACCTTATTAACCACACCTATGAGTGGAAAATCCACCTGATATGAAATCCAACTCCAAAAGACAAAGATGCAGACAGCCTTGGAAAATGGGCTGTTTCAATCACAACCAAAAATATGAGTAAGTATAACAAATATTCACATGAAGAACCTTGTCCACACAGAATTTTTAAGTAAAAGGTCCTACTGAATTTGTAGAAAATGATTAAAGGAACAAACAAAAAAAAACATGAAAAGAATGTATATATGATGGTGGTCTTATACGGCTATAATGAATTTCACAAATTCCTATTGCCTAGAAAGGTTGCTGCAAAATCTGTTAGTACATTTGTGAGGATGTTGGTGTAAAAGCAAGCCCATTGTGCTCCAGTCATATCTGAATGACAAAATGCAAAGAATTATGGGTACTATGTATACAGTAGGCTTGACCACCTAGTTCTGCATAAATCCAACTTGTGATGTTCACACAATGATAAAACCAACTGACATAATTTCTCAGAACATGTAAAAACGTGCCACACTTCTGCCACTTGTTCAGACTTTAATAAAAAACCACTTGAACTGCTTTGAAGTTGAAGACATAAAACTTCACTGGCCATGTCCTTTTGTTGACTATAGCTTTTCCCAAGATTACAATTTGTCAAAAAAAAAAAAAAAACAGCTCTTTGTACAAAAATACTATATTTACACAGCACTGGCTTTTTTCCTCATCTTTTTCAAAAACATAGGACCCTCAAAGATTCCTACAATAGGGTGTAAAATTAAAAGAAAGTTATAAAATCAGTACGTATGTATAGTAAGAAATTTTGTAGAAAGACAGTATACCTGCTTGTATCTATGAATGCCAAATGTCTATATGCATGCAATTACGTATAAGCAAGCATCTACATTAGAAAGTTAACAGCTCTGAGTATGGTATTTTATATCCTTGTATGTATATTTTCAAAGTAGAAAAATGCAGAAGATCTCCATGGGAAAAAGTCATGTTTTATCAAAACACATGAATATTTACTCAGTACAAGCTATTGCATTTGCCATACAATAGTCATAAGTATCCTCCAGTGGGAAAATGTTTCTTATTAACTTACACAACTACCTAGAAAACAGCAATTTAAAGTGTTAAATACACTATAGATTTATACAGAATAACATGTTTCCTCTAATGCCACTCCCTTTTCCTCTAGGGATAACTGTTCTGCAGCATGTTATCGTACCTTTTTTATTATCTGCACATGATAAGCTTTGTTTGCCTTTAGATAAGTGGAATGATGATGTATAAATGCTCTACGACTCCTTTATAATACTCTAGAATGACTGTCAGTTCATCTAGGTCTCTCTGATGGGAATCTTTTTCTTTCGCTCTTTGTTCTATGGTACTCTATAGCACAGAAAAATATTTGTTCAAATTCTTTATTGGTTTTCTGAAACACTCCATAACCTTGAGTGGCCTGAAGCTCACTATGTAGTTAGTCAATCCGCCTGCAACTCCATTCACTGAGATCTGTCAACCTTGCGGCCAAATGCTAGGATTAAAGGCATGCGCCACTACACCTAGCAAAATGTGTGTGCGTTTTTAACTGAGAGGTTCAGGTACTGTCCATTTGCTCAAAGTATTATATTTAATTTCTAGCAATGTATCTTTTGCAAAATGGTTTGTATTCCCCTAGTTAATTAGATAAACTCGAAGATCTTTTTTGTGCTCATCACTTTTTTATCTGTCAGAAAAATTCCAATTCATGCCCCTCCACTGCTTTTCTTAAATGTACATCCATACTTAAAAAAATACATTTCCTGCACACCTTTCTCATGGATCACTACATATTATGATTCTTATGCAGAAATCCTCTTATCTAATTTGAATTACAACAGCTAATATAATTGGGTAATTCAACTAAAAAACTATTCTTAATGTGTCGAGTCACAGAGCAAACATTTCGGGCTATCTTCATTCCATTTTATCAGAGGCAAAGGTACACTCATTGGCCAAACTCCTGACATAGGGCCAAAAAGCCAAGATGTTTCTCGTGATTGCAAACAAATTTAACCTGAAGTCCTAGGATAAAAATGTCAAGGAACTGAAGATACCCGCAAAGCCATGAGCATGTAGACAACTTCCAAACTCCTGTATTTACATAAAATGTCTAACCCACACCTAACTAAGCTATTATTTTTAGCAATTTTCACTCATTGACTCTTCTTAAAAAAACAACTCATTGACATTCACTACAACGAACCCAATATGATCGTCACCGGTTTAACCCGTTACCTAGGTGTTGAACTGTTTGCTTTGATGTCCACGCCCCACCTCCATTGCCTCCTGGCTGGATGATGCGAAGCAAATCCCACACCCTGTTTCATTTCACTTGTTTCAGGAAAATTGCCAAATCTGCCCATCTGTATTTTATCCATTTAAAATAGTAATACACCATATATTTTAAAAACACTACTGGAAAGGTGGCAGTGCAAGCACACTGGACTAAGGGCAATTCTTTGGTTTATAGTGTCTTCTACCAAAGAAACGAAGACCATCAGCTAATACACTGAATCAGGCAAACCTACGTTTCTACAGCATACTTAGAAGCTACCCCTGCCAAACTCTGCTACTTTCCTTTTTGGCTTTGTTATGCTTTTTATGTTTTCCACAAGACTTTTTTTTAAATATGCAGTTATGTTTTTAAAATATATCGAATATGCTTCTGCGCATGATGACATCCACTTCCTTCTAAGTGTACGGCCAAGTGTCTGTCCCAACTTCGTTTCCATCTTCAGTCTGACGCTTAGGACATTTAAAAGAACTGAAGTGTCAAGCTAACAAAAGAAGGAAGTTGTGCAAACAAAATAATAAACCCCAGTAGAAGTTCAAATTGGTAGGCTCCTAGTATGTACTTTAAAGATCACAAAGCAGTTTCTGGTACAAAACAGCAGCCATGCCCAGCTCTCTCATTACCAGTCTGGCTAGGAATAACCCAACTGTGTAAGCCTCTATCGGAACCACACTAGTTAACCATACCTGTAAGTGGACGTTCATGCTGGAATAACCACACTTCAACAACGAAAACCAACCTCACCATTCTCTAACTACGCCTTAATTCTACTGCCAGTAAAGAAACTCAATGCAGTCTTCTGAACCAAAATACAAGCCAAGGCTGTAAAATGTCCTTTACAAAATAAAAGAGATTGATCCCCTAGTTGAGGTCGCCTTATCTGGGAGTTCATTAGAATTTTTTCTCTAATGGTCCAGAGAGTAAACAGACTCGGGAGACCACAGGGTCTCCGTGAATACGGCCAGACAATACATAAATGGAGCCATATGGCTGTGTTCCAACTCAAGTTTATTTACAGAAACAGGTGGTGGACAGGATTTGGCCACAGGGAGTGTTTTTCTGTCCCCTGACTTATACCAGTTTGCTCTTTTTTTTCTCATAGGAATTTGATATCCTAACTGCACACTTACTGGCACAAATATGGTAGCAAAGACAAACGTGACCGCTGCCACACCACCATAAAAATGAGTATTCTTAAAAATAATCACTAGTCCAACAAGTTCTTATCATAATACAGACACGCACAACTTTTAAATAGAGGTAGTGCAAGCATCACCTAAAATTAATATTCGCTGTAAAAGAGTTAAGGGTTGGGGCTGCTGGCTCAATGGTCACTTGCTCAGCACGTACCGTATTCTGAGCTCTGTCCCCACAGCATACAAGATAAATAATATTTAAAAGAAATAACAAGTAGTGACTATAGAAGAAAAATATAGTGTAGACAAATTTAATCATGTTTTACTCTCGAAGAGTAAATTAAAAAGCCTACTAAGTATATAGTTGAGATAACTTCACTACTCAAAATGCAGAAATATACTTTCAAACTGTTTAAATGAGAACATCTATGCTTTGTACAATTAAAAACATCTTTGCTGAGAAACTATACTTTTGACAAAACAATCTGAATTTAGAGAGGGAAACCTACTGTGTGTCTGTCAATTCGATGTTGCATTCAACAATTGGTAAAGTTATAAGGCACTCTATTTTAAGGATAGCAGCCATCTTAGTATGGTAAGACCATGTGTAACCAGAGTCACATGCTAAATTCAAAGCCACTTGCCACAGAACACCTCCCAGCTCCAGAACTGAAACAGTGAACACACCTTACAGTAAAATATATAAATAAGGGATGCAAGGCAGAACACAAAAGGAGTACAATTAAATAAGACCCATTGACAGCAGAAGCACAGGTCATATATATATATATATATATATATATATATATATATATATATATATATATATATATGTATATGTATATGTATATATATATATTTAAATTAATTTTTCCTGCAATCAATGTAGTCGCTGTCTCAGCAGTCAAAAGTGAAGTTCTACAAACTCCCTGTGAGGAGATTCGAGCCACAAACCAAAAGAATATAGTTGCAAGCCATATAACGACAAACATCAGTATTTGAAATGTACAAGGAACTTTTAAAACTTGACAATTTCAAAGAACCCAACACAAAAGCAGACAAAAGGATAACTGATATTATACTCAAGACCCAGCAGCAGCCTGGTAGGTTGTCTGAGCACCAGTGGATGGCACCACACACACATTCATGGCACTCAGTGGATTATAAAAAGGGGGGGAGAGGATACAAAGTGGGAGGGCTATATGGTTTGTCGGGTGAGATAGAGGAGGAGGGAGTGGGGAAGTGGGGTGGCTATACTTTAAAAGACTTAGTAGTGTATTCTCAGGGCTGACCATTAGGTACTAGAAAACCAGTTGGTATGTTCCTCCTGGGGAAGGACTGACTACCTTTCCTGCTCAGTGGCCTATAATTGTGTGCAGGACTGAGTCCCTGCCCACGCTGGTATTTTCATTAGTGTCCTCCTTACTCAGTTCACATTCGGATGGTCATGATGGTGACTTTATGGATAGAGTTTCTGTTGCTACTACGAGACACAATCACTTAGCAAAGTCCATGATCCTCTGGCTCATACAAACTTTCTGCCTCCTCTGGCAATAGTCTCTGAGTCTTTGTTTGGGAGTGTTTTGTGTATTGGGACAGAAACATAAGCAAGTAACATATGGACTCAACAGATTATAGTTAAGTGTATGTGTGTGTGCATAAGCACAAATAGAAATATAAAACAACAATTAATGAAAAAAAGAGGCCACATATTTTAAGGAGAATAAGGTCAGTAGATGAGCACATTTAGAGAAAAGGGAAGGGAAAAACATTGTAATTAAAAGTACAACCTTGGGGACCAGAGAAATGGCTCAGTGGTTAAGAGCACTGACTGCTCTTCTAGAGGTCCTAATAGTTCAAGTCCCAGAAACCACATGGTGGCTCACAACCATCTGTAATAGGATCTGATACCCTCTTCTGGTGTCTGAAAACAGCTACAGTGTTCTCATATAAATAAATGAATAAATAAATAAATAATCTTTAAAAGAAAGAAGAGTGGTTTGGGAGGTGGGGGTGGCTGGAGAGATGGCTCAGCAGTTAAGAGCACTGACTGCTCTTCCAGAGGTCCTGAGTTCAAATCCCAGCAACCACATGGTGCTCACAACCATCTGTAATGAGCATCCGATGCCCTCTTCTGGTGAGTCTGAAGTCAGCAACAGTGTACTCATTTAAATTAAAAAAGAGTACAACCTTACCATGCCTTTTTGATCCCAGCACTTGGGGAAGAAAAAAAGCATAGAGAATAAACAAAAAAAGCAAATGTAGACTGTGAACCATTAAGGTATTGCAAATTAAAACTATGAGGAGATATATCACCTCAAAGAATCAGTAGCTAAGGGAAAAGATAGTTCCTAATGGGAATGTAAAATGGCAGCCCTTGTGGAAATCAGTTACTTTGAAATCTAAACATGCAAGTACTATAGAACCTGGCAATTGCATTGTTAGTGAGAAGTTATGCCCATACATGGAAAGAACCAGAGGTTCTTTGATAGGTACATGGTTAAGCATACATCTATGACATGCCATCCCAGTCCCTAATGAAGAAAAACAGGTTATTGATTAAGGATATAAATCTCACGAACCTCCAAGAATTATGCTAGTGGTAGGAGGTAGTCTAAAAGGATTACAGTCTCTGTCCCCATTTACTTAGCATTCTTGAAATGACAAGAGACAGTGAGAGATAGATGGCTGTAAATATAAAAGGGCAACATAGAAAGCCCTTGGAGATAGAATTGTTCTATGACTTTGCCTACAGAGACCTACACATGCTACCAGTGTGCAGAACTAAACACTCACAAAGTGCATGCTACAAGTGCTGAAATAGGGAGGCTAGAAGATGGCTTAGTAGGTAAGAGAGCTTGCTGTTCCTGCAGAGTACAGGTTAGTTCCTTGCCCCTGTATTGGGCACCTCACAATGCCTGACTCCAAGGTATCTAGGCCCTCTTCTGGCTTAGAGCATGCTCGCATGCATAGAAATCAAGAAAAATAAAATTTTAAAAATAAGAGAAAAATGGTAGACTGTGAACATGGACACACTGTATTCATTTCGACTTCTTAGTTGTCCTGTTATATACTAATTTATGATATTAACATTGGTTGAAATCAGATGTGGGGTATTACTAAGCCTTATAACTGCATGACAACCTATAACAATACCAGAATCCATAATCAAAAAAGAAAAATGGATAAAATATCTGACATCAACCAGTTGGAGTGGGAAAGCTTATTATTATTCCTAAGGAAAGTCGAGGGAAGGAGAACAAGAAATGCCACGAGCCACAAAGGACCAGGACCAACAGGAGAGCCCAGGTGTGGTGGCACACACCTTTAATCCCAGCACTTAGGAGGCAAAGGCAGGTGGACCTCCTGGGCACCCAAGGCTGTTACACAGAGAAACCAAACACTCCATCACAAACACTCTTGCCCTATTGAGGCTCAACTTCAAGGAGACCTTGAGCCTTACTATGTTAATATAATAAACTATATGTCCATGTGTCTCACTAGAACCACACCATCCTCTCAGGCTACAATTTCATAGAATGCTGTCCTCTTAGCCATCACATCCTGAATATTTACCACTAAATATGTGAGCCATTAAGAACAGGAGAGTGGAATGAATTATAAATAGAATTACTGAGATGTCTGCATGATTTTTACATAATTATTATGGTTGTTTGACACAGGGTCTATGTTCTGGCTATTCTGGCACTCTCTACATAGACTGGCCTGGCTTTGCAGCACAAATCTGCCTGCTTCTGCCTCCCAAAAAGTGCTGGCATGTACCACCATAACCAACATTTTTATTTTATGTATATAGGGTTTGGTCTACATGTTTACCTATGGATCACAGGCATGTCTAGGGCTCAGAGGCCAGAAGAGGGTGCTGGATCCCTTGAGACAGGGGGAAGTGAGCCACCATGTGGGTCCTGAGAATTGAACCTGGTTCCTCTGAAGAGCAGCCTTTGCTCCAGGCCCTCTGTAGACACTTTTAAAGTTCAAGGCAATTTGTTCACACCCTTACAATTCAGTACACTGTAGCTGTCTTCAGACACACCAGAAGAGGGCATCAGATCCTATTACGGATGGTTGTCAGGCATTATGCAGTTGCTGGGAATTGAACTCAGGACCTCTGGAAGAGCAGTCACTGCTCTTAACCACTTCTGGTCATATCTACAACTCAGGGTGGTACCCACACCTTTCATTTGCAAGTGTAAATTAACCTAACATTTGTAAAACTGCTTCTAAATGTATGCACTTGAACAGTCAGAATGAATTTAAGAATCATCTTGCTTTGGCTTTTGTTGTTTTTATTATTTTGTTTTGTTTTTGAGACAATAGTTCTCTGTGTAGGTTTGGCTCTCCTGGAACTCACTGTGTAAAGCAGGCTGGCTAGTTATTTGCCTCAAATTCAGAGATTTCCCTGCCTCTGCTCCCCCCATATCCGCCTGACTCCACTTCTGCGTCCCCCACCACCTTGGCCTAGGCCCAGTCCTCCGCCTCCTCTGCCTTAGCCTTAGCCTTGGCCTTCTTGGCCTTGGCCTCCTTGGCCTCCTTGGCCTCCTTGGCCTTGGCCTTGGCCTCTTCCTCCTTGGCCTCCTCCTCCTCTGCTTCTGCCTACACCTATAACTTTGCCTAAACCCACACCTACGCCTCCCAAGTGCTGGGATTAAAGTCCTGGGCCACCCCTGGCTAGAATACTCTATTAGTTAAAAAGTTACTTTATAAAACGTTGAGAAGATGTTTAAACTGATGCAGCTCGTCAGCAATGTAAAGTGCACTAAAATTCATATATATTCATAAAAACCTGTATTTTTTTAAAAAACGGAAGCCAAAATGAGGGGGTTTATGGATCATCCCGCCAACCATAAAGCCACTTAATTTATGTATGTGAAAACTAAGAAAAGTGCCTTGTTCTAGGCGTACACAGCTAGTATAGCTGAGTGGCTGGAACTGGAGTTGGAGCATCTCCGGAGTCTGGATTCAGGTCTCTTGCCACCTAAATGGGTAAGATTTTGTTCTTCCTCTGCCCACATCGGTACCCAATACAGTAAAAATCTTTATATCCCAATTTGCACACATATTGACAAGATCATACTGGTTCCTCCATTGGAAATGACGGAAAGCGTAAATGTGAACAGGAATCTACCGCTTTCGCGGGCTCGGCTGAAAAGATGAGCTATGTTTGCGATTTAAGGGAAGAGGCCTTCCATTTCAAATTTTGCTTGACCTGCTCAGTAGCACCACTGTAACTGCTATCCACTTGCTGCTTCACGAATTGAGAATATCGGAAAGCCTTGCTTGCTGCAAGCACAAAAAAGAAAAACCTAAAGTTACAAGTAAGTACAGGAAACGGCTCTCTTGGCTTAAATATCTGTAACGACATGTTACTAAGCATGAATTTACAGGTTCGAGAGACAAAACATGAGAAGGAACCTCGGTTATGTTTGAATCCAACTGCATGACAGCCGGGCATATATTTCCACAGAAGAGGAAACTGAGTGGTTGATTAAACCATGAACCAGTAAAGCAAACTGCTGACTTCTTCAGCAAGGTTCATTTCCCCTTATTCCCATCCTTGCTGTCGTTTCTGTTGAGTGAGGATTGACTTTTGTTTTAAAGATGAAAAGTACGAATGAGCAAATTAATTTTCAAGAGGATGGGGAAAAACATGTCTTAGAAGGAGATGCTAGAGTAAAAAGGAGAAATGACGTCTGATTTCAAATATGTAACCGGTTAGGCAATGAATCACATTCTCCTAGGTTTTTCTGTCTATAGACATCAGCCACAGTTCTTTTTGGTATTCGAATGAGAGGAAGAGGAAGTGAATAAACCCAATATTAAATATACAGCACCTACTGATCGCGGAGATAAAGACGGGAAGAACACTGGATACAAGCTTCAGCTACGATCCAGATGTTTGCTAACATACGTAAAGGTATGGATGCTGCGAGGGTATCTATCGAAAGCGAAGGCACCCTCCTCAAATTCGAGAAGGCAGATGTTTCTAGAGCCAGACACCGCCACCACCACCACCACCACCACCACCACCACCACCACCACCACCGGCGGGCGCCCCGACCCTGTAACAGAGTGACGGGGAGGGGACAAAATGGAGTGGAGGTCTAGGGGCGACCTAAAGGTCGTTTGGAGGTCTAGCAGGCACTTGGTGTGCTTAAGTCAACTGAGTCGTGGCAAAGCCTGGTACCCCGGGGAGGAAGAGTTCTCAGGGCTCTCAGGGTACAGCAGGATACAGGGAAAAGCCAGGTGTGGTTCTAGAGGATCCCAGAGAGCATCCAAAGAGGACATAGTGACAGTGGTTCTCTCCAGGAGCCAACGGCTGCGGCCAGAAAGCCGAGCGCCCCCCCCCCACCTCCCTCCAACCGGCTCAGGTGAGGATCGCGGCTCCCGACAGGAATCGGGGTCTCTCCGGGGTATGGGCGCAGTAGCCGCATCCTCCCCAGCCTAGGATCACTCACCGAAGGTGCTGCCTCGCTCACCACGAGTCCGCCACTGGGTCCCGGCCTTTCGGGGAAGGAAGCTCCGGGAGAGGAGCTCGCGTGCCCGCTAGCTCTGGAGCAGCCTTGCAAGGAGGGGCGAGCCTCGGCGACCAGTGGAAAAAAGAGAGCCGCAGCGACGCGCGCGCAACCGGGACAGCCAGAAAGAGGCGGGGCCCAGCGCGAGCCCGGAAAAGACGAGCCCGGAGGGGCGGGCGGAGAGGGGGAGCACGGTGGTGTGGCTGAGCCCGCCGAATCGCAGGCGGCCGCCGGCTCGGCCCACCCACACGCCCGCCTCCGCTCACTAAGGACGTCACCGCCAAAGAGGCGGAGCCCAGCGGAGCTCGCAGCTGCTGGAAAGGAGGAGGGCTGCTCCCGAGGGGTCGCAGGTCGCTAAAGGCTCCTAGAGCCCACAGCCACCATGCTGCTCCCGCAGTGCTGGGCAGAACAGCCCGCGAGGGCTTGGCGCCTTGTATCCCAGAGCTGCAGAACAGGCCCACGCCCTAGCGGGCTACCCGGGACTCCACCCAGGATGAAAGTTCCCCCGGGGTCATCTTTCAGCTGCCCTTAGTTAGATACCTATCTTTGGACTACCTCGTGCTTCCTATAGGAGAACTCTTAGCCGAGTCAGCTGGCTTCTAGCTCCTGAAAGGCATTCTTTTATCTCTTGCCTTGAGCTGTATTAAGATCCCTGCTCCCTCAGGCTCTGGAAATGTCTCCTGAAGGCAATGTTTTGCGTGTCACTCAGTCTAAGCCAAAGAGCCCACAACTGATAAGCAAAAAGTCAGGGTAGTACTGAGAGATTCTACTGCTTCTGAGACTTCTTGATAAAGGCCCTTTTTACCCCCCAAGAGTTGAGAAATTATTGTTGTAAATAAATTCCAGAGGCTATCTCAGGACTTCAAAACAAGACTGCAATTGCGAATAATAAGCCACAACAAACTGCCAAGAAGTTTCTAAAAGAAATGTAATCTATTCTTCCAGTTCCGTGATACATCAGAGTGGATTGGCTGCTTTTTTCGGCCTATTTATGGCTGTTTTACTAGCTACTTTTCATTTTCCTTATAGAATGACTGTATGTGATGTTCACACATACAATTGCTCGCCTCAGATTGCTGGCTACAGTAATGCTTTAGCTTTTGTGTATCCTGATCATCTGGGATGTTTGTTCCAATGTGAACACCCAGAGAAATAATCCTCAGATGTTTTGATATTAATTTGGTGAAATGTTTTAGTTTTGGATTTTTAAGAAGCCCCCCAAATAACACTGTTAGTGTACCTGGCTGAGAGCAGAGACTTTCAGGGTTTTTTTAATGTTATTCTAAAGCTGTAGTGGTCATTTTATTTCCAATAGGCCCACCAACTTGTATATAATGTGCATATAAACATTGCTTACACACTCGTGTACTTTTCCTTTCTCAAGATTGACCTAGAAAGTTCAGGACTTCAAACAACAAACATAATTGTCATCTTTATTTTTATGAGATCTTGTAGTAATGCCAGAAACATAATTATTAGTTGGCTATATATTCCACTAGGTACCTACAGTGTACAGAGACCTGTCATTTATCCTAGAGTTAATACAAAAAAAAAAAAATGAAGGAATGAACCATCCACTTCTCCAACAAACTTAGTTTAGTTTAGTTATGGAATTGAAACAAAAGTACCACACAGACCCAGTATTCCATAGAAGTCAACCTGTAACCCAAGCAGAAAAAGAACTTGTAATCTAAATACTTTTTCTACTTTCCTTCATCATCCATCACGTAGCCCAGATATTTTTGATGAACTCTTCTGAACACAATAGTCCTCAGCTTACAGAAGTCCCTCAAAATTTACAAGACATAAAGGAGAAAAAGCTATCAGGTTGAATGTTTGCGTGTGTGTGTGTGTGTGTGTGTGTGTGTGTGTACATCACACATAATATATGAAGTTATTTATATTTTCAAAATCTTTACCACTTAAACTATTAATTAGTGCCCACGGTTCTGGTTCTAGTCACCTTTATCATCTACCAGATCTTTTCCTTCACACTTAACCACCCCCAGAAGAAAGAAGAAGAAAAAAAAAACTACTCCAACAAGAGAAAAAACAGCCAGACGTGGGAGCAGACTCCTTTAATCCTGGTCCTTGGGAGGCAGAGGCAGGTGGAGCTCCATGAGTTCGAGGCCAAACCTGGTTTATAAAGTGAGATGCAGGACAGCCAGGGCTACACAGAGAAACCCTGTCTTGAAAACCAATGCAGGGGGGGACACCATCTTAAATAAAGAAACAAACCAACAAACGGAAAGAAAAATCCCAAGCTGAAAACACTCACTGACTATGTTCCATTGTACTTCTGGAGCTGCTCTTTTTTTTTCAAGAGCGAAACCAAGAGCAGGGAATAGTGGTGCAGGCCCATGATTCCAGCTCGGTAGATTAAGTTTGTAGATCGAAGTTTGAGGCCAGCCTGAGCTACAAAATAAAAGCCTATCTCAAGATCACACTATGTCTCTTAACAATGAAAGGAAGGAAGGAAAGACAGGAGGGAGGGAGCAAAGGAGGGAAGTAAGAAAAGTCAGCTAAGACCTCTGACCCTGGAGCAAAACAGTCCTCCTTCCCCAAGGAGCTGGCTGACGTTTTAGAGCGGTTACAGATTTTTGTATGCCTTTTGAGGATGGAAGATTACTGTGTTTGAAAGATGAAGAGACAGATGCAAATGAAACAACGAGTCCAGTCACACAGCTAACTAGGAATAGAGCTTGGAATCCCTGCCACTCCCAGGGGCTTGCTGTGAAGTACACTCAGTAACATCCCACCCAAAGCAAGTTCGAGACCAAGGAAAAGGGAGGAAAATATAAGGTGCAACTGTCAAGATTTCAAATACGACACACACAAAAAAGGCATACACATAAAAAAAAAAACCAGAAGCAGTACTAGGAGGGAGGGGACACCAGTGAGGAGGAGTGAGGAGAGTAGGGTAGAAGGACAAATAAATGCAGCTACATATTTTATACATATACAGATATGTATAAAAATGTCTAAAAAACCTACTTCCTAAGTATGCTGATGTTAAAAGTTCATTTCAAAGCCCCTTTTTAAAAAGATATAGAAAAAGAAAGCTTCTAGAAGCTAAATGAAATTGAACAAGGCCGTTCTCTTAGCAGACACGGTTATTTAGTGCCTGCTAGCTTTGGTCTCGTGTAATAAGAAGCCGAAATAGATAGCCAGGCTGCTCTTGGCATTAGTTATTTATGGAAAGACAGAAAACAACTGTTCTTCACTGACTATGAACCAAGTCTGCATCTTAAACTTCCTTCTTGAGTCACTAGAATAATAATTTTCCTCCTGGAGCCCAAATACAAGCAGCAGGACTTTGTAATAATATTTGAATATACAAATTATGTGAGACTTTGCCATTAACAAACTTTATTTTACAGACCTGATAACCAGGCAAAATATTTTTCTTTAGTGCTGTGTATGATGCAACGAGTGAAACCAGAAACCTCAGGAGATGATCTCACTGTGAACAAAATAATAAACTAAGTGACTTTTCAAAAGCGGTCAAAATCAGGGCTCAAGGCACAGTCCAGTGATGCTGCACTTGCCTAGTAGGTGTAAGCTGCTGGGTTTGGTCCCCTCTATCAAATGAAAAACACAAAAAATGACCAAAGGTATATTGGTTAGATATGTGTTATTTTGAACATTGTTTTATCTTTTCTCGTAGTCATTTATTTTTTCTAAAGATTTACTTATTTATTATATATAAGTACACTGTAGCTGTCTTCAGACACACCAGAAGAGGGCGTCGGATTTCATTACAGATGGTTGTGAGCCACCATGTGGTTGCTGGGAATTGAACTCAGGACCACTGGAAGAGCAGTCAGTGCTCTTAACCACTGAGCCATCTCTCCAGCCCCGCCCGTAGTCATTTATTTTTATTCTGATATACTTCATTAGTCTTCAGACTCATTGAACAAATCTAAGCAAATGGAAAGCCATCTAATGCCTTAAACTAGGAATTTTATTGATGTTTATTTGTATAATGACTTGGGTATTCCCAAGTTAATCTATAAAGACACTAGGTTTTAAAAAAATATAACATTGTAATTAATTTCTGGAGCATTTCAAACACAGAGAGTTTGATCATATTCACACACACATGCACACATACACATGCCCACACACACACACACACACACACACACACACACACACTTACCCACAAACCCTCCTGAATTTAGCCATCCACTCCCTGTCCCCTCTTCCAATCCTTTTTAAAGCTAACTCCAAAGTTCCCTAAATAAATATTGGCAGTGTTCCTTGAAAAAAAAATGCTTTAGCAACTTTCCAAAGAAGGAAAAAATATATTGTTCATAAAGCCAGGAGGGAGAGGTGAGGGAGAGAGGGAGAGGGAGAGGGACAGATGCTAGAAGTCATCAAATATATAACAAAGTTATTTTGTGTTTCCAGTCTGGTCATATTAGATAGAAAGATCACCAATCTTGCCCTTCACTCAAACCTCTATCCTTTCCCTCTAACATACAAGAAGGTCCTATAAGTCATATTCTTAAATGGCTAATACATTAAGACCTTTAAGTGTGTTTTCTTCAGAATCACCCACTATTACAGCTGGTAGGTCAATGATAGAGGCAACAAAGTAGGAGGGGAAAGCACCTGGGATGTGGACTTGGGCCAACCCAACCACCCTACAGCAAGTCATGCAACCTGTTTCTCAATCTCAACCTCTTCACGTGCAAAGTGGAGGTAATAATGTACCTCACTTACAAGACCCATCAGAAGGAAAACAAAATAAAGATGTAATGAAATATCTACTTGTAGCATTTGTGTAGAAATGGCAGCTAGGGATTACTGGTGTGATTTTAATATGAAATGTACCACCCGGGTCAAGTGTCCAACCGTGTCCCTTGGTTGGTGCCATTATTTAAGGAAGCAGTAGGAACTTTAGGCCATAGGACCTAGCTAGAGGAAGTAGCTCACAGAGGGGCTTGCCATTGGTCATCCTGGCTCCTTGAGCTTTTCCTTTCTTTCTCTGATTTCTGGCTGCTGTGAGGTGCTGCCACATGCTCCCACCTCAGTGATGTTCTCCTTCTCCACATAGAATCAACAAAGCCTAGGACTATGAACAGAATCCAGAAACAACAATAAGTCGTTCCTCCCAACTTGTTTGTCAGGTACTTTTTCACAGTGAGGAAAAGTCTGAGACAATTATCAGATGCAACTGCCTCATTTACACAGGAGAACTTAAAAAGAAACAAATGAAAGACTCCACACCAAGAACAGCCATTCTTCAGGTTCTTAGTTACCTGCTGGCCTTTTGATAAATCTGAAGTCTAAAATCCTTGAGCCACTTTCTTCACAAGATTTTGTCTGACCATAAAGGCCCCAATCTCCTACAATGTCCAAATATTCCCTTAGCTTATGAATTATATAAAGTATGTCTAAACTGTCACTGTACAATTCTTCAAATTAAAATACTATGATTAAAAAACTGTCTGCTTTACCTTGGCCCTATAAGACACATGACATAACGAAAGTGTCTGCTATTCAAATAGAGAACATTTAGCAATATGTGTAAATCGTAAAAACTGCCATTTATTGACCATTTACTATGTGCCAGCCACAAAAGCAAACACATTACACACATTACTTCCTGTAACGCTTACACAGGCCTATAAGGTAGATCATGTTCTTCCGGTAAGGTTTTATGGCTCCTTGTTGTTGTAAACTTGACACAAGCTAGGGTCATCTGAGAAGATGGAACCTTAACTGAGAAAAATGCCTCCATCAGAGGCTTCAGTACTTGTTTGTTTGTTTGTGTGGGTGTACAAGTCAGAGGACAACCTTCCATCATGTGGGCCTAGGGTTTGAATTTGGGTTGTCAAACTTGACAGCCTCTACTCACAGAACTATCTTTTCAACTCCATTCTCATGACTGGTTTGGGAGGGCCCAGCTCACTGGTGCACCTATGTGCACATGGTTCTGGGTGGTATAAGAAAGCAGGCCGAGCAAGCCATAGGGAACAAGCCAGAACATAATACTCCTCCATGGCCTCTGCTTCAGTCCCTGTCTGTAGGTGCACTCCTTGGCTTCCCGTGATTACGTGAAGTTGAAAGGAACCCCTGCGTCCCCTAAGCTGCTTTCAGTGTTTTATCATAGCAACAAAAAGCAAACTAGGACATATCTATTTCTAAAAGTAAAAAAATGGGACAAAAATCTTGGATACTCATCAATTTAAGAAAACATGAATGGGAATGAATAAGTATGTTTTAAAAGATCATTATCACATAAACCCACCTAAAAGAGAAGCAATGCCTCTTTACACACAGCCTACATCCAGGAACTGAGCCTAGGTCATATGCAGGAGCAGAAGCAATCTTAATGGCTAAGACATCTCTCCAGCCCCTACCATCCTACTTCTATATTAGACCTTTTCATGAAAAGGACATTTAAAACAAGTATTTTGAAGGTGAACCTATACATTGTAAGAGAGTCATTTCCATTCCAGGCTGGCTAGGGAGATAGCTTTAGACTCTGTAGAGAACCTCAACCTGAGAGGCTTATTTCAATAAAAACATTTAAGTGTTTGGTCTGAGGCTTGCAAACATGGCCCAGTCATTTATAATAACGTTGGTCTTGCAGAGAACCGTGATTCAATCCCCAATGTCCAAGGGGTGAGACACAACCATCCACAACTTCAGTTCTGGGGGATCTGATGCTGCCTTCTTACCTGTGCAGGCACCAAGCACGCATGTGGTACACATGCACACATATGGCACGCATGTACACATGTACAGCAGCCAAAACAGTCACCCAAAAACTGAAATTTTAAAAAAACCAATAAAATATTTTTGCTTAGTTTTTCACCCTTAGAAATAATGCTCCAATTAATATCCTTGCACGAGTATCTTTTTGGTATCTGGTTAGGCTTCTTTATTTATGCTTTGGATATAGCTTAATGGTAAGGCTTGTCCAGCCTACACAATAACGCCAAGATTTAATCACCACCACTGCAATATCAGAAAACAAAACTTCTTTGTTAGGAGACCTCAGTAAGTGGAAATGATGTCAGAGAGGATGTGCATGCTACGTTTTAAAGATCTTGTCAGACTGTCTGGGGAAAAAAGCTTCAGCCAGAGTGTGTGAGAGACCATTTCTTCATATCCTTTACAAAATTGAAAGATATCTATCAGAAAGGTTTGCTCCTCTGATAGACAGAAAAATGTTCCTTGTTGTCTAAGGGGCTTTCACATGCTGATACTAGAAGTCCAGAGACAGAGGAACAAGGATTTTTCTTTTCTTTTCTATTTTGATTTTTTAAGACAAGGTTTCTCTGTGTAGCCCCTGGCTGTTCTGGAGGCCCAGGCTGGCCTCGAACTCAGAGATCCACTTGCCACTGCCTCCCAAGTGCTGGGAGTAAGGGCATGCAAAAAAAACGGGGGAGCACCACCGCCCTGCAAATAGTTGTCCTGTTTGTTTATTTTGTTTGTTTCGAGACATAGTCCCACTGTGTAGCTCTGGCTATCCTGGTGTTGGACGGTTCTGGGTAGAAGGTAGCTTGACCCAGAAAAACAAAAAACTCACTTTTGATCCAGAAGCTTAAAAAGGAAAGCTTTATTTTCTGAGTGCTCAGGGAGGTAGCCAGCCCGGGATCTGAACCTGGTCACAGAAAGGAGATTGTGCAACATTTTTAAAAGATGTAACAAAAAGCGATGGGAGAGTTGCGTTATCTAAGGAAGCGGAGGTTGGAGGCTGAGCCTTATCCCGGGACCCTGGGTCAAGGTCCTTAATTAGTTCTCCTAGACTTTTGGCCGAGTGATAAGGGGTGTGGGAACTCAGAGTGATAAGGGGACAGAGGAGGTCAGCTGCACGCGTAGTGAGTTAGGGCATAGCAGGCAATTGGTTATTTATTTTTTGTAATTTATGCACCTCGGTTTAGATAACAGCAATTTCCATAATCTTTACCAGTTAACAGACAATCACAAAACATTTGGAGAAGTGGGGTAGGTGTTCATTCCTAAGCCTGGGAACATGAACTTGTTTGACCCTGCCAGCAAGATGTAGACATTGTCCTCG
This sequence comes from Rattus rattus, assembly GCF_011064425.1. Classification (NCBI taxonomy): domain Eukaryota; kingdom Metazoa; phylum Chordata; class Mammalia; order Rodentia; family Muridae; genus Rattus; species Rattus rattus. The sequence continues at coordinate 94,499,688 of NC_046172.1, forward strand.
AGATAGCGGGACTCAGACAACTGTTTGCAACAGAAGCTGTTCAGGTGTAGGGAAGTCCCCAGCGGCCCTGGGACCTTGAACTTAGCTTCTCCCTATGATTAAATGGAGTCTGAAAACAAAATGGTAGTACTTAGAATAAGTGTCTTCTGTTTATTCCCAACTCTGGAATTAAGTATGTAGACCAAACTAAACCACACAAACTCACAGAGATCTGCCTGCCTCTGCTTCCCGAGTGCTGGGATTAAAGGCATGTGCTACTACACCCTTCACTAGACTCAGCTCCAGGTGCTCTTTAAATAATGCTAAAATTTTCATATGTAACATTAGCATTTCATAATTCTCTAACACGTATTGTCACATGATCTGTTTACTCCCATACCGCTTCATTTGTGGGATATTTGAGTTTGTCTCTAAAATGTGCACAACTTATAAACTGTAAGTTATGTCTATCTTTGTTCATAAATTTATGACTCTTTACTTTTGGAATATTTAAAACTCACTGAATAAAATAAGAGGTTTTAAGATAATTGACATTATCAGACGCAGTTTTGGGTGTAGTGGTGCCTGCTTTTAATCTCAGTGCTGGGAGGCAGGGGTAAAGCCTCATCTATAGAGTATTCCAGGACACCTAGCGCTTCAGTGCACCCTGCCTTTAAGAACAACAAAAATAAAAATTTTTCCTCTAATTTTCAAAAGAAATTGAAAAATAATTCGGAATCGTTTTCGAAAAGACTCTGGCCACCTCGAGGTGGCAAGCATGGCCCTGGCAGGCCTTACCCTTCTCCCCCATTCCCTCTGGCTTGTTTTTTTTAAAAAAAATGTTAGATTACATTCCTGAAGCTAGCCTCCAAGGTCCAGTCCCATATTTGGCCATTTCTTCCTCCTGAGGCCAACTACCAAATACTATCAAAAGTATTGGAGCCCACGATCAAAAGCCTCCTTTGATCACCTAATTAACGTACCCAATTAAAATTAAACCTCTCATCCTAACAAGGGATTTCCCCTTGTACATTTATAAACTACCATTTTCCTATGTGCCACGTCTGTCTGTTGTCTCCTCTCTATCCAGAGGCAATCTCTTGTCTCACTCTGACACAAATAGTCCTTACCCTCTCCTCCTTCCCCCTTTTCTCCCTTGTCCCTTCTCCCTCCACTTCTATCTCCTGTCTTTGTCTCTAATTCCCTGCCCATTGTCTCTCTGGGGCAAATAAATCTCCATTTTGCTGAGAACTTGTTCTTGGGGATCCTGAACCAATACTCTTCATTCCAATCTTAATAAGTAAATGGCCAATAAGAAAACAGATTTACACTGTGATGCTATAAAGTTTCATATGCAATTTTCTTAATCAGTGAGCCATCTCTCCAGCACCTCATATGCAATTTTCAAACTAAACATCAACTTTAAAAAACTCTATCAGCCCATGAAAAGACCAGCAGTCTCAACTGCCCTGGACCCTGGAGATCTCTCAGACACTGAGCCACCAACCAGGCAGCATACACCAGCTGATACGAAGCTCCCAACACATATACAGCAGAGGACTCCCTGGTCTGGACTCAGAAAAGATGCACCTAACCCTCGAGACTTGAGCCCCCAGGGAGTTTAGAGATCTGGTGGTGTGGGTGGTGTTGGGACATCCTTGTGGAGAACTGGGGGGTAGGGTATGGGAATGAGGAGCGGTGGGAGGGTGGGGCAGACCTAGAGAGGGATGAAGTCTGGACTGTAAGGACTAAAGAATAAAACGAAAAACAATAAAAATTCCATCAGCCAGCCTGGTGCTGCACGCCTTTAATCTCAGCACTTAGGGGGCAGAGGTAGGCAGATCTCTATCAATTCAAAGCCAGCCTGGTCTAACACAGTGAGTTCCAAGACAGGGCTGCATAGAGAAACCTTGTCTCAAAAAAGAAAATCAGTCAAAAAATAGTATTTGTTTTCAGAGCAAAGAAAAGTAGTTTTTCTTGTTTATATTTGAATTTGGGAGTATTGGCTTTCCCTCCTAGGAGCACAATATATTTTAGCATTATATGGAGGAAACTGTGAGGATGGAGATCTTATACAGAAATCACTGTCCTCAAATGACAGGTCAGCTACAATTATGTTTTCCTCTCTTACACCCTGGTTTTCATCGGCTTCAGAAAGCTTATGTTTGGGGACATAAGCAGACACTGACCAAGGGCTGAAAGAAAGACTTTGTAGAAACACAAGAAAAGTACTGATAGAAAGTATGTCTGGAAATGAACATAGACGAATAGCCAAGAAGTAATAAAAGTATTGAGAACTGATACAGTCTACAAATAACTTAAAGGAAATCAATTTCCCCGTACACATACCTGATTGTGGCTTTTAATGGCTCCTTTATCTGATACACTGGGAGTTGGGGTAGGGGAAATGACACAATCAAAATATATTGTATGGAAAATGTGTTTAATTTCAAAACAAAGATATGGAAACCTAAGAAAATTGGGAAACCATTCTACCTCATGTGGCAACCATGCCAATTACATCCCACTGAGATGGTCTTTTCCATTGGCAATTCAAGCCTCTGGTGAGCAAGCAGTCTGGAAGACTACATAGGAACTACATAGGGAGGATTGTGTTATTCAGGTACAGGAGGAAAAGCATAGTCTTCGTGATTGTAACAGAGAGCTAATGGTAATGACCCTGATCTGTGAGACTGGCATTAGAAGGTGTATAGAGAGGCCTCATTGGGGTGATTGTTAGTGTGTAGGGGGGAACCACATTAGCATTTTTTATTTTTTCTCCTACAAGCAAGAAGGGAAGAAAGCATTAAAAAAAACCCAGTATCTCGCGGTAAAGAACAAAAGCACACCCTCAGATTACATGAAAATCAATGTGACATCACTTAATGTCATAGAAGTTATGGAATTCAAAGACTGGGAAAGTTCTAGAAGATGCAAAATACTTTATCAACTGACTAGAATATAGAAGTATGTCCTGTCAGAACCAGTTGCTTTATGTTTGATAAACCAACAAATATGACACATTGCAAAACACAGATTAGGAACCTCAGGACAAAGGGCGGATCATCACCAATACAATTGTATCGAGTCACTCTGCTAGGATACGAAACAAAAGAAGGTCATGGCACTTCCAAGTCTGTGTTTCTAGGCTTGGGCTTTGTTGATACAGGTTTGACCTAAACAAGTTTTAACTTCTTACGATTATGAGTAAGAAACAATACTCATTTGCCTTTGCTATGTGAACTAACTAACAGTACACTTCTCAAGTGGAAATTTCTGAAATACTTTTTTTTTTTTTTTTTGGGAGCTGGGGACTGAACCCGGGGCCTTGTACTTGCTAGGCAAAGCGCTCTACTGAGCTAAATCCCAACCCCTGAAATACTTTTTTAAATATTGTTTACAGTTCAAGTTCTTTATTCCTTTAGAAAGAGAGTTCACAAAAGTACGGAATATATGCAAGGTTACACGGTGCTTATTTCAGAAGAGGAAAAGGAAGCACCCTGGACTCTGGGCTCAAGGTTCAACCCACTGGACGACATTGCCCACCTCCTACTAGTGTCCAAGAGCCTTCACAATTTAACCATGAGCAAAATCTCTACAAGGTCATTTCTATATTAAGCTTGCCTAGATTTTTTAAATGGGTAAAAACTAAGGAAAATACAGTCTCTTCGCCTTATGTGAAATGCGTCTAAGGAAGCAAATAAATTATTTGTTTGCATTGACACAGTGTCTCTATTTTGTAACCAGGGTTTTCTTTGAAACCAAGCCAGCCTTGAACTCACAATGAACTGATTGCCGCTGTCTTGAGTGCTGAGATTAAAGGCTTGGGCCACCATACCCACCTGAAATCAAATAATTTTAGGAATGTCCTGAAATTTCCCAGTTTGTTCTCGTTCTATCTGCATAAGTGCAACAAATGTTCATTCCATGTTTCAGAAGCCTTTGTGTGCAATCGATTTATCTTTTCCATAGTCAATTTGTCCCAACTGCTACTGCTTCTATTATCTCTCATGTGTCATCGTATTCTTGGTGTATGCTTAGTATCAAGAAGAGACTTTTTAATGTTGATTAAAAAATAGAATTCTGGGTTGGGGATTTAGCTAAGTGGTAGAGCGCTTGCCTAGCAAGTGCAAGGCCTTGGGTTCAGTCCCCAGCTCAAAAAAAAAAAATAGAATTCTTGGGAGTTAGGGACAGGAGGACATTTGTGCTTCTGTAAATATAATTTCCTCACACAGGCTTTCTCATTCTTGTTTTCTTCTCATCTTTTCATCTCCTGAACTATATAAAAGAACTTGTGAAGTTTCAGCAACACTCCAAAATAGGGAGTTAGCTACATTGAAATGGAAAAGAAAAGGAATCATGCAAAAAGGATTATTCTACTTCATTATCCATCAGAGAAAAATATATCAAAAGGACAACAGGGGAAAATATCATTTCATATACACATGGATGGCTAAAAAATATTGAAAATATTACCTCAAAAATAACACAAGAATTGGCAAGACTATTTTAAAAATGGAATCTTCCTACATTGCTGCCAGGAAAGCAGAATGGTGCAGCTGCTTGAGAAAGTAGTTCATCCACTCCTCAAAAAAGTTAAACCTAGAATTACTGAATAACCGAACAACCTCATTTCCAAATGTTTACCCAAACTAACTGAAAATGAATATGAAAACAAATGTACACATATGTTCATAGCAACACTATTTATAAGAGCACAAATGCAAAACTAAATCAAATATTTTTTTAACTCAAAGTCTATCAGCAGGTGAGTGAACAGCCAGATGTGTTGTACCTATTCAATGGAATATTTTCATCCGTAGAAATGAAATAAAATGAAATGCTGATCTATGCGAGGAAATAGATGAGCCTTGAAAGTATTGTAGTAAGCGGAAGAAGCCAGGCACAAAGGGTCATGTAGTATGATTCCATTTGTAGAACATCTAAAATACATTCATAATGACAATGGGAAATCGTAAATTCAAGATTGCATAATAAGCAAGGACTTTTGCTTTGGGCTTTTGGAGAGGTTTTAGAATGAGAGATCTGGTGACTTACAAAGTCATGATACTGTTTACTCTGAAAATATTTAATTTTATACTATTTGAACTTCACCTGTATAATGAGTTACGAAAAGAATTGCATTGGATTTATAACTTTTATTAGCTCTCAAAAATCTGAATATATAGCACATGACCTATAATCCCAGCACACAAGAGGCTCAGGCAGGAGCACTGCCATGAGCTTAAGGTCAGCCTGATTACATAGAAAGTTCCAAGCCAGTGCTGTCTACAAAGTGAAACCCCTGTCTCAAAAACCAATAGTTAATGAAAGATGTCCAAGAAGACATTATGGATAATAATCCTTCAGATAATAAAACTTAGAAGAGTAACTTTCTTGGGATGAAATTGTGCTCGATAAGATCTAGAATGATTGTCTAGCTCATTGACCTTGGCTTATTTTTCACTTATATCTGCATCTGTATATGTATGCATTTGTGGATGTGGATGTGTGTGAATGTGGATATGCACATGTATATCATTTATTTTGTTTTTATTTATATACATAAACTTAATTCTGCAATCTAACTAGACTTGGAATGAAGGAAAATATTGGAACCTAAAGAATATCACTATGAATGAGAATAGAATATTAAGTAGATGGGGTTGGGGGGGTGCTCTCCTGAGCTACAGAAAAAATGATCCAGTAGGTAAGATACCAGTTAATAAAAAGAATTGGAATTAGAGTTGTCCACTGATGAAAATGTGATCTTCTTACTGATCTTGTCATTCCTGAACAAAAAATGCTTCCACAATGCTCACGCCTTCATTCGCCTTCCCAAAGTCTATGTGCCATCCACCCACTACACAGTGCAGATTTGGAAAACAACAGCAACAGCAGCAGCAACAACAACAACAACAACAACAACACACAACACAAAACATGGAATGGTTCAACATTTGCCATGGACAAGATGCCAGGACCAGTGTACATCAGGATGAAGTCCTCAGCCTCAAATTTCTCTCTGTAGCTAAACCTTCGCCAGTGCCATTGTGGTAATGGTATGTGACATCACCACCCTGGTCCATGAATCCTGGAATAATGCTATGAAAGGAGGAACCCTTCTAACCAAATCCTTTCTCCCCAGTGCTCAGAGCCCAAAAGTTTTCTGCTGTCTTTTGGAATTTTGTCTGCAAACAGCTCATAGGGACTCAAGCGTAAAGGGGTCTGTCAGTTGTGATGTTGAAGGGAACATGATGCAGTTAGCGATAGCTGCGGCAAGTGGAGACCCAGGAACAGAGGGGCGGCAATCAGGTCATAGCCACTGATTCATGTTTGCAAACCCTCTGTACTAGTTATAAACACTTCAGTGAGTTCTTCACTCACATATAATGTCAAATACGAGTATTTTGAGATGTGACATAAATTGCACATTACATATTATTCTCTTAAATTATTTACCTCAACACTCATAAATTACTTTTAAAAAGATAATCAAATTTACTTACAAATCTTTTGTTTTAATTGTCACCAAGCCTGATGACCTGAGTTTGATTGATCCCCCAGGGCTTAAATGATGGAAGGAGAACTGAATTTTACAGGTGCCACTTTGATAACACAAAACCCCCTGACATGAACCCCACACACACACACACACACACACACACACAAAGAGACGACGAGCCAGACAGACTGACAGAAAGCAGAGACAGAAACAGAAGACAGAGAGACAGAGACAGAGACAGAGAGACAGAGAGACAGGCACAGACACAGACACACAGAACAAGAGAGAGACTGAATAAAAACAACTTCAATTGTGCAAATGTCCTCCCTGGGGTGAAAATAAATCCCACTCTGTTTAGACTCGCTACATTATGTTATTGTCTTTTTCATTATAGTAACCTTGACAATATTTTTACTAACTTCAACTTTTCCCCTGTTGTCAAAAAAAAAAAAAACCAAAAACCTCTTGATGGTCAATGTTCAAGGATTATTCTTCCAACCTTCTGTGACTCCTTCACCAACAGCTTCAAGATCATCGTCAGTTTTCAATTTTGTCTAGCCCTTCACAACAATTGAAGTCAGTGATTCAATGTCATTTTCCTCCTGGGTAATAGTATCTGTCTTAGTTCACTATCTGTTGCAGTGTGAGGAGGAAAGCCTTACAGGTTACAGTCCATCATCAGGGAAGCTAAAACAGAAACTCCTGGCAGGAACTTGGAGGCAAGAACTGAAACATAAACCAGAGGGGAACACTTGCTCTCCGTGTCTTGCACGGCTACCATTCTTCTAAAGGCCAGGCCAACTTGCCTGGGAATGGTTCTACAGACAGGCCTCATAGACCAGTCCGATAGAGACAATTCTTCAATTGATGTACTTCTTCCTAGGGGACTCTAGTTTGTGTCAATTTCACAAAAACTAACCAGAACACTAACAGAACAAGTTTGCAAATTTGTCTACTATAAAGTGTAAATTAATAGTTCAACTTTTTTTTTCAATTTGGGGAGTCTACATACTTATTTTACGGATTACAAAGAACTTTTTATATTTTGTTGGCATTGCAATAAGTGCAATTTAAGAATAATGCTGTCTTTCTGTTAAGGCTTCTTTGTTGCAGAAAGACAGTCCACTCATTTGTGGATGAGAAGGCTTCAACTACAGGAATGAAATAGGATTCTTTCAAATTAATGATGTCTGCCAAATCCAGCGATTTTTCAGTCCTTTTCTATAGTATTTGTGCAGAGAAAGCCATCTTAACTAGTAGATAAGCTTTAAATTAAAAGGTTTAGTGATCTTTGTGGGTGATTTCTCCTTTATATTACAGTTTCCCTCTTTGGTTTGCCCTTCCCTCTCTCAGTACAAAAGCCTATTCTTCCTTCTAGGTGGTGCAGTATCTATTGGCTGAAGCCAGTACTGAAATGAAAGCTCGTCTTAAATCAGTGAAGCTTCCTCTATGCCTTTCTTTACCCATACGACTCTAAAATAAGACTTTGGGGCCTAGGCTAGAGAAAGACTGATAAGAGGAATTTTGCTTAGTGTTTCTCTTTGCTGACTATGAAAAATGAAAGGAAATTAGAAAGCAAACTGGGGGAGCAAGAGGTTGATATTTTGGCTGATTCTTTCATCTTGAGTCCCCAAAAAAACTTCATATAACCAAATGCTGAGGGAACCATTATAACTGGTTTTTCTTCTTTGTGAGTTTTTCTTTTTCCCTACCCTTTATCCCCACAGTTTCACCCCCTGTCACTAGATAGGAAAGGAAGAAGGATAGAGGGAAGAGAGACAGAGATCTAGGAAACTAATTGTTCTTCTTTGAGAACAACTACTAACAAACTGAAACCATACCACCACCACCACCACCACCACCACCCACCACCACCCCTACCACCACCACACCTACCCGCAATGACCAACAACCCACCCATCCTACCTCTTGTGGCCCTAACGTTTTATACCATCTGAAAAATACTCAAAATTCTAAGTGATCACACAATCACAGAAACTATCTGCACAAAACCATGCTTCTGCTAGAGCATGAGGCAAATCATAGTCAGCTGCTACAGACAATCTGAAGCAGTGTCATATACCCACGCAGGGATTAAAATGAAAATATATTCTTAAAATATTTCTGTGTTTTTAAGAGAAACCAAAATTCCAGAATTCTCACTACAAACCATTTTTATGAGGAACTTTCCATGATGCCGGGATCAAATAATCATGTTCATAATAAAAAAAAAAATACAGTTGGATAGCAACCCCAGATTACGGTACTAAAGCTAGAAACTATTAATGGAATTTGGAAGCCAGTTATACCCTGGACACGGACAATAATGTTTACACCAAGGCATCAGGAACAGAAGTAGTGACAGCTAGCAGACTCTACTTGAGCATCTAAGTAAGCCTGTTGCAACACATGTGGATAAACTAGCCAGCTGAAGAGAGCCAGGACAAAAAGTACAACTGGAGTCTGTTTGGATGATGCTCTATTTCTTTTGTGACTGGATGGAAGCTTGCAACTGATATAATCTAGGTTTCATATGATCCCATTTCGACATGTAGAAAAATCTGGGATATTTAGGTCGTCATATGAGTCTTGTTTTCTAGGCCTTAAAAACAACAGAGACTTCTACAATCTAGCTTGAGCTTAGAAAAATACTGGTCCAGGCATGGTAGTGCACATTGATAATCGTGGCACTTGAGGACAAAAAGGCAGGTAGATCCTATAGGTTCAAGGCAGTCCAGTACTACATAATTCTGAACCAGCCAAAAGTTATATAAGTAGGAACCCTTTCTTCAAAAAGAAAGGAAGAAAGGGAAGAAAGGAGGAGGAGGAGTGGAAGAAAGAAAGGAAAGAAAATACCATGTGGCTCTTGAGCCATTTACCATCTCTCAAAGGCCCTTCACGCTATCTTGCCCAACAGCCTAATAACTGGCTACTGTTCTAATCCTCTGTAAATACCACTCCATTAGTGTTTGCCACATAGTCTCCTAAATCAATAGGGATGTTCTGCCTTCAGAAAAGTCCTCTATCTTATATTCCCTTTGTCCCTCTTCATAAGCTGACTATTCTTCTACAAACACATTGTGCAGTGAGCCCCTTTGCTCCTCTCAGTTAATAGTATTTCTTTTGTGAGAGTTGGTATCTGAGAACCCAGACATTCACTCCTTTTAGATAACAATAGCTTTATATCTCACTTTTTGGCTTGTTTATCTAATGCAGAAAACCAAGCACTCAAATTATATATTTATTATTTATTTTTACTATTCCCTTTATATTCTGCTCACTGTCCCCTCCCAGTCATCCCTGCCCACAATCCTTTCCCCACCCCCTTCTCCTCTGAGTGTGTAGGGTCTACTGGGTATCCCCCAACCCTGGCACTTTGAGGGCCTGTGAGGCTAGGCACTTCCTCTCCTCCTGACACCAGACAAGGCAATCCAGCTAGAAGAACATACCATACAGGCAACAGCTTTTGGGACAGCCCCCACCCCACTTGTTTGGGACCCACATGAAAACCAAGCTGCACATCTGCTCCTTATGTGTATGGAGGCCTAGGTCCAGCCCATGTATGTTCTTTGGTTGATGGTTCAGTCTGTCAGACCCGCAATGGTACAGATTAGTTGACTCTGTTGGTCTTCCTGTAGAATTAGCTTAGACCACAATCCTTTCTCCTGTTCTTCCATAAGGCTCCATCCACTGTGTGACTGTGGGTGTCTGCATCTGTCTGAGGAGTCAGCTGCTGGGTCGAGCCTCTCAGAGGACAACATGCTCCTGTCTGCAAGCATAACAGAGTGTCATTAATAGTGTTAGGGAATGGTACTTGTCCATGGGATGGGTCTAAAGTTGGGCTGGTTATTAGTTGGCCATTCCCTCAGTCTCTGCTCTATACCCTGTGCCTACATTTCTTGTAGACAGGATAAATTTTGGGTCGAAGGTTTTTGTGGGTAGGTTGGTATCCCTATTGTTCCATTGGGGTTTCTGCCTGGCTACAGGAGCTGGTCTCATCAGGTTTCATATCCCCAGTGCTGTGAGTCACAGCTGAGGTCACCCCAGTCATTCTTGGGTGCCTCCCTTGTCCCAGGTCTCTGTCTCTTCCTGAAGATGCCCCCTAACTCCCCACCTCCATCAGTGCCATTCATTCTCATGGCCATCTGGCTGTCCCTCCTGTCTCTCCCGAAACTTGATCCTGAACTACAGGCAATAGAGAGAGAGACAACCTCCATTCCTCTCCCCATCCCCTCTCTCATCCAGTTACTTCCTTCCATTGGCTTCATGACTATTTTATTCACAAGTAAGATTAAAAGCTTTCTCACTTGTGCCCTCCTCCTTGTTTAGCTTCTTTGGGTCTGTGGAGTGTAGCACGATACCTGTAATTTATGGCCAATATCCACTTACAAATTAATATGCATGTCCTTTTGGGAATAGGTTAATTCACTCAAATTGATATTCTCAAGATCCATCCATTTGCTTGCAAAATTCATGATGTCTTTTTTTTAATGGCTGACTAGTATTACGTTGTGCAGATGTACTATATCCTAAGATGAGTTACCAGTATATGCCATAGAAATTTAACACGTCATTCTAAGATATTTGTGGACATGGGCAAGGGAACGAACACTAGTGCCAATTTTGATTGTGATAAAGCAGAAAACTGTATCATAAAAAGGATGTTTCGGGGGATTTGAGTAAACAGATATGGTATTAAAGCAACATTAATCCTGTGGTGGTTTGAATAGGAATGTCCCCCTCAGGTTCATATAGTTGAATGCTTGATCTTTAGGGAGTGCCACTATTGGACAGGGGTTTGGAGGTGTGGCCTTGTTAGAGTAGATGTGTAGCCTTGTTGGAAGAAAGTGTGTTGCCGGGGTATGGCGGAACTCAAAACCTCAAATAACCATGATTGTGTCTCTCTCTGTGCCTGTGGATCTGCATATTTAATTCTCAGCTACATGCCTACCCCTGTATGTGATCATGATTCCTGCCATGATGATAATGTACTAAACCTCTGAAACTAAAAATAAGCTCAAATTAAATGTTTTCTTTTATAAGAGTTGCTGTGGTCATGGTTTCTCTTCACATCAATAGAACATTGACTAAGACAAACGTACAGGTCATCAGAGTTGAGACCTGAGTTTCTTTACTAAATTTCCATTGCCTCTAAGAAATTCATGAAATCAAATGGAATCCAGGATTCTTCTAAAAAGAAGTCTTAAATAAAAGAAAGTGAATTTATACTAGACCTGATTATGTTCCAGTGGTTTCTTCATAGCAAGCCCAAGCAAGTAACCTCTATCTAGAGAAATGCAGTACAGTTAAGGTAAAGTAAAACCTTAAGACTCCTCTCTGATGACAGGCTTTCCCATTCACAGCAAGTAATTCTCCTGCATGACGGACAACAATTAAGCGTGCTGGGAACATGCAAAAACTGCCATGGACCTTCTTCTGTACCAGTTCGTGTGGGTCACATACATATGGTATTTGTGTCTCTTACATTACATAATACATAATGCAAAGGAAGCATGTGTGTGCACATGTGCAGAGGAGATGGGGAGGTGCTGAGGAGCAGACTAGAAACACCAGAATGTGGCCCCTAAAGGCTACAGTGTTGGGGAGCTTCATTAAAAACCCCGAATTTAGGGGTTGGGGATTAGCTCAGTGGTAGAGCGCTTGCTTAGCAAGCGCAAGGCCCTGGGTTCAGTCCCCAGCTCCGAAAAAAAAAAGAAAAAAAAAAACCCGAATTTTAGCTGAACTCTAGAAAGGATGACAGGACAATCATTTGGCAGAAGAAACAGTGTGAACAAAGCTAGATACTGGGAGTGAACAGAGTGTGTGGAGAAAGGAAACTTAAGTTGCCTTCCCAGGGCAAAATAATGCTGAATAAGAGTGATAGATATTTTCAGACTTCCAGTGCTTACAATTTAGAACAGAACCTTGAAATTTTAAACAATGAAGAGGGCAAGGTCCTCGTTTTCTATGTATCTGACATGGATATTTTATCTCACTAAAGATTTCCATACTCATTGACATCTTAGAGGACCAAGCAAGAATGTACACACTATAAGTTCAAGGCCCTGGATTCAGCCCCCAGCTCCGGAAAAAAAAAAAGAAAAAAGAAAAAAAATAATATTGCCTTTTAATAACACAAGGAGAAGAAATGATGATGTATAAATTGAACAAAGTATAAATAAATGAAGTGTGGCTTGGGATGTAGCTTCTGTATTCTGAAAGCAAACAATTAGTGTTGCCGCACCCTGATTTTGATATTCTTTGCTTAGGGACCACTTTAACACTGCCAAGAAAACATAAGAACTTTGTTCAGATGTACAATTAACACATAATGAAAAGTCAACTTTTCTAGTCTATTTATATTTTACTCTTCAATATAGATCACTACTTTCCTGAATTTTGACTAAGAGTTGCAAAGATGTCTGTACTCATTTTACCACAAAGTCCAACATATTTTCTGTTACTCTGCCAAGCAAAGAGTGTGGAAGTTAGCACTCAATCCTAATAAGTAGAACTCTATACAAACAGGAGGAAAAACATCAATAGCACTTGTTGGATACCAGAGATGCAAAGTCCAAAGAAAGCCATTGTTTCCAAAACTGTAGGGACTGGAGGATGCAGAGAACTGCAATTTACCTATGCAAAGACTAGCCCAGAAACCTCCAAAGGCATTGTTATAGAACAGAAAAAAAATCTAAATTGGAATTGATGGAGAGAAATATATGTATGTCCTGAGTATTCGATAAGATTCCATAGGCATTCTTATGTTCTCACAGTGAAGATGGGGTTTGGGGACCCTGAGTACACTGTAGGGGGAAGGGAAGAGCAGCCATTTTCAAAAGGTCCAAACTATTCTGCTCTTTACAAGGACTGTCCTCAAGAGAAACTATTAGCAGAGGATGGCCTATTAGACTGTTATTACAGTTGAATTATCTGGGAAACAAAAATACAGAATGTCTTTAACTCTAGTCAATCTGTCTCACTCAAGATTGAGGGAGAAATGTGAAATTTATAGCCCAGGGGGATGAAATCACTGGTAGACTAAAAGTTAATCATAAGAATAGAGGATGCGGGGGTTGGGGGTTTAGCTCAGTGGTAGAGCGCTTGCCTAGCAAGCGCAAGGCCCTGGGTTCGGTTCCCAGCTCCGAAAAAAGAAAATGAAAAGAAAAGAATAGAGGATGTGGGGGCTGGTGAGATGGCTCAGTGGTTAAGAGCACTGACTGCTCCTCCAGAGGTCCTGAGTTCAATTCCCAGCAACCACATGGTGGCTCACAACCATCTGTGATGGGATGTGATGGCCTCTTCTGATATACAAATGTACATGCATATAGAGCACTCATTAATAAAATAAATCTTTAAAAAAAAAGAATAGAGGATGCTTCCCTGCCCCACCCCACCTCACCATCAAATTCATAGATGCCCACTAACACAGTTTATTTTATGTTTGGATTTTAGCAAAAAAAAAAAAAATTACGAAGAATAGGAAAGGACAAAAAGGAAAGTTTGAGAAACAGAACAAGTATCCTTGAATATGGCAGAGAAGTTGGAGTGTTCAGATTGTTAATTTAAAATAACTATGATTCATGTTAATGAATCTAGAAGAAAGAGTACACATCCAGTGTCATAGTTACTGTTCTATTGCTATGAAAAGACAGCAGGATAAAGGCAACTCTTATTAAAGAATGCATTCAAGTGAAGGCTTGCTTACAGTTTTAGAGGGTTGGTCCCCGATTATTGTGGCAGGCACGGTGCTGCAGCAGTAACTGAGAGCTTTACATCCTGATCTGCAAGCAGACAGCAGTGAGGGAAGAGAAACACTGGGACTGTCTCGGGCTTTTGAAACTTCAAAGCCCACTCTTATTGACACTGTGAAGTGGAAACTTCTGGTTACTTTGGAAAGTCAGTTATGTCAAATGATGTTTTGCTGGGCACACAGGTGAAAGAATGTCTTCCAGAAGCAGACGCAGGCGAAAGAATAGTTTGCTATAGCAGGCATGTGAAAGGATTGTGATGTTTAGAAAGATTACAAATATGACCCCCACAGACAGTGAGAGCTTGATCATTGGTTCCCTTTGCTCTTCCTCTCTATTCTTTGCTGACAATGTGAATATATTGGTTTTGCCTTACATTGTTTGCACTGAGCTTCACCTGTGGTAACTTCCATAAAGAGAATATTGCCCAAAGAGTGCAGCTTCTTGCCACTTCCTCGGACTCAGGCCAGTTGGAAAGCCTCACAGTTTCTTCCGGACTGACCTGCTTTTGATGATTCCTGTGAGGTGTGCTGAGTGGACCGCACTGCAGCTGCTTGTTTGTGTGTGGTGTCTGCCAAGTGGACTGGACTACAGCTGCTTATTTGTGTTTGGTGTTTGCTCATGTGGACTGGACTGAGATCAACGAAGATTGGAATCTCCCCAAAGAACTATTTCTAAACAGGTTTACTTGCCCTATATCCTACTAACCTTTTCTTTTCCCACTACATCTGTGAGCAGTGAGCTAGAGGAGACTGAACCATTAGTCAAGTGGGCTGTGAAAAATTTATGCCTACAACACACCTCCCCCATGAAGGACTTACCTACTCCAATATAGTCATATTAAATAGTTCTACTCTCTGGTGAATATGCATTCAAATGAGCCCATGAGACCATTCTTATTCAAACCACCACAAATGAGTGGGGCTAAATATGCTATCGGTAATAGTCATAGATGTCATGTGGGAAGCAAGGTCCTATCTCTGGAACCAAGACAAATGGCTAAACGAATGAAAACTTGAAGAGATGGACAATATGAAAAAGAGATAGTGCTCCCTAGAGTAACAGAATTTATAGAATGAACACACACACACACACACACACACACACACACACACACACACAAAGGGAATTATTAGAACAATTCATAGGCTGTGGTCTAGTAATCCATCAATGGTTGTGTAAGAATCCAGTAGTTGTTTATAGTCTACAAGACTGGGTGTCTCAGTTGGTCTTCAGTATACATCATAGAAATAGGCTCTAATGTCAATGAAGAAATGGACTTGCCAGCAAGGTGAGAAAAAGCAAGCAAAGAGGAAAAACTTCCTTCTTCCATGTTTTTATGTAGGCTCCCAGCAGAAAATATGGCTCAGATTAGAGGTAGGTTTTCTGCTTCCAAAGATCTGGATTAAAAGTGTATCTTCCCATCTCTAAGACTCAGATCAAAGGTATGCCTTCTCACCTCAAAGATCCAGATTAGAAGTAGATCTTCCCACTTCAAATTAAGCAAAAATCCTTCAGAGGTGTACACCCTCCAGTTTTTGGATTTTAGTTAATCCCAGATATATAGTCAAATTGACAACCAAGTTTAGCCACCACAGCCTTAGTAGAATGGACACAGCTATGGAAAGAATTGCTGTGCTTAAAGATATGTCAACAGAAACATCCTAAACTGAGATGTGAAGTGAAAAATACCCCACAGAAAACAAAATGCAATCCTAAGAACTTTACGTTAACTCTAAAGGATATAAGTTTAAGGCCATTCTGGGGTTCATAGAAAGACTATATCAGAAAAAAATGATGCCTAAAATCATCTCACTCAGCAATACTAGACGATATACTTCTAACAAAAGTGGACTGAACATCTTTAAAATCTCCAGTTGAAACAACAGGCTACTTTCTGAGCCATTAAATACATCTGAACAAAAAAAAATACATCTGAACAGATTAAACAATAGAATAACAAAATGTATGAACTCAGACCCCAGTGGATTTGAGGAAAAATCAGAAAATCCAAAAAATCCATAGATTAAACAACACATTTCTAACAATACATAGAGTATAGAAGAAACCTGAAGAGAAATTTATGAGTACTTTGAATTAGGTGAAAATGTAGCTATTATGTTTGTGAGACGGAATTAAAAAAAGTCTTTGTTCCTCACATGGACATTTTTAGCAATAAATGTATATATTTGAGAAGAACAGTGTTTTATTTTCTCCATCTTTATTAAGTTGTATATTTCTTATTTACATTTCAATTGCTATCCCCCTAACCCCTACCCCTCCCCTTTTATATGTGTGTTCCCCTCCCCATCCTCCCCCCATTACTGCCCTCCCCACAACAATCACAGTGTTTTTAACCTCTCACCTTGGAAAACTAAATCGGAAGCTAAAATTAAATTCAAAGAGAAATGAAGAAATAAAATAATAAGCATTAATTAATGAAAATTTAAACAGGAAAACTGATAAATCAACAAAACCAAAAACTAAGCCTTTGGGAAGATTGATGCTAGATATGTGTCTTGATACACTATCTGAAGAACAAAGAACGATGACGCTTTCATTTCTACTGTAGCCTGGTTCAATATTAGAAAATCAATGAATATAATACATTCCCACAACAAGCTTTAAAGAGAGGAAATGACTTAGTCATATCAGTCATACCAATGGGTACAGAGAAATTAACTCAGTGAGTATGACTCCATTTGCAGTAAACACTTGCAACATCCTTTGTGTAAAGAGACTGTTGAACAATAAAGTGAGCCCTAAAGTCAGCTGTTGGCTTTGGACTATAATAATGCGATCAGTGTAGAGTCAGCATTGTCGCCGAGCTCCAGTTTAGACATGGGCGTTAGGTGGTGGAGAACTGCATATTCAGGTCGAGGTGCATATAGAACTAAGTACTTTGTGTTTGTTAAATGTCTATTATCTATCTATAACGAGGGAAAACACAATGAAAAAGTTAACAACTAATTAGTCCAATGGCACAATTAGATGTCAATATTTTCAATTATTTACATTAGAAATTCCAGTTACACGACCATGTTTATTCCTCTCATTACACTGGTATTTAACTTGGCATGGGACTTCTGCTTCAATCATAGACGATACCATTATAAAACCTAGGAAGCTATCTGAACTTGGACATAGATGTACAATTCAGTCTGAAGGATTAAAAAGCTGAAAACATCCATCACTTAGTACTCTGTGGGAAAAAAGTAATTAACCCATTTTACCGAATATATCCAGTCATTCATTTAAGTGTTTATTAGGAGAATGCTGTGGTGCTTTATGTTAAAGTGCTGGAAACTCATGGTAAATCCTGACTTTAAGGAACTTGCCCCTTGTGAGTATCGTCATACATATAGTAACGTATGAAGACCCGGGACACCAGCCTGTGGAGTCATCTACTCCTTCCTGAAGGAAGGCTGGCGGCCAAAGCCGAGGCCCCTGAGTTTTAAAGCAATTTGAAGGGCTATTTTTTCAGATGTCTTTACTGTGTGACTTGACAGAGTGGAAGTGGTTTGGCTGCTTTTTAGAAAACAGGATCCACAAAAAGTCTCATAGTAAGCTGAGGCTGGGGTATGACTGTAATCTCAGCTCCTGGAAGGTAAAGGCAGGAGGATCTCAAGGTTAAGGACAGTCTGGACTATGTAGTGAATTCCAGCCCTGCCTGCAGTACAGAGCGTAAGTCTGTTTCAAAAACTACAACAACATACTAGAAAACACGAAAAGGTAAGGAAGGAAAGAGAAGAAAAAATGTAGGTAGGAGGAGGGTAAGAAAGAGGAATGTGGGAAAATCTTTGCTAAAGGGTTAATGATGTTGCCTTTGACAAGGAAGAAAAGGACTACAGCTCTTTTCAGCTGACTTCCACTCCCCGATACTGATCTATATATGTCTTTGTTTTGTTTTATTGCTGTTGTTGCTATTGTTGTTGTTGTTTTCCAGAGAAAGGGTTTCTCTATGTAGCCCTGATTTCCCTGGAATATACTCTTGTAAACCAGGCAGGCCTCTAACTCACCTGCCTCTGCCTCCAAAGTGCTGGGATTAAAGATGTGTGCCACCACCACCCATCTTATAAATCCTGTTGAATAAAAATATAAAAAAAAGTTATCAAGTAGCCATACCAGACACCTTATAACAGGTCAACTGGTCTAGTCAGAGAACCAAGGGAAGCTATCTTAACTATCTTATTTAAGTTTCTGAAACTTCAATCTGGAAGATGATTAAGAGGGAGCTGGGAAATAAAGAAAAGAATTCAATTCTAATAGAGACATTAAAACACACCAAAAGCTCTACCCAAAGTGGGCAAAATGACCTAAATGCAAAAGATCAAGTGGCTGATGATCCCCCACCTGTCATCTCAAAGAGTGGACAGGATATATTTAACGGTGAGGCTGATTTGGTATGTAATCACGACCTCTAGTTTTGTTTTCATTAAAAAGATGGTGTGGAGATTAAAGAGCTCAAGACAGGGCAGCAAAACAAGCATATGTCAGATAACATGGGAACCTGGAAGCCACATTCCAAGAGTTTTGTGTCTATGGTCAGAACAAGGAAAAGGAAGCTATGGCAGTTTTAAGAGGAGGGTACTCTAGCATCCATCAGAGTGAGGACAGATTGAAAGGGAGTGGACATAGATGTAGGAGGATTATGGAGTGTTGCAGTAGTCTAGGTGACAGGTAATGGTCCAGTGGTGTCTATGGAGATGGAAAGAAATAAATGGATTCTAAGTATTTTTAGCAAGCAAAAGGCTTTAACAAACCACATGATGCTAGAACAGGCTTCTGAGACAGGGAAGAAAGCTATGTGAGCCTGACAGTGCTTGGTGACAATCCACAGCAGAGGTCAAGTGTTCAGAGGTCAAGTATCAGATATAGTGTTCTCCAGATCTGAGATGTTGGATTTGGAAATATAGGCTGGAGAGCACATATGGGTACATCACGTAATTCAGCTGTAGATAATAGCAGAAAGTATAGATGAAATTGGAAATAGCTGAGAATTAGACCTCAGGCGTTGTCATTAAAGGAGTTTCCTGACTCACGGAGTATTTCTTCATTTATGGAATCTAGAAATCTGGGATACTTTGTTCTCCTTGGTTAGTCAAAATTTTTGGCAGTGTCCCAAAAACAACTGTCTCCAGTGCAAATCAGCATTTCATTTGTTGAAGGGGACAGTGGCCGTAAGGTTACGTTCACTTATTACCAACCACCGTGAGGAAAATGCTAGCATACAATGGGTGAGGATTGAAGGTGACACACGCTTAACTTGTCAAAATATTGAGCAAAGCCAACATAGCAAAACTAGGATTCAAAGTGAGCTGAGCTTCTACCATTTTTCAGAGTGGTATTTGCCAAGAGTGAAGAGTCAACTCTTGTGATTTTTCAAGATGGCCAGTGTCTTACCTAGGCAGCGAGAGCTGTGCTTGGTAGGCATCCTGTCTATGACTCTGCTCTGAGGGGAAAAAAAAAAACTAAAGGGGAAAAGAACAGGGGCTCTTCCTGCTTCGTTAGCTTACATGCTTATGCACTTGGGATGGAAAAGAAACAAGTCAATGATCTGGTTGATTCACAATGTTGCCCTCTGAATCAAAAAGTTACTCAATGATTTGGAGAGGGGGCGGTGAGTGTGTTTAGAGTCAGGAGTCTGAGCCTTGGATGACCATGGGCAAACATTGTGGGACAAACTTCTAAATTCCTTCCATTTTATATATCAGCATGCAAACCTGTTCTTCCTGGGGGGTTTGTTATGAGAGTCTGATGAGACAGAATCTGAAAGCATTTTTTTAAATGTCAGTCATTATTATGCAAAACCCAAGCCATCTTCTAAGAGCTAGCCTGTTGCAATGAAAACTGATGTACATCCATGCATCAATTCCGGTTCATTTTTTACTTCTGAATCATGTTTTCTGTGAAAGTGAAGACTTCTGAGCTAATTCAGATACATGCAAGCTGTTTCAAAGACCACAATTAAATATCAAGATATCTAAATAAAACATTCCTAATTAATCATTCAGTTCACAAACGGAAACTCTAAAACAAAAAAGTATAAAACCGAGAATAGTTTTTATCATGTTCTAAACTCAAAAAAAAAAAAAATTGACACAGCGTCTCTAGATGCCAGCTGTGTCGTAGACTCATCTCACTTCCCTCTTCCTTCAGTGTGCTTCACCCCTTTCAGCTTCTGTGCTTTTCCTTCGAAACCTCTGTTGTGACTACTGCTGTTCACTTCGAATTCAAGTTCCTGACATCTCTCTCTCCATTAAGATCTCAGCAAATGCTATACTCTACATACTATTGTGAGGCTTTCCCTAGATACCATCCTTGGTACTTAGTACCACCTAACATTTTGTGGTTGTTGTTGTTTTGCAATGCTAAATATAGAGATGTGTGTGTGTGTGTGTGTGTAGCCTGTGTCTCCTAGGCAAACGTTCTACAACTGAGCATGACCCAGTCCCTGTCTTTATTTTTCTGTAGTCTCCCTAACAAGAATGGTAGCTCCTGGGAAGGGATTTATAAGGACAGGACTGGGGGCTTGGGGGTGGGGACTTCAATCTTGATGTAAAGTGAACTTTTTTTTTTTTTAAAGCTATTGAAGAAAAAGAAGGAAAGAAAGTAAATGCCACAGGAGCGGTTTCCCCCATTGAATTTTTCCCCTGCAGTAAACTTAGCACGTAGACTACAGGCCAGCACACAGTAGACATGCAATAAATAATTGTTGAATGAATAAATCTTATTTCTACTGTTTCATTGCCTGGAAAAAAAGTCACCCTTTGTAAAATACCTGACTACCGGGAATCTAAAATACTTTAAATAGGCCATTGAGGGAGTTAACAATGGTCAGTACATAAAGGCACCTTACCCCCAAGGCTGACCTGAATTTGATATCCAAGATCAATATTGTAAAAGGAAACAAAGGATCCCATAAAGTACACATAGACAATAAATTAAATAAGCAAGTCATGGAATGGTCACTAAATAAGGTATGTTTCTATGCGTAATAATTTGCAAAAAATCTAGAGAGCAACAATGAAGTTTTTATACATTTTTATAGCAAAATCACTTCATGCCATCAAGACAAAAGAGCAATGGGACTCTTGAGTTAATGCAGCTGTGTTGAAAGCAGATGTCGTTTTAAAAGTTTCTCTGTCATTAAAACAATATGTGGCTGTCGATGAGAATTGGACAAATCATCTGCACGTTCCTTAAACCAAGAACCTCACTGAATCAAGTATTTGGTGATAGCTGCTATTATCATTAGAGTATATTTTCCAAGAACCAAGTCTCATAATAAGCTACAAGTATAAAAACAACGTGTGTCCATTACAACACAACACAGAGCACAAAGAACATGGGGACTTAGTGGTGTCAGTATTGACTCCAAATGGTACAGTTATTATCACACACACACACACAAAAAATCGAATGGGAACTGTGTGTGACCATAAAACAAGATGGTTTAGCTGTTAGGAGAAGAGATCTTGCTTTTGTTATTTAGATAATTCGGTCGTTTTTGCTTCTACTCCCGTATCTTCAGATCATAAGAATAGTTTATGGGGGGGGGTTGGGGATTTAGCTCAGTGGTAGAGCGCTTGCCTAGCAAGCGCAAGGCCCTGGGTTCGGTCCTCAGCTCCAAAAAAAAAAAAAAAGAGTTTATGGGAAGAAGAGAGGGTCTGTCAGAATATACCATTGAACTATCTAGAGCCCATAGTTACTGTGATTAAAATGGAGAAAGAAGCCAACTGTTAGTTTCAATTGAAGTTGTGATAGAACTACTCTGAAGAGACCTCTTAAATCCTATCAGAAAATTGAATGAAACAGGTTGGATGCTGTAGTCATGCTTCATTCAATGAAATGTGTTTTCTTTGGTTTTAGCTATAAAAATGGCTTATTGACCTATTTTTAGCATTAATTCAATACTGCTTGCTTCCATTCTCTTTTAAATTAGCAGTGATCAAAGTTTCAATATATTTATACATTTGCTTAATTGAAAAGAGGTAAACAGATCCCCAGATTGTGAAACCAATACCCAGAAGCATTTTCTTTCTCTGACAATGGCCTGGGATGAAATTGCACTCTTGGTAAAGATTTCTTTGTCTTCTTCCTCTTCCCCCCACACTTTCTTTTTATTTCCAACAATAATAAAGACATTCATTAATTGAATAGTATGAGTAGGATGCTCTACAGAACATTAGATTTGAAAAACCCATCCATATTTAACCTCAAATTGAGTGGTCCTGTTTTACAACTATACCATGGTAAAGTATCCTTTGACTTAGAAATCATAAATAAGATGACTGACTCTTTTAGAGAAAAAGCCTCAAATAGATTAGAGTGCACAGTGGTTAAGAGCATAGGGTTTTGTCTTGAGCAAGATCTCAGTTAAAATTCCTTCCCAAGAACTTGCATAATCAAGGTGACAACAGTATATATCATAACCTTTGTGTCTTTCTATCTTAATCTGTTTAAGCAAAAAAAATATAATAATGTTCTGCACAATACAGAGTTATGAGGGATAAATGATGTAATCTGTGCAGGTGCTAAGAAATGTTGAGTAGATGTCATAGCTCAGTGACTGAATGCCCACCACACCTACCATGTATGAGGAAGAAGTACATTCGAGAACTGTTAAAAAAAAGTGAGGGAAGAAAAGAAAAAAGTGAAAGGAAAGGAAGAGAAAGGAGAGAGAAGACAGACTGAAAGAGAGAGAACAAAAAGAAACAAAGCATAAAACAACAAAAAAATTCAGTTAGTTGTTATTGTGCAAAGGAGTTAAAAAAAAAGTCAGCTGTGTATGGGTCGGGTCTGACTACGAACCAAAGAGACCCTTTTGTGAAGATGGCATGGAAAGATTGTCAGTTGCCTAACTCTTGTGTCAAGCTTTCAGACACAAGGACCATTTCATTTATTTAAGTAACTAGAAAGGCCAGGGATATGTGGGAAGATGAACATAGATCTGGGGCTTTAAAAATGAATTTCTGATAGGACTTGTGTCACAAAGCCAGCCCTTGAGAAGTAGAGGATGGAGGAACAATAGTTCCAGGTCATCCTTGGCTGCCTAGTGAGTTCAAGACAGGCATGCAATACACAAAATGCTGTCCCAACAAATATGTTTGTTTGTGGAAAGCAGGGATTAGCAAACAATTTTCTAAGAAGAGTTTCTTCCAGTAAAACTTTTTAAAAAAGAAATGTGAGGATAAGTGGGTCTTATCCTTGCAATGACAAGAGAGAATATTGTAAGAGGACCCTTTAGCTTCTTCCTCATTTAATACATAATTATACCACAGTTATGATCAGGTGCTGGGCTGTGATCTGTAATGTCTACTGAAAACAGATCTAGTTCCCCTCATCTAATTTATAATCCCATCAGGTAAGGATAGAAACAAACATTGGTCAAATAATCACGCAACAAACGTAAATCTATTCTTATGCAAATTCCTACAAGTGGCTTCTCTAAAAATGTCAATTGAAACCCAGGGCTGATTTTGTTCTAAGTCAGCATACCACAAATATTCCCAATAGATAAAATATAGAACTAGCCTATATGCCCATCAACAAATAAATGAAAAATAAAGTGTCACATACACAAACACACATGCACACAAGATGGAGTTTTATTTGGTGATGTAAAAGGTAAATTTATATCATTTGAATAGAACTGAAGGTCATCATACTAAACCAAATAACCCAACTGGGAAACACAAACATTGCATCTCTTTCTTCACTTTCTCTCATGTGGAAACAAAAAAAATGTGGGCTTAGGAACATAAAATGTATAACTACAGAAGGGTAAGGGCATTAGGAGAAAGAGGTCCAGGTAGAAAAAGAACGATTGAGAAATGGTGGTAGGAAGGGTGGATATCACCAAAGCAAGATGGAGGGGTGTGTGTGTGTGTGTGTGTGTGTGTGTGTGTGTGTGTGTGTGTGTACATATATACACATACATACATACACGCTATTGAGAGATTTGGGTGAGAGAAGATACCCAGCATCCATCTCTGGATTACACATGCATGTATGCAACACATATGTACACATACATCTACCCCTCCACAAAAGTGTTATTTAAACACCCACTGGCTTATTTTTATCTTTAAGTAAACCACTAAATGTTTGCATCTTAGTGTTAACACTTATCTTCATGACTTTCTATAACTCACATAGGGAAATAATTTGTAGGGGTGTAAAATATTCATCAGAACACAGTGGTAGAGAAATGCTGCTCTCTTAGGGTCTTAAATATCACTCTTAACAAAAAATTATACATTTATTTATTTATTTA
Source organism: Rattus rattus (assembly GCF_011064425.1). Taxonomy (NCBI): domain Eukaryota; kingdom Metazoa; phylum Chordata; class Mammalia; order Rodentia; family Muridae; genus Rattus; species Rattus rattus. The sequence goes on from NC_046172.1 coordinate 94,524,202, forward strand.
TTCATTTATTTATTATTTCATGTATATGATTACACTGTAGCTGTCTTCAGACACACCAGAAGAGGCATCAGATCCCATTATAGATGGTTGTGAGTCACCATGTGGTTGCCGGTGATTGAACTCAGGACCTCTGGAAGAGCACTCAGTGCTCTTAACTGCTGAGCCATCTCTCCAGCAATTTTACATTTTAAAATCATGCATTATATGTAATTTTTAAAATTTTTCCAGTTCTCTATGTTTTTGTGGCTTCTAAAATAGCTAAGAATTTTTAAATTCTTCTAAATACTTCTGAAGTTCCTTAAAATAGGGGCTGGAGAGATGGCTCAGCATTTAAAGAGAATTTGCTGCTGTTGTGTGAAACTGTCTATAACTCTAGTTCCAGGGAATCTGCTATCCTTTTCTAGTATCCATGAGTACCAGGAAGTACATGTAGGTAAAACACAAATACAAATAAAATTCATAAATCTTAAAAAAAAAGAACTTAAATACTTTTGTATGATCAACCAGTTTGTTTCTTCTCATGTTCTCTTAGTATGATTTTTTTTAAGGTTCTAAATTTTATTACTGACAAACACTCTAATTCAGACACAAGCAAGTCTCCAGGTTAAAAATGTTGAAATCCATCTGGCCCGACTGATCAACCGTCGCACTTCAGTATAAACCTTCGTTCTTGCCATTGTGTGACTCCTTACAGACCCAGCTTCGTACTCCTCCAGTGTCTTCTCTTAGAGTTGAAGCTGATTTTGTTACCAGTTTTCATCCGAATCCATTGAGGAATAGGACGATTTTGCTTTTGTTTCTTTGCCAGGAATAGCTTGATTCTGAAAGTCATGTGAGAAGACATGGCGAGGATCTGAATCAGGCACAGAGCGCACGATGGCAGAAGAAAGGAGAAGAGAAAGCTAGCACGATGTTTTGAAATAACAAACTGGAATTTTCACAACTTTTGTTTGGTAACATGTAATGAGCATTTTTTTTTCCTATACCCCTACCATATTCCAAGTGTTCTTTTCTTAAGGCTATCACTGCTTTTTATTGCTTTCTTAGTAAGCTGAGAATTAGTTTGTATCGTTCTGACTGGTTACAAAGGTGAGAGCACAGGATCCTATGCTCCAAACAAAATGTTGCGTTTTCTGAGAAAAGCCGATCAGCCCAGAGAATGTCACACCTGGCTTAAAGCTAAGCAACTTGGAGCTCTTACCAAAAGTATCTTAAGCAAAGACAGCCCTCACTTTGATCATGAACTGTAACGACATAAGAGTGGGAACATTCTCCATTCCAGAGAGAGCCTGTATACTGAAGGAATTTGAGAAACGGCAAGAAGGAATAAAAATAACTGCGTATAAAGAAAATCCTGGCAGCATTTAGTCTGTATTCTAGCCTCTAAAGCTGTACTACCTGGAAATTCTTTCAGTTCTGCCAGGAAGCACTCAGTTACATGAACAATAAAATCTACTTTGTGCTAAAGTTACCTTTCCAGTTGGAAAAGATTAGGACACTAAGCTAAGAAAATTGTTTATTCTTTTGATTTTTGTTTCCTTGTGCTAATATTAATAACTTCCTTACCTCCCAGGTTAGAAAGATTTAATAAGACAAGTTAAAACGCACGGATGCCTATAGTCAACGAAGTTTCTTTTTGTAGAAGGCGTTGGTGGGAGACTCCTAACTGGTCAAAATGCCAAAACTAAGAGACCTAAATACTTAGCTACAAATGGACACCACTCCCTGAGGCTCTAAGGCATTTAGTGGTTACTGGGTGAGGGAAAGACATTTTCTTCAGTGATATGACTACTGGTGATTTATGTACACTTCTATAAATAATCCTTCACCCATGCTCATACAAGCAACCCTAATTAAAGTCAATCACGCACACGCACACACACACACACACACACACACACACAAACACAATCATACATATGCTCAAACACATATAATCACATACACTCACACTTATGCACAAAACACACACACACACACACACATTCACACACATAGACACACACACACACAGCAAAGCAGGAATGGAACTAGTGGAGGAGAGGAAGGTAATCGGCAGGAGCAAGAGGAGCACCAGGGGGTAAAGGGTGTGGGAAATGCAGTCAAAGTACATGTTCGTGTATTAAAATGTCATAACGAAATCCATCACTAGGTATCATCGATATATGCTAATAAAAATTTTGAAAATCATGCATTGCAACACACAAGGTATTATATATTACAAAGTATTGAATATAATCAATATTTTCTTTATATACCCAAATAACAAGCTAGATCACCTCTATTGCTTAGAATTAAATGCTCGCATCCTAAATCGTTGAACACAAAAATGACTTAAGACAACTTTGAATTTCCTCTGGAAATCTGACAAAGTTTAGGGAGCCTTTCTACAGTGACTTTTCTATCTAGAGGATTCACCCTTCAATAGAGCCAATCTTGAGGATGCAGGAAAGCAGTGACTATTCAGAAAATGTGTTTGGATGTGTGGAATTAGACTTAGAGAAACTCAGAATGTCCAAGTTGAAACAGGTGAAAGAGATGTGGAGGAAGGAAAGAAGAGGAAGAGTAAGAAGAAAAAAAAAGAGGAGGAGGAAGAGGAGAAAGGAAAGGAGAAGGAGAAGAAGGAGAAGGAGAAGAAAGAGGAGAAGGAGGAGGAGGAAGAGGAGGAGAAGGAGAAGAAGGAGGAGGAGAAGGAGAAGGAGAAGGAGAAGGAGAAGAAGAAGAAGAAGAAGAAGAAGAAGAAGAAGAAGAAGAAGAAGAAGAAGAAGAAGAAGGAGAAGAAGAAGAAGAAGAAGAAGAAGAAGAAGAGAGAGAGAGAGAGAGAGAGAATTTTGATTGATTTTTTTTAAGTCACAGACTTCTCCTAGACTAGATATTTCACTCAGCTGAAAGCAAAAGTTAGCAAGATTTCAGGCAGCTACCTCATATTAAGCAAAAAGGACTCCCACACAACCAAATGTTCTGCAATGGCAAATTTGGCTGGACTATTAGAAAAGCAAATCTCTGGTTATGGTTGTGAAGAACTTTCCAGAACTGATTTGATCATGAGGGCTCTGAACTTTATGGCTTCCAAAAATGATGGCATTATTGGGAGGTGCTAAACAGTAAGATGTGGGGGTGGTAATTGGAATTAATAAGTCAGTGAGGGCAAGTCCTTCAAGGCTAAATATTGCACCATCATCTTCCCTCTTCACTCTACCGAAACTTCTCTTCACAACAGAATGAAAACTCTGGAACCCTGGACACAATAAATCTTTTGTCCCTTAAGCTGTTTGTGTTAGGTATTTGGTCACAATGACATGCTGAGTAACCAGTACACCGCACTTGGTAGAAAGCATATGTGACCAAACTCTTTACACACATTCAATACCAAGGGGGAAAAGGCTCAAATAAGAAAGTCAAATGAAAAAAAAAAAAAAAGAAAGTCAAATGATTCATCTGTAGCATATAGTATTAGGGATGTAGGTAGGGAATAAATGCCAAGAGAACCTCAGCTGCTCCTACAGTATGCATGGTGGCTCTAAGTCTCAAAGGTATTTTACCCACATTCTTCTTGTGACCAAAGCTGTAGAAGGGCTCTGCTGAAGCAGAATTAAGGCTCTACATTTTAGAAACTAAACAAGACAACATGATGCCTCCAGATGGAAACCCTTGAATGACTGACTATTCTAACATTTCCCATCTCTGGGATTCGATTTGAATATGTGGCTAGGGAAAGCCAGATTTTCCAGGTGAGGCTCCCTACTAGGAAGTGGATCATTTGAATGCAAATGCACAATAAGGCACACAGCAAGAGGCTGACAGTAGCAAGAAAATTGTTTTATTCCAATTGTTAAAATAAAAACCCTCTCTACTCATTTCAGCACACTCAAGGACAGTCGGCTGATAATAGCAAAATAGCTACGAGTTTTCCTCATCATTGAAGAACAAAAATGATTTTTAATTTAGAAGGAGAGCTTTATACTTAATATTCTTTGTTACATGCTCAGTTCTGCCAAAGACCTGCCAGATGGCCTTAGTTTGGGTGGAAAATACCTTATTCATCACTCAGCTATAACAATATAATAAATCTCCTCCTCTTCTTATTCCTTATGTCCCCCCTTCCCCTCCCGTCCATCCACCATCGATGAAAAGTCTTGGGATCTCACAATTATTAAAATCACAAGTGAACAAAATAGACTATTATTGACACCTCCCTCTTCCCCTAAATGTCACCAAGCCCACTCCTAATAAAACTAATTTTAGTCAGGTATGGTGGCATGCTGTTAATCACAGCACTAGGGAGACAGAGGCAGGGGAATCTGTGTAGTTTGTTGGCCAGCCTGGTATACAAAGTGAGATCCTGTCTGAAAATTAAAGACACCCCCCAATCAAAACCAACATAAAATTATAGGTAATTAAGGAATACTGAAAGCAAGAGACATAGTCTTCCCCCAGGAAATCCCTTAATTATTGATCCAATACCAGTGGTCAGCTCTGAAACAATACATACAACTAATGCTAAACAAACTGAACAGGTTATATGTATATATTTAGATAAATATACTATATATTTATATACATAAACAAGGATTAGAAAATAAAGGTCATGTGATAGAGAGAGAGTAGGGAACAGTTAAAGGGAGGAATTGCAATTTCAAAAAAATTATCTTAAATGTTTAAGAGAAATGAAACCAGTTTCATATCTGAGGCATTTTGGTTCCTCCATGTCCAGAGATAGTTTTCCCTTGATAAATAACACTAACTTGGTAGTATCTTCGAGTAAATATGGAATGTGAGTCTTGGAGTTTTAACAGACCAAGCTGGAATAAATAATGTCAGTTCACTTCACAACAGAATGGAAATCTGGTGCCCCAGTGAGGCCAGAGGCAAAGGGTAAATTGCCCCTGTGATCCAAACTGCCTCCATTTTGATCTTAAAAACAAAGCAGCCCAGAAAAGAGAGAGCAACATTTTCATTAACGTTGCAGATTTACTAAACACTGGGGAACAATTAGTTAAAGTTCTACGCCATTCAGGAACCATTCAATCATTTTAATATGACCTTTTCTTTTTATGAGTAAACGACGTGGATTTAGCTGGAAGCAGAACATTACAGAATAAGAAATGCCAAGAGGAGCAGAATCTGGAACAGTTAGCTATTTCCCTGACAATTAGAAATCTTAGCTTAACCCTGTTGCAAGACCATCTGGCATGCTTTACTTCCCAGTCTTAGGTACACTCTTAGCCCCAGGGCATCTCCTACTTTTCCCCCCACCTCCTTAATTCCAAGTTAATCTAGGACTTTGAATGAATTCTAAGACTTCCCTTATGAAGGAACATTGCAGATGTTCTCAGAGAACTACCCATTAATTAACGGAGGTTAGACCTTTGGATAAGGTTATTTAGCTCATGTGCGCCCTACAATTTACTGGGAGAGTCAGATCTGTTTATCAAGGATGACTCAAAGATACCCGGAGGTTCAAAGTTTTCAAGGCCCTTTGTTATTTCTATAGATTTTTTTCAGCCTCTAAATGAGAGAAAACATGAATACCCAATTATTCCAATTACTAGAAGATAAGTCTGACTTATTCAAATTACCGATCAGATTGAGAATATTTGATACTAAAAATTGAGGGAAGAAAAAGTCAAAGCAACACTAAAAACACATTACTTGGTTCCTAAAACACTACTAGACTTATACTATTGCTAAACTTGGCATTGCTTTTATTTGGAATCTTGAAATAAATATTTTTAAAATGTCAAAAATGATGACTGAATAATCAGATAAAAAATAACACTCAACAATTTACTGCACGCAAAAAAAAAGCCACCTCAACCACAGAGACAATCCCAGATTGAAAGTGAAAGTGTGGAAAACGATATCCAAAATCCAAAAACGATCTGGAGTAACTAAACAGAGATGTTACAAAACAGATTTTTAGCCAAAAAAAAAAACCAACCAGCAGAAGAGAAGTTATTTACTTATTGGTAAAGGAAAAAAAAACAAGAAGATATAATAATTAGGGTGAAAGAGACAATAAAAGAGGTATAAAATGTGCTCTGAATATTTTAGTCTAATTTTATAAAATAAACATGAACTAAAGAAACATATAGATACTAATATGATAATATTGGGTGATATTATGGATAGACATTCAAAACTTGAGTCATCAAGGGGTAGATCAGAAGAGCTGAAAGAGGGGTTGGAGATTTAGCTCAGCGGTAGAGCGCTTGCCTAGCAAGCGCAAGGCCCTGGGTTCGGGCCCCAGCTCTGAAAAAAAAAAATTAAATTAAAGAAGAGCTGAAAGAGCTTGGTGAGTTTAGTATCCTCACCACGTAACCATGCAGATCTGAAAGTGGACCCCCATTATCCACATAAAAAGCAAAGCACAGTGGTTTATAGCTGCAATTCTGAGCACTGGGAAGCAGTGGCAGAAGGATCCCGGGGCGAATCTAGCCAGGTAATACAGCAAATCAAGAAGTCAAGGTTTAGTAGAGACCTTGTCTCAAAAAAAAAAACAAGGTGGAGTCAGATGTAGTCCTGGAATTCTGTAATCCCAGAATTGGGAGACAGATAGATTTCTGTAAATTTGAGGCCACCCTCCTCTACATAGAGTTCCAGGACAGCCTAGGCTACACAATGAGACCCTGACTTGAAAAAACAAACAAAAGGCACAATGCAATAGAGGCAGACATCCAGTGTCAACCTCTGGCCTTTAGACATGTGTGCATGGGTGTGTACATCCCATTCTGAGTAGATCATGAAAACACACACAAAGGAGATAATCCAAGTTAAAAATAATGAAGATGTATTATAGTGAAATTATACCATAGACCAAAGACTATAGACCCAACAGCTAAAGAATACCCTATCCAATGGCAAAAGGATGCAGAATGCATAATTTTCATCAGCATATGGAATAGTTTCCAAAAGCGATCTTATTTTAATCCATAAATGAAGACTCGATAAAAGCAAAAATAGTCATTGGTGGTGTCTTATCAGAATACAACAGAATAAAAAAAAAACACAACCAAAGCCTGAATGCTGTGCTGTTTTGCAATTTCTTTCAACCAACTACTTGATGCTTTACTTTTGAATTCAACCTCACTCAAATTATCAGGATGTAATCAGGAAGCAGTTGAAATGTTTTATTTTTTTTAAAGCCTCTAGTTCAATTCCCACTAGAGTCCCTGTTCTCCTGGGAACCCTGTAAGCACAATCTTTAGTGTCTGACTTTCTGTCAGCATCCTGGTGTTCCACAATAGCACCCAAATGAACCAGGAGGCTTTGCATATGGCGCTCTAGAGCTTCCCATCTAAACAACTGCCAATCCTTTTTACAAATCAGTTCCGAAGACTACAAACAATAGGTTCTGTTAGTCATACCAACATTCCCACTCACTGCCACCAATTTCTCTGTAGTAATTGTTTTTGCTTTTGTTGTGCTAAAATATCTGACCAAAACGCAAGTTACAGAAGGAAAGATTCCCTGACTCAGTGACTGAGAAACTGTAATCCCATCATGTCTTGGAAGACTTAGCAGTTGGGAAAGATGTCTTGTCACATTGCACTTGTCCTCAGAGAGCGCAGGGAGATGTATGCTGGTGCTTCACTCTCACTTTCATGTATTCCTTTTAATTAAGTCCTGACCCCTAATCCATGGAATAGTACTATTGACATTCAGGATCAGCCTTCCCGCCTCAGTTAAAGGTCTCTGCGGGAGGGTGCACCTGGTCCTGCAGTGATTTGATATGCCAGAGTGGGGGGAGGGTCCCCCTTCTCAGAGGAGTGGGGGGGAGGGGGGGAGAGAGGAAGGATGGGGAGAGTGGGGTGGTGGGGTAGCTGATATTGAGATTGGAGTGAATAAATAAATTAATGAAAAAATGAAATCAAATATAGGCAAAAATATTTCTCTGAGAATGCCCTCAGAGACACACAGCATAGTCTCTGTAAATCGTACCAGTTGACAATCAAGGCTGATCATTTTATTTAAGTTTATTGCTGCACTGTTTACAATGGCCAAACCCAACCCCTGGACCAATAATGTGGTATCTACGAACAAAATGAGGACATCATTGCTTTGATTTGTTTTGTCTTGTTTGTGTGTTTTGCAGGAAAATGGATGGAAAGGTGTGTTAAACAAAACAAACCAGAGATAGAAAGGGTACTCCATGTTTTCTCTCATGTGTGGGAAGTAGAATGAAAACCAAAGAGTTACATGAAATTAATAGGGGAAGTACTAGGGAAGAGGAAAGATACGGGAGGAAGAGGGAGAGCCAGGATGATACAGAGAGGTCAAAGGGAGGATGAATACGACCTGACTACAATGTGGCTATCTTTGAAATGTCGGAGTGAACCCCAGTAATGGGTCCACTTATAAATACATTTATACATACCAATTTACAAAGCATCACTTCTCAGTAGCTTCAATTTTTAATAAGTGAAAAGGTGTTCCTTCACATAGTTTGAGAAGCCGTGGGCAAAGCAGCATATCCTAGTGGTATCAACAGTATAGCAAGCAAAAATGAAACAATGAGGTTGGAGCTTCTACAGGAGGGTTGTGGGAATTTTCTGCCTATCCCTATTCTCAGCTCTCTCCACTTCTGATAAAGCCTTCTCATTACTCTCCATCAATTCTCATTGACTGGGTTTTAAGGACACAATCGGTAACGTGGTCTTTTCCTCTTTCTAACATGAGAGCACCTGAGATGTAGACTCCACAGTCCCATAAGGCAGTGGAGACCATCGGTTAATAGATCAGGACTGGAGGACATCGCTGAGAAGTATGACCTCAAGTTTGTTTTTGATACCTTGCCTCACCCTCAAATTAAGAAGTCCCACCCACCTAAGGAACAAGCAGAAGCCTGTCTAACAAGCAAAGAGCCGACCACAATAAAGACTTAGGAACAACAGCAGCTGCAAACTGCAGGGCAGAGCAGAGCCTTCTCTTCCTCTCAAATCCATTATTCAGATGTCTCTCTTTCCTTGATTAGGCTGTGAAGAGGGGCAAGACAACAGAGATACAGTGTATCTTTAGTATCTGCTTCAGGATAGGCTTCTTCAAGGAAATGCGAGGGACAGTGTGTGGGAGGCTGCTTACATGGAAGGCCAGGTCTATGCATTAGTATTTGTATCCCGTCCCATACATATATAATTACATTTTAAAGGATGAGCCGCATATTCGCACATTGGAATATTAGTGGACCTTTCAGAAGTGCATGTCAGTGCAAACCCTTCATTAAGACTTTAATAAAATATTTCATCTGCTCTTCGAGTGGCTCCAGTTTCTACCAGGAAGGAATGTGGTATACATGTTGATCTCATAAAAATTAATTATGACTTTCTGGTTCTTTTTTAAAAGTTATGCTAGATATGCTAATTATGCTTAACTAACACATGATCAGAATTTCTGAATCTGGTGGTATAGTTGGAATTTATTTAGCTTTGCCTAAGACGAATCACCTTTCCCTTCACTTAAATCCTACCTGTGAATATTATGCTAAAAGTTGATTCTATCAACTCCTCCCTATCACTTACATAGTTGTACAATGCCTGTCACCCCCCACCCCCCACCCCCAGATATGGCCTGAAAAGGGAATGACTACACACACTAGGGTCTTCCCTCAACTCTGGTAAATGCACTCAATGAAAAAAAAGGAACTTACTGAATTAACATAAGTTGTCCATTTTTCTAGTTCTGCCTTTGCCTTCTCTCCTTCCACCTTGAGATTACACAGTGTATGTGGACAAAGCCTACTCATTTGCCCCAGCCCAGTGCACCAAGAGGTACTTAATGACTACCTTGATCCCAACAATGAAGACTCAAGTGGCATTATGATGGCTCTCTTAGTTATTTGCATTTGCGTTATTCAATCTTGGATGATAAACCAGTTCTTCCACAGCTGACATCTGATTTGTATCTCTGGTTGCAGAGTATCAATTCTCAACCATATTCTCTTCCACCAGATACCGAGATTATGCAATAGGCGACTTGTCGTTTTGAGCCTCAGTTCTTCTACAGAGTATGTATGTTTTTTCTTTGTTTTTTGGGGTTTTTTTTTTTTTTTTTTTTGTTTTCCTGACACAGTCTCTTGCTCTTATGCCCAGACTTGCCTTTAAGTTCCAGGCTCAAGTTATCCTCCTGCCTCAGCCTTCCAAGTAACATGGACTACGGGTGTGTGGCACAGCCATCTGTTCTGGGTAATTCTTAATGTATTTGTATCATTGCATACTGTCATGAAGTCAGCACGCATTTGGGCAGTAGTCAACTTTTTCTCCTCGTGCTTCTAAACGTCCTTCCTGCTTGTTTCTAATCATCCTTTCCAGTGGCTTTTCCTCCCATGGCATTTCCAGGACTCTTCAGAACTGCCTACAGGGCATCCTTCTTGAGTCTTTTATCTCTGCATTCTAGACATTATATCCTGTTCCTGTTAGTCCTCTTTCAAAGAGTCTGCTGCATTTTGAGAATATTCTGCAGCTCTTTCCCAAGAGCAGCAGTATTAATGATGGGGGTGTCACAAAGAATAGAACATGCCAGGAAGCAGGAAGGCTTTAGATCTCTTCTCAGACCACACCGTGTAGGTGGCTACATCCGTGAGGGGGCTATTTTATGTATTATTGTGTGTATCACATCATGTAACTAATTATAGTTTAAAGGTCAAGCTGCATATTTATGTATTTGGACGTACATGTGGCACTCATAAATGCATGACTGCACAAACCCTCCATCAGGAGCTCAATAAAATGTCATGTCTGCTCACACAGGACCCCTAGTTTCTGGGACTAAGAAAAAAGTATTCGTGTGGATCTCAGAACTGTGAATTACTATTTCCTGTTTAGTTTACCTCTGTTAGGTATACGTGTAGACGAACAATGATTGAAATCTTTGTGGCTCATGAAATTGCTCAGACTGAAATGTACTTACCACCATCTAATACTTAACAACTTCCAAACCCCAACATTTGATCCCTCTTAAACTCAAAATTACCCTGGCTTAGAATGACCCTGCCTGAATGACTTTTTTTTTTTTTATTAACTTGGTATTTCTTATATACATTTCAAAGTGTTATTCCCTTTCCCGGTTTCCGGGCAAACATCCTTCCTCCTCCCTTCCTTATGGGTGTTCCCCTCCCCCCCCCCAACAGTCTAGTTCACTGGGGTTCAGTCTTAGCAGGACCCAGGGCTTCCCCTTCCACTGGTGCTCTTACTAGGATATTCATTGCTACCTATGAGGTCAGGAGTCCAGGGTCAGTCCATCATATAGTCTTTAGGTAGTGGCTTAGTCCCTGGAAGCTCTGGTTGCTTGGCATTGTTGTACATATGGGATCTGGGCCCCTTCAAGCTCTTCCAGTCCTTTCTCTGATTCCTTCAACAGGGGTCCTATTCTCAGTTCAGTGGTTTGCTGCTGGCATTCGCCTCTGTATTTGCTGTATTCTGGCTGTGTCTCTCAGGACAGATCTACATCCGACTCCTGTTGGCCTGCACTTCTTTGCTTCATCCATCTTGTCTAATTGGATGGCTCTGAATGACTTTCTTACATGCAACTGATCTTGAGGAGCTCAGGAGTAGTATGGGAATGCAAAAGATGCTGCCAGCTATGTCTAACCCAGCCATCAATGCTATGGCTCTGTATCATTTGCTGTGTCACTTTGTATGATTATGTCCATAGCTTCACTCAGAACTCTTTTCATTTATATTGTTATACTGTTACAAAATGCCTCAGGCAAGCATTCTGGGTAAGTTAGCATTTATTTGAACTAATGTCTGTGGAGAATGGGAAGCTGAAGATCAAAGGGCCACACCAGGGTGGGAGGGGGTGGTCCTTGCAGCATCATAACATGGTGAAGGGCATAATATGGAGAAAGAGACTGAGAAAGAATAAACAGGAGCTGATCAAAGTAGACACTTCCTAGCTATCTAATTCTAGTCTTTCGTTTCACTTGAGCAACTTTACCACTCTTGAAGTTCAAAGAACATGGTCTTCTGGGACTTTCCTCTCCTCTCCCATGGAGAAAGACACTTTCCCATTTATACATTCACTTTAAACTTCCTTTGCTCCATATACACATAAGCATTGTTACTACTCATATGAAGTGACCATGGCATCTTACTGGTTCTTTCATTAATAGAGAATTAAATATATTCTTTCTTGTTGCATTGCTGGTCATTGAATTCAGAGTCTCACACATGTGAGGTAAGTTCTCTATCACCCACCAATATATTCTTAGCCCCTAAAAGTAAATTTAAACACCTGCTCATTTTTAATATGCTTGCACGTAAGTTATGATTACCATGTATAAGCTTCTTTCAGGAAGAGATTTTTTTTTAGCGGGATTGGAGTAGTTAATGGCTTCTGCTCTAGAACCACTCGATTAGGATCCACCTATGGGATTAGATAATAAGAATTCTGTTTTCTCTGGCTCAAAGGCTTGCCACAAAACAGAACGAGTCTATGGAAAAGAATTGTAGAAAGTAGGAGATGTTAAGCAACTATAGTTTTCAATCTTTCCTCCTCTTCCTAAAAAAATGTTGCTTATGCTTTAAGACCTGATTCTTCCTTCTACTATATAAATGTTTGCTTCTATAGTCCCACTACTCTCACCCCTCTCTGAACTGACAATACACTGATAAGGACTTGTGACCTATAGAGACCTCCATTTCCTTACCCTCAGCCTGTGAGCATTAGTACAGTTTAGTTATTTTAAAGCGATGTTGGGAATAAACAGACAATTTTTGCTGAGATGAAAACTACAAAAAAGAGGAACAGGGTTTCCTAAGTAAAACATTGATGCGAAAGTGTGGCGAAAAAGGAGATATACTTGCCAAACTGTGTTTCACAGGCAAAAGTAGCTGCAATCCTAAAGTAGAGTCTATCACATCAAGATGTACATTTAATTCACGTCGACATTGGTATCTACTCAGGAGCACATGGTGTGGAAGGGGAAGAGATTTCAATGAGCTTGGTTTGCCAGTTAAGTTTGTCCAGTCCTAGCTGGAGTTGTTGGTTGATAATAAGCCTCCCTTGTGGTTAGTTCAGCATGTAGTCTCATGAGATCTTCTTTCCAAGTTATTAAAAGTTGGTTGGAAAAAATAAAGAAGTTATTAAATGCTTTATTTAATTCCATCTGTAATGTTTTTATTAATTAATTAGTCAATTCATTAATTAATGTATTCCAATGGTAATGTTTTCACTGGTTAAACTTTCTTTGGACTCCTTGTGACACCTACCAATGATAGGACTCTGATAGGATAGATTCTTGAAGTGAAATGGAATATTCTTCTGTTAAAAGCACAATATCTGCTTTTTGAATGATCTGTATTTAATCAATGATGATAATAAGATTGAGGATGGTCAGCACAATCATCATCAAATGGAAAATTAGATGACAGAAAGTCTAATTTCTGGATTAGTCTGCTTTCAGAAACATGAGATTAATAACTAATTCTTATTGGACTTTTGCTGTGCGCTTGGCACTGTTGTAAATTCTGTGTATTTTATTCACCCACTTGAGCCTCATAACAACCATAGGAGGTGCCCAGTGTTATCAAAACTGATTGTACAAAAATATAAATTGAGGCAAGGAGAGATTAGATAATTTTTCCTTAGGTTACTCAGCTAGTGAGTGGAGGCTGGCCCTAGAGTATGGGCTATTACCTACTTATGCTGGAAGGAAAAATGAGATGTGAGCATTAGGTAAGTTTTACAGTTTTCCTTTTCTTTTTGTTTTACATCTTTAAAATGGTGCTCCTTTTATGGTAAGAATGAGGAATGACATTAAGAAGGTATAAGTAAAGCATAATGGAGGATTTCTCAAGGAAGAAGGAATAGCAATTGTGGTGGTTGGAGTAAGATGGCCCGCTAGGCCCACACATTTGAATGCTTAGTCCTCAGGGAATGGCACTATTCGCAAAGGCTTTGGAGGTGCAGCCTTGTTGAAGGAGGCATGTCACTGGGTTAGGTCTTTGAAGTTTCAAGAGCCCATTCTAGGCCTTGTCTCTGTCTTTTTGCCTGTGGATCAGGATGTAGCTCTCGACTCTTCTCCATCACCATGCTGGTGCCATGCTCCCTGCCCTGATGATAATGGACAAAACCTTGGAAACTGTAAGCCAGCCCCCAAATAAATGCTTTCTCTTAGAAGAGTAGCTGTGATCATGTGTCTCTTTACAGCAACAGAACACTGACTAAGACAGAAGTTGGTATCAGGGACTGGGATAATGTCATGACAGGCCTGGTAATGCTGTTTGTTGGAAGAATATGCAAGACTTTAGAACTTTGGCGTAGAAAAGAAGTTGGATACTTTAAGCAATGCTTACTGGCCCATTCTAGTAGAAGCATGGAAGAAAGTACTGAGGGTGATTTGAACTGCAGAGGCCCATCTCAAGAAGTTTCAGAGGAAAGAATATCAGTAACTAGCCTAAGAAAAAGATAGGTAGACAGACAGACAGACAGATAGATACATAAATGGCTCTTGCAAACCATTCTTGTGATATTTTGGCAAAGAAGGTGGATGCTTTCTGCCCTTGTCCAAAAAGTATGCCTAAAGCTATATTTTGGCTTAATTGCTTTAGAAGAAGAGATTTCAAGGTGGCCTAGAATTGATGCTGCCATAGGGTTATTAGTATTCACTTTTATGCTCTCTTATGCTGACCAAGGAAAAATAGGAAGTGTTCAGTTTGAGGAGAAAAGGAACATCAGGAAGTGTAATGGAACCAAGGCCAGTGCTCAAGGAGATAAAATGTTTAAAGAAAACCTGAAGTTGAATGAAGTAAAAAGAGTGGTGACCTCAGGGCAAGACCCTACCAACTAAGCTTCCAACTTGTGAAAAAAAGAATTAAAAAAAAAAAGCTTTGGCAATGAAGGAAACCATCAAGAACGGAAAGCTGATGTAAATGTAACTGAACGACGAGACTGAGCTCCAGCCACATCAAGGAGTAAAACTTGGCAATTTCAGCCGTGTGGTTCTGGCTTTAGAGTCAAGAATAGAAGGAAGGGGCTGTGGAATCTCTCTGTGGTGACTAAAGAAAGCCACCGAGGACAGGCATGTGCCAGGGTGTCCCTGCAAAGAGACCCAGAGAGGTTGGGGATTTAGCTCAGTGGTAGGCGCTTGCCTAGGAAGTGCAAGGCCTGGGTTTGGTCCCCAGCTCCGAAAAAAAGAACCAAAAAAAAAAAGAGAGACCTAGAGAGCCCATTCTGTGAAGCTGTGAAGGTGAAGTATGAATTGCCTTGGAAACTTCAAGACTTTGGAGATATCATAGGTACATACTTTGGAAAGATGCACATTAGGTCTAGAACCAGCCTAAGAGAGAGAGAGAGAGAGAGAGAGAGAGAGAGAGAGAGAGAGAGAGAGAGAGAGAGAGAGAGAGAGAGAGAGCAGTCAATAAAGCTTAAAGGAATTAGAGATCTGAAGAGCACTTTGATATCAGACATGGAGATGCCCTGCTGGATTTTGGAGTTTCACCTGCAGAATTTTGGTTTTGTTTTGGTCCAATATTTCTTCACTATATTCTCTTACCATCTTTTCGAAATGGTATATTTTCTGCTGTTGTATGTTAGAAATATGTCATCTGCTTTTTTATATTTTCTGGGGGCTTGAGATTAAGAGATTACCACAGTCTCAGAAGAGACTTTGGACTTGGACTTTTAAACAGTATTCGTGACAGTGATAGACTGACTATGGGCACTTTCGAGGTGGTACTGAAGGCATTTTTGCATTATGATGTGGCTACTAGCTTATGGAAGCTGGAGGTGGAATGCTAAGATATTTGAATGCTTACTTGCCAGGGAATGGAACTTTATGATAGCATTAGAAGGTAGGAGGTATATCACTGGATGTGCTTTGTTTCAAAACCCCTTGCTCCCCCTCCCTCCCTCCCTCCCTTTCTACAGATCAGGATGAAGCTCTCAAGTACTTCTCTAGCACCATGGCCATGCAGCCATGCTCCCTGCCATGGTGATAATAGACTAAGCCTCTAAAACTGTAAGCAAGCCCATAATTAAACACTTTCTCTTATAAGGGTTGCTATGGTTATAGTGTTTTTTTTCTCAGCAATCAAAAGGTGACTGAGACAGTCATGATAGTAATGGTCACCTTGAGAGTATGTGACCTTTGGAAATCCATTTAGCTTCTTAGTAGAAGTTTGTGGGCCTTGTGGTACACACTTTTAATTTCAGCACTCAGAAGACAGAACACATGGATCTTTGTGGGTTTAAGCCCAGCCTGCTCTACATAGTGAGTTCCAGTCTTGGTTTCTTTTGGTCATGTGGAAGTGTAAGCTCCATAAACTCTTTCCTCTCCAACTTGCATTTTGGTCATAGCAATAGAAACCCCAACTAGGACAGAGGCAAACCCAAGTCCTTTGCAAAAGGAGCAAGTGATAGTTACGGAGCCATCTCTCCAGTCCTGAAGTAACGAATCTCGGAGAAAAGGCTCAGCTCAAGATAAGTAAGGGCTTTGTACTCTTGCTAAACTCATTAAAAGTATGGAGGGATATTCAGAGACCATGGCAGGTTATGTCTCATAAAAACTAAATAATTATAATTATTAACCGGTATTATGAACCAGAATAAAAAAGTATTCATCTATTTTCCCTATTTATATCCATATGCTTTCTATGCTCTATCTTATTTCAAACACTGAATTTGTTCTTTTGGGGAATTACACAAAGATTTCAAGAACAAGACGACTATTCTCTCAAATCCTTTGGTTTCCTCTTTCTAGCTGCTGTCTGCTTTCTCTTTGCTTGCTTCCTGTCTTACTTCAACCTTCTCACAGTTGCCAAATGTGTGTTGCTTGTCTCTTTCATTTTCTTCTGAATATAGGTATTTTGAGGCCCTCTCTGGATCAGATGTGTATTTTTAAAGGCATTAATTTTATGAAACCTGGAGCAGTATCTTATCTGCCAGTACACTATCTTAGCCCTGGGGCGTTGATTTTTCCACATTAATCACAATGAATTATCACTATTTTTTAAAGGTATTTTTTTATAATTTATTTTTTACTTTATGTACATTGGTGATTTGACTGCATACAAGTCTGTGTGAGGATGTCGAATCCTCTGAAACGGGAGTTACAGACAGTTGTGAGTTGCCATGTGAGTGATGGGAATTAAGCCCAGGTTCGATTGAGAACAGTCAGTGCTCTTAAATGCTGAGTCATCTCTCCAGCCCTGAAGTACCAATTACCAAGCAAGCTGTGACTTTTCCCAAAGCAAACATTGACAACTTAGGATCAAGGATCAAGGTAAATTCCACTGAGCTACTGTGAACATTCACCTGTTTTTTGCTTAGTTTTCCTTATGTCTTGTGTGATGGACCGTCAATACTCAGCAGAAGTATTAGTATAGGCAGAGAGCTTAGATGTTGACTGTTAAGTGCTGAAAGTTGTCAACAGCAAGGACTCACATGGCAAGAGGGCTTTAGTGAACGGTGCTGGAGGTGAAACTTTCAATATCATCACACTTTTCTTTTAAGGAAAGGTCTGTTCTGTCACCTTCTGGCTTCAGGTAGCCCTAGGCATTTGTTGGCTTGCATTGGCAGGACTCCAATCTCAATGTTCATCTTTACATAGACTTCTTGTGCTCATCTTCAAGAGATAACTCATCTTGCATTATGAAGCCAGTGCACTGAGTTCGGGGTTGGGGTTTTCAGGAGATACTGGATCATGGAGGCTCTAATTATCAATGGATTTGTAGTTTAAAGGGATATTGGGACCTTGTAGAAACTTTAGTAGGTAGGCCAGTTTGGAAGAAGTGTGTCATTCAGGACATACCCTTAAAAGGGATATTTCGTTCCTGCTTCCCACTGGCAACCATTAAGTGGACAGCACTGCTATGTCACATACTCTTTACAGGATGTCCTAGAAACAACTGGACCCAATGACAATGGACTGATGCCTTTGATTTTCTTAGGTACATCATCACCGTCATCATCATCATCATAGAACTCTGACTGATAAAGATAGTATTCACGCATGAGAGCGTTTGCTGTGGAAAATCTTGAACAGTAGGCAAGTCATGGCCATATCAGTTTAAATGATACAAAACAAAGCTAAAATGCCTGGCAGAGTCCAGGATTTTTTGCTGTTGTTTGTTTTGTTTTCTTTTATTTTTCTGATTATCCTAGTAGCTGGTAGAACTGTTGGTCAGTTGTTAGCTACAAACCTTCTCTGGCACTGGGATAGCTATCGATCCTTTGAGTTTTTGAAACATGCATCTAATCAGTGCTTCCTGCACAGTACTCATGGTTCAAAAGTCAAAACCTCTGGTCAGGCAAATTTTCCCTGAGTCCTCTTTATTTATTTATTTTTTGTTACTGAGTGTGAAGGTAATTTTACTTGTAATATTCCCAATTTGAAAGCATTTCTTTCCCCATTTCAAGTCAGCTAGCAAACATGTAGAAGGTTATATCACATTCATATCTGTCACTGCATGGACGTAACAGTATCATTTTTATATCAAAGAAATGCATCCATCCACATTTAGTACAATTGTATTCTGAAATTTTCAGTGACGTAAAGGAAGAAAAGAACTAAAGCTGATAGTTTGTTCAGTTCTCATAATTTAGAGAAAGATTACAACACTTTTAAGATCAAAAGGAGCCTATAAAAGTAAAAAAGTTATTTGCTATGGCATTTTTTCTCTAAAGACTTAAAGTTTCAAAACTCCATCAACTGTCACAGTTAACATATTCTTTCCTGTTACAGTAGAATTGGAAGAGTTGATCCCTAATTTCTACCTTCCTCCCATATCATGTCTACTTAATTTTTAATCGCTTTTATTTGCTACATAAAACACATACCCCTACAAGTGCTTTGGCGATAGCCTAATACTTCTATGAGTAAACACTCCAAAGCTCATGGGACCAAGCAACATCATTCTAATGCCTACTATATCTTTATTTATTGCATATTGTTTTGTTTTATGAATGTGCTACCAACTGGTCAAAATGCCCCCTCTTTGAATTATAAATACCCATTGAACTGAAATTTCTGGAAACTTCCCAGATCACCTGCTGTGCTCCAATGAGTCTGGCTCTCCCTAGTGTGACTCTAGGGTTGCTAGGTTTCTGATTTACACAAAACAGTCTACTCTTTGAGCAACTTGTCCGGAGAAAAATACCTGATACTCAATAGCCCTATTCATGCAATTAAGTAAATTGTAGCACTATTGTACTAATACACCAATATATAAAAACAACGAATCCAGTGAAAGGCAGAGTTTGTTTTAAATGCATTTTTATGTCATAGCTCCTTAAAGCTAGAACTTCAGATACTTAGCCTGTGTGTTCAGGCACTTTGGAGATGATAATATGTAACAATACTATCTAGGCTATTCTCCAGCCAAAAATGTATGAAAGATTATAGAGCTGAGCCTTTAGCCAGTTTGTACCTAAGATATGTTGGATGATAAGAACTCCATTTCTAAAGGTGAAGAAAAAGACATCAATAGTAGCCTTATCAACAATGAACCAGGAGTGCAAAGGTAGCCTAACAGACATATTTGGAAATGTAAGACACTGGTTTTTCTTTTAATCAAACAAGGCATTTTTGTAGACACATATATAAATAATATAAACATGCTTAGCCTAAAATTGAAAAAAAAGATTTGGAGTAGGTAGAATAATTTTGGGAAAAAAATGAACTCTGTCTAATTACAAAGTTTATTAGATACCAGCTTTTGGAACAAATTATCATAATTAATGATTTTAGACAACAACCATATGTGTTATGTACAGTTCAGAAGCCAGAAGTCTTAAACCAATGTCACTGGACTAAAAGTGTTAGCAAGACTGTATTTGCTTTGGAGGCTCTTGGGGAGGATCTGGTTCCTTGTTTTTTTTTTTTTCAGCCAGCTGTGTTCCTTGGCTTGTACCTACACTGCTGTCTCTCTCATCTCTAATTCCATCATTAAATGGAACGTTCCAACTGAACGTCACACCTCTTGGATAATCGGGGAATATCGTCCCATCTCAAGGTACTTAGCTTATTCACATCTGCAAAATCTTCTTTACCAGGTTAAGTAACATATTCCCAAGTAATGGTATAAACATCTCTGAGACATCATTTTTCAGTCTGCCATATTAAAGTTATCAAGCATGTATAGGATTTGGTGCCGGAGAGATGGCTCACCAGCTAAGGGCACTTGCTACTCTCTCAGAAGAGCCTAGTTAGAATCCTAGCACCCACATGCCAGGTCACAAGCAACTGCAACTCCTCCACTGTCATGAGATGTGACACTTTGTTGTGGCCTTCATAGGCACCATGCGTGAGGCATACATGCAGGCAAAAATCCATACACATAAAGTAAATAAAGTTAACATATAAGACTTTCCAGATGTGGTGATGTTCATATATAATCCCAACACCTGAGAAGCTGAAGAAATAAGTTTGAGGTTTCTGCTAGTCTATTATCCACTGTGAGGCTCTATCCAACACAAAGAAAGAAACAAACAAAAACCTCAGAGAATATGTGGTGTTGG
Source organism: Rattus rattus (assembly GCF_011064425.1). Classification (NCBI taxonomy): domain Eukaryota; kingdom Metazoa; phylum Chordata; class Mammalia; order Rodentia; family Muridae; genus Rattus; species Rattus rattus. The sequence continues at coordinate 94,544,659 of NC_046172.1, forward strand.
TAAAGGAACGGATACAAAGAGCAGTAGAACAGAACAGAGCACCACCTCCTCAATATGCCTAACTTAAAACTAGAATAGAAGCAATTCAATGAAGGAAAGGTACTATTTTATTTTGTTTTCCAATAAATGATATCAGAGTAATAAATATTGAAAAAATCCCAGTTGAGGCCCAGCACCTTATAGAAGTTTAGTAAAAGTAGACAATAAGCTTAAACTTAAAGTGTAAATCTTTAAAGCTTTTAGAAAACTAGCGGACTATCATTGGGATTAAAAACTAGGCAAAGCTCTCCTAATCTTGATATCAAAGTATGCTTTGTAAAATGAGAAATTAAGGAAGCTTCAGCAAAACGAAAAATATCTGCTCTGGGGGAGGGGGAGAAGCATTTCAGCCAGGTATGGTGGCACATGCCTTTGATCTCAACACTCAGGAGGCGAATGCGAGTAGCTCTCTGTGAATTCAAGACCACCTAGGTAGTGAGTTCCAGGATAGCCCAAGCTGTTTAAAAAATTAATTTCTGTAAAGAGAAGAAAAATGATAAGTTACATAAGAGGGGAAAATATTTATAAACTATATAGTTGACAATGACTAGTATCTAAACTGTATGAAGAACTCTAAAAATGCAAAAGTAAAAAAGGGGGGGTGCTAAAGAAATATGTTAAGAATACGGCTTCTTCTCTTTCAGGGTACCCAGATTTGATTGCCAGTACCCACAGAGTGACTCACAACAGTTTGTAATGCCAGTTCTGGGTGACCCAATTCCCCCTCCTTGACTCTGCTGGCACTAGGCACACACATAGTGCTCAGACATACATGCAGGTAAACTACACATGCACATAAAATGATGGAATATAAAAAAAATTACATGACCAAATATGTGAACAGATGGTTCATTGAAGAATAGTATGCAGGTAATAAATAAAGCCAAGAAATGTGTTCAATACACATTAGCCACCATAGACTGCAAATTAAGCCACAGTGAGATAGAGTGGCTATCTGGATGGTTAAATTTTTAAACTAGGATCCAATGTTGACAAGAAGGTGGTGAAATGGATCGCTAGTGCATTGCTAGTGGAAATGTAAAATGTTGACATTCAGGAAAGCAGTGTGGCAATTTCTTATAAAGGAAAATTACAGCTATCATGTGACTGAACACTTCCATACCTCGGCATTTATCCCAGAAAAATGAAATCTTACATTTGCAACAAAACTTGAAGATGAATGTTTCTAGCAACCCTATTAACGAAAGCCTCTCCTCTGGAAATAATGTTTGGTGTGTGAATGTCTAATCACTCTGTGGCTCATTCATATCATGGAATACTACTCAGGCAAGAGCCATTCATACAAAAAAGACATGGAATGAATCTCCAGAGAATGATTCTGAATAAAAAAGTTAACCTTCCCTGGGATTACATACTGGCAGATTTCATTTATATAACTTTTTACATTTTGTTATTCTTTTTTTAAAAGATTTATTTGTTATATATTAATTACATTGTCTCTGTCTTCAGACACAGCAGAAGAGGGCATCAGATCTCATTACAGATGGTTGTGAGCCACCATGTGGTTGCTGGGAATTGAACTCAGGACCTCTGGAAGAGCAGACAGTGCTCTTAACCTCTGAGCCATCTCTCCAGTCCCCATTTTTGTTATTCTCTTCACTTCTGGAGACAGGGTTTTGCTGTGCAGCTCAGGCTGATCTTGAACTTATGATCACACTGCATAGTTGCTTCAATCACTATAGGTTTGCTTTAGTTAAAGCTTAATCAGGAACACATCATCCAATTATGAAGTTACTCATAATGATCCTGCTTTAATGTGGTTTCTAGGGATACTACATAGTGAAAAGTAAAGGCGACTTTAAGAAAGGACATAAAATTAAAATTTGTCAACCATCTTCTTAAGGACCTTATGATCTGCCAATTACTTCATGAAACAAGCTAGGATCCCTAAGCCAGAAAGGCCTTAAAGTCTTCTTCTTCTTCTTCTTCTTCTTCTTCTTCTTCTTCTTCTTCTTCTTCTTCTTCTTCTTCTTCTTCTTCTTCTTCTTCTTCTTCCTCCTCCTCCTCCTCCTCCTCCTCCTCCTCCTCCTCCTCTTCCTCCCCCCCCTCCCCTTTCTTCTCTTCCTCCTCCTCCTCCTCCCCTCCTCCTCCTCCTCCTCCTCCTCCTCCTCCCTCCTCCTCCTCTTCTTCTTCTTCTTCTTCTTCTTTCCTCCTCCTCCTCCCCTCCCCCTCCTCCTCCTCCTCCCCCCCCTCCCCTCCCCCCTCCTCCCTCCTCCTTCTGTTTAGTTTTGTCTAAAATATCTAGTACTGAAATACAGTATTTCCTGTGTTCTGAGGACTATCAATAGTGGTACAATATGTCACATCGTGCCTCTTGATATGGCACACCAATGATATAACTCCTGAGGTATTTCACCAAAACCAAATAAGGCCAGCTCAATAGTCACAGAGCTATAACCACCTTAATTATTTGACTTCTCCTTATGTGCTACATCTCAAATGACTCTTGGAAATGAATGAAATAACATGACTTTTATAGGTATCACTATTTAATCTCAACTTTGAGATAGCTGGAATACAGCATATTGATAGAGCCTAACATGTACATACGACATTTAATTCCCAGCACTACAAAAAGAGATCTGAATACACTTTTTTTTCCTAAGAAGCAGATGTAGTTCATAAACATATGAAAAGATATTCCACGTCAGTAGGCAAGGAAATGCCAATCACATCTATAGCAAGAAGTTAGGCCTGGTGGTGCAGGCCTATAGCCCTCAGTTATTTACTATTTTTTTTTTTTGTTTTTTTTTTTTTTTTTTTTTTTTTTTTTTTTTTTTTTTTTTTTTTTTTTTTTTTTTTTTTTTTTTTTTTTTTTTTTTTTTTTTTTTTTTTTTTTTTTTTTTTTTTTTTTTTTTTTTTTTTTTTTTTTTTTTTTTTTTTTTTTTTTTTTTTTTTTTTTTTTTTTTTTTTTTTTTTTTTTTTTTTTTTTTTTTTTTTTTTTTTTTTTTTTTTTTTTTTTTTTTTTTTTTTTTTTTTTTTTTTTTTTTTTTTTTTTTTTTTTTTTTTTTTTTTTTTTTTTTTTTTTTTTTTTTTTTTTTTTTTTTTTTTTTTTTTTTTTTTTTTTTTTTTTTTTTTTTTTTTTTTTTTTTTTTTTTTTTTTTTTTTTTTTTTTTTTTTTTTTTTTTTTTTTTTTTTTTTTTTTTTTTTTTTTTTTTTTTTTTTTTTTTTTTTTTTTTTTTTTTTTTTTTTTTTTTTTTTTTTTTTTTTTTTTTTTTTTTTTTTTTTTTTTTTTTTTTTTTTTTTTTTTTTTTTTTTTTTTTTTTTTTTTTTTTTTTTTTTTTTTTTTTTTTTTTTTTTTTTTTTTTTTTTTTTTTTTTTTTTTTTTTTTTTTTTTTTTTTTTTTTTTTTTTTTTTTTTTTTTTTTTTTTTTTTTTTTTTTTTTTTTTTTTTTTTTTTTTTTTTTTTTTTTTTTTTTTTTTTTTTTTTTTTTTTTTTTTTTTTTTTTTTTTTTTTTTTTTTTTTTTTTTTTTTTTTTTTTTTTTTTTTTTTTTTTTTTTTTTTTTTTTTTTTTTTTTTTTTTTTTTTTTTTTTTTTTTTTTTTTTTTTTTTTTTTTTTTTTTTTTTTTTTTTTTTTTTTTTTTTTTTTTTTTTTTTTTTTTTTTTTTTTTTTTTTTTTTTTTTTTTTTTTTTTTTTTTTTTTTTTTTTTTTTTTTTTTTTTTTTTTTTTTTTTTTTTTTTTTTTTTTTTTTTTTTTTTTTTTTTTTTTTTTTTTTTTTTTTTTTTTTTTTTTTTTTTTTTTTTTTTTTTTTTTTTTTTTTTTTTTTT